>NW_028225179.1:48773490-49032183 GCF_052327205.1 Somniosus microcephalus
CTCTGGGGTATCTCAGATACACCCCGTCCCATCACTCTGGGGTATCTCAGATACACCCCGTCCCATCACTCTGGGGAAACTCAGATACACCCCGTCCCATCACTCTGGGGTATCTCAGATACACCCCGTCCCATCACTCTGGGGAATCTCAGATAAACCCCCGTCCCATCACTCTGGGGAATCTCAGATACAACCCGTCCCATCACTCTGGGGAATCTAAGATACACCCCGTCCCATCACTCTGGGGAATCTCAGCTACACCCCGTCCCATCACTCTGGGGTATCTCAGATACACCCCATCCCATCACTCTGGGGAATCTCAGATACACCCCGTCCCATCACTCTGGGGAATCTGAGATACACCCCGTCCCATCACTCTGGGGAATCTGAGATACACCCCGTCCCATCACTCTGGGGAATCTCAGATAAACCCCGTCCCATCATTCTGGGGAATCTCAGATACACCCCGTCCCATCACTCTGGGAAATCTCAGATACACCCCGTCCCAGCACTCTGGGGTATCTCAGATACACCCCGTCTCATCACTCTGGGGTATCTCAGATACACCCCGTCCCATCACTCTGGGGAATCTCAGATACACCCCGTCCCATCACTCTGGGGAATCTCAGATACACCCCCGTCCATCACTCTGGGGAATCTCAGATACGCCCCATCCCATCACTCTGGGGAATCTCAGATACACCCCGTCCCATCACTCTGGGGAATCTCAGATACACCCCGTCCCATCACTCTGGGGAATCTCAGATACACCCCGTCCCATCACTCTGGGGTATCTCAGATACACCCCCGTCCCATCACTCTGGGGAATCTCAGATACACCCCCGTCCCATCACTCTGGGGAATCTCAGATACACCCCGTCCCATCACTCTGGGGAATCTCAGATACACCCCGTCCCATCACTCTGGGGAATCTCAGATACACCCCCGTCCCATCACTCTGGGGAATCTCAGATACACCCCGTCCCATCACTCTGGGGTATCTCAGATACACCCCGTCCCATCACTCCGGAGTATCTCAGATACACCCCGTCCCATCACTCTGGGGAATCTCAGATACACGCCGTCCCATCACTCTGGGTATCTCAGATACACCCCGTCCCATCACTCTGGGGTATCTCAGATACACCTCGTCCCACCACCCTGGGGTATCTCAGATACACCCCGTCCCATCACTCTGGGGAATCTCAGACACACCCCATCCCATCACTCTGGGGAATCTCAGAAACACCCCGTCCCATCACTCTGGGGTATCTCAGATACACCCCGTCCCATCACTCTGGGGAATCTCAGATACACCCCGTCCCATCACTCTGTGGTATCTCAGATACATCCCGTCCCATCACTCGGGGGAATCTCAGATACACCCCGTCCCATCACCCTGGGGTATCTCAGACATCCCCTCGTCCCATCACTCTGGGGCATCTCAGATACACCCCGTCCCATCACTCTGGGGAATCTCAGATACACCCCGTCCCATCACTCTGGGGTATCTCAGATACACCCCGTCCCATCACTCTGGGGTATCAGATACACCCCGTCCCATCACTCTGGGGAATCTCAGATACACCCCGTCCCATCACTCTGGGGAATCTCAGATACACCCCGTCCCATCAATCTGGGGAATCTCAGATACACCCTGTCCCATCACTCTGGGGTATCAGATACACCCCGTCCCATCACTCTGGGGAATCTCAGATACACCCCCGTCCCATCACTCTGGGGAATCTCAGATACACCCCGTCCCATCACTCTGGGGAATCTCAGATACACCCTGTCCCATCACTCTGGGGAATCTCAGATACACCCCGTCCCATCACTGTGGGGAATCTCAGATACACCCCGTCCCATCACTCTGGGGAATCTCAGATACACCCCGTCCCATCACTGTGGGGAATCTCAGATACACCCCGTCCCATCACTGTGGGGAATCTCAGATACACCCCGTCCCATCACTCTGGGGTATCTCAGATACACCCCGTCCCATCACTCTGGGGAATCTCAGATACACCCCGTCCCATCACTCTGGGGTATCTCAGATACACCCCGTCCCATCACTCTGGGGAATCTCAGATACAACCCGTCCCATCACTCTGGGGAATCTCAGATACACCCCATCCCATCACTCTGGGGTATCTCAGATACACCCCGTCCCATCACTCTGGGGAATCCCAGATACACCCCGTCCCATCAATCTGGGGAATCAGATACACCCCGTCCCATCACTCTGGGGAATCAGATACACCCCGTCCCATCACTCTGGGGTATCTCAGATACACCCCCGTCCCATCACTCTGGGGTATCTCAGATACACCCCTGTCCCATCACTCTGGGGAATCTCAGATACACCCCGTCCCATCACTCTGGGGTATCTCAGATACACCTCCATCCCATCGCTCTGGGGAATCTCAGATACACCCCGTCCCATCACTCTGGGGAATCTCAGATACACCCCCGTCCCATCACTCTGGGGTATCTCAGGTACACTCCCGTCCCATCACTCTGGGGAATCTCAGATACACCCCGTCCCATCACTCTGGGGAATCTCAGATACACCCCGTCCCATCACTCTGGGTATCTCAGATACACCCCGTCCCATCACTCTGGGGAATCTCAGATGCACCCCGTCCCATCACTCTGGGGTATCTCAGATACACCCCGTCCCATCACTCTGGGGAATCTCAGATACACCCCGTCCCATCACTCTGGGGTATCTCAGATACACCCCGTCCCATCACTCTGGGGAATCTCAGATAAACCCCGTCCCATCACTCTGGGGAATCTCAGATACACCCCGTCCCATCACTCTGGGGAATCTCAGATACACCCCGTCCCATCACTCTGGGGTATCTCAGAAACACCCCGTCCCATCACTCTGGGGAATCTCAGATACACCCCGTCCCATCACTCTGGGGAATCTCAGATACACCCCGTTCCATCACTCTGGGGTATCTCAGATACACCCCGTCCCATCACTCTGGGGTATCAGATACACCCTGTCCCATCACTCTGGGGAATCTCAGATACACCCCGTCCCATCACTCTGGGGAATCTCAGATACACCCCGTCCCATCACTCTGGGGAATCTCCGATACACCCCGTCCCATCACTCTGGGGTATCTCAGATACACCCCGTCCCATCACTCTGGGGTATCTCAGATACACCCCGTCCCATCACTCTGGGTTATCTCAGATACACCCCGTCCCATCACTCTGGGGAATCTCAGATACACCCCTTCCCATCACTCTGGGGAATCTCAGATACACCCCGTCCCATCACTCTGGGGAATCTCAGATACACCCCCGTCCATCACCCTGGGGCATCTCAGATACACCCCCGTCCCATCACTCTAGGGAATCTCAGATACACCCCCGTCCCATCACTCTGGGGAATCTCAGATACACCCCGTGCCATCACTCTGGGGAATCTCAGATACACCCCGTCCCATCACTCTGGGGAATCTCAGATACACCCCATCCCATCACTCTGGGGAATCTCAGATACACCCCGTCCCATCACTCTGGGTTATCTC
This sequence comes from Somniosus microcephalus, assembly GCF_052327205.1. Taxonomy (NCBI): domain Eukaryota; kingdom Metazoa; phylum Chordata; class Chondrichthyes; order Squaliformes; family Somniosidae; genus Somniosus; species Somniosus microcephalus. The sequence goes on from NW_028225179.1 coordinate 48,777,042, forward strand.
AGTTACAGCCCGTCCCATCACTCTGGGGCATCTCAGATACACCTCGTCCCATCACTCTGGGGAATCTCAGAGACACCCCGTCCCATCACTCTGGGGTATCTCAGATACACCCCGTCCCATCACTCCGGAGTATCTCAGATACACCCCGTCCCATCACTCTGGGGAATCTCAGATACACCCCGTCCCATCACTCTGGGTATCTCAGATAAACCCCGTCCCATCACTCCAGGGTATCTCAGATACACCTCGTCCCATCACCCTGGGGTATCTCAGATACACCCCGTCCCATCACTCTGGGGAATCTCAGATACACCCCATCCCATCACTCTGGGGAATCTCAGTAACACCCCGTCCCATCACTCTGGGGAATCTCAGATACACCCCCGTCCCATCACTCTGGGGTATCTCAGATACACCCCGTCCCATCACTCTGGGGAATCTCAGATACACCCCGTCCCATCACTCTGGGGTATCTCAGATACACCCCGTCCCATCACTCTGGGGTATCAGATACACCCCATCCCATCACTCTGGGGAATCTCAGATACACCCCGTCCCATCACCCTGGGGAATCTCAGATACACCCCGTCCCATCACTCTGGGGAATCTCAGATACACCCTGTCCCATCACTCTGGGGTATCAGATACACCCCGTCCCATCACTCTGGGGAATCTCAGATACACCCCCATCCCATCACTCTGGGGAATCTCAGATACACCCCGTCCCATCACTCTGGGGAATCTCAGATACACCCTGTCCCATCACTCTGGGGTATCAGATACACCCCGTCCCATCACTCTGGGAATCTCAGATACACCCCCGTCCCATCACTCTGGGGTATCTCCGATACACCCCGTCCCATCACTCTGGGGAATCTCAGATACACCCCATCCCATCACTCTGGGGTATCAGATACACCCCGTCCCATCACTCTGGGGAATCTCAGATACACCCCGTCCCATCACTCTGGGGTATCTCAGATACATCCCGTCCCATCACTCTGGGGAATCTCAGATACACCCCGTCCCATCACTCTGGGTATCTCAGATACACCCCGTCCCATCACTCTGGGGTATCAGATACACACCGTCCCATCACTCTGGGGAATCTCAGATACACCCCGTCCCATCACTCTGGGGAATCTCAGATACACCCCGTCCCATCACTCTGGGGTATCTCAGATACACCCCGTCCCATCACTCTGGGGTATCAGATACACGCCGTCCCATCACTCTGGGTATCTCAGATACACCCCGTCCCATCACTCTGGGGTATCAGATACACCCTGTCCCATCACTCTGGGGAATCTCAGATACACACCGTCCCATCACTCTGGGGAATCTCAGATACACACCGTCCCATCACTCAGGGGTATCTCAGGTACACCCCGTCCCATCACTCTGGGGTATCTCAGATACACCCCGTCCCATCACTCTGGGGAATCTCAGATACACCCCGTCCCATCACTCTGGGGAATCTCAGATACACCCCGTCCCATCACTCTGGGGAATCTCAGATGCACCCCATCCCATCACTCTGGGGTATCTCAGATACACCCCGTCCCATCACTCTGGGGAATCTCAGATACACCCCGTCCCATCACTCTGGGGAATCTTAGATACACCCCGTCCCATCACTCTGGGGTATCTCAGATACACCCAGTCCCATCACTCTGGGGTATCTCAGATACGCCCCGTCCCATCACTCTGGGGTATCTCAGATACACCCCCGTCCCATCACTCTGGGGTATCTCAGATACACCCCCGTCCCATCACTCTGGGGTATCTCAGATACACCCCCGTCCCATCACTCTGGGGAATCTCAGATACACCCCGTCCCATCACTCTGGGGTATCTCAGATACACCCCGTCCCATCACTCTGGGGTATCTCAGATACACCCCCGTCCCATCACTCTGGGGAATCTCAGATACACCCTGTCCCATCACTCTGGGGAATATCAGATACACCCCGTCCCATCACTCTGGGGAATCAGATACACCCCGTCCCATCACTCTGGGGTATCTCAGATACACCCCGTCCCATCACTCTGGGGAATCAGATACACACCTGTCCCATCACTCTGGGGAATCTCAGATACACCCCGTCCCATCACTCTGGGGAATCTCAGATACACCCCGTCCCATCACTCTGGGGTATATCAGATACACCCCGTCCCATCACCCTGGGGTATCTCAGATACACCCCGTCCCATCACTCTGGGGTATATCAGATACACCCCGTCCCATCACCCTGGGGTATCTCAGATACACCCCGTCCCATCACTCTGGGGAATCTCAGATACACCCCGTCCCATCACTCTGGGGTATCTCAGATACACCCCATCCCATCACTCTGGGGAATCTCAGATACACTCCCGTCCCATCACTCTGGGGAATCTCAGATACACCCTCGTCCCATCACTCTGGGGTATCTCAGATACACCCCATCCCATCACTCTGGGGAATCTCAGATACACCCCGTCCCATCACTCTGTGGTATCTCAGATGCATCCCGTCCCATCACTCTGGGGAATCTCAGATACACTCCGTCCCATCACTCTGGGGTATCTCAGACATCCCCCCGTCCCATCACTCTGGGGCATCTCAGATACACCCCGTCCCATCACTCTGGGGAATCTCAGATACACCCCGTCCCATCACTCTGGGGTATCTCAGATACACCCCGTCCCATCACTGTGGGGTATCAGATACACCCCGTCCCATCACTCTGGGGAATCTCAGATACACCCCGTCCCATCACTCTGGGGAATCTCAGATACACCCCGTCCCATCACTCTGGGGAATCTCAGATACACCCTGTCCCATCACTCTGGGGTATCAGATACACCCCGTCCCATCACTCTGGGGAATGTCAGATACACCCCCGTCCCATCACTCTGGGGAATCTCAGATACACCCCGTCCCATCACTCTGGGGAATCTCAGATACACCCTGTCCCATCACTCTGGGGTATCAGATACACCCCGTCCCATCACTCTGGGGAATCTCAGATACACCCCCGTCCCATCACTCTGGGGTATCTCCGATACACCCCGTCCCATCACTCTGGGGAATCTCAGATACACCCCATCCCATCACTCTGGGGTATCAGATACACCCCGTCCCATCACTCTGGGGAATCTCAGATACACCCCGTCCCATCACTCTAGGGTATCTCAGATACATCCCGTCCCATCACTCTGGGGAATCTCAGATACACCCCGTCCGATCACTCTGGGTATCTCAGATACACCCCGTCCCATCACTCTGGGGTATCAGATACACACCGTCCCATCACTCTGGGGAATCTCAGATACACCCCGTCCCATCACTCTGGGGAATCTCAGATACACCCCGTCCCATCACTCTGGGGAATCTCAGATACACCCCGTCCCATCACTCTGGGGTATCTCAGATACACCCCGTCCCATCACTCAGGGGTATCAGATACACACCGTCCCATCACTCTGGGTATCTCAGATACACCCCGTCCCATCACTCTGCGGTATCAGATACACCCTGTCCCATCACTCTGGGGAGTCTCAGATACACACCGTCCAATCACTCTGGGGAATCTCAGATACACACCGTCCCATCACTCTGGGGTATCTCAGATACACCCCGTCCCATCACTCTGGGGTATCTCAGATACACCCCCGTCCCATCACTCTGGGGAATCTCAGATACACCCCGCCCCATCACTCTGGGGAATATCAGATACACCCCGTCCCATCACTCTGGGGAATCAGATACACCCAGTCCCATCACTCTGGGGAATCTCAGATACACCCCGTCCCATCACTCTGGGGAATCAGATACACACCTGTCCCATCACTCTGGGGAATCTCAGATACACCCCGTCCCATCACTCTGGGGAATCTCAGATACACCCCGTCCCATCACTCTGGGGTATATCAGATACACCCCGTCCCATCACCCTGGGGTATCTCAGATACACCCCGTCCCATCACTCTGGGGAATCTCAGATACACCCCGTCCCATCACTCTGGGGTATCTCAGATACACCCCGTCCCATCACTCTGGGGTATCAGACACACACCGTCCCTTGACTCTGGGTACCTCAGATACACCCCGTCCCATCACTCTGGGGTATCAGATACACCCCGTCCCATCACTCTGGGGAATGTCAGATACAACCCGTCCCATCACTCTGGGGAATCTCAGATACACACCGTCCCATCACTCTGGGGTATCTCAGATACACCCCGTCCCATCACTCTGGGGTATCTCAGATACACCCCGTCCCATCACTCTGGGGAATCTCAGATACACCCCGTCCCATCACTCTGGGGAATCTCAGATACACCCCGTCCCATCACTCTGGGGTTTCTCAGATACACCCCGTCCCATCTCTCTGGTGAATCTCAGATACACCCCGTCCCATCACTCTGGGGAATCTCAGATACACCCCGTCCCATCACTCTGGGATATCTCAGATACACCCCGTCCCATCACTCTGGGGTATCTCAGATACACCCCGTCCCATCACTCTTGGGTATCTCAGATACACCCCCGTCCCATCACTCTGGGGTATCTCAGATACACCCCCGTCCCATCACTCTGGGGTACCTCATATACACCCCCGTCCCATCACTCTGGGGAATCTCAGATACACCCCATCCCATCACTCTGGGGTATCTCAGATACACCCCATCCCATCACTCTGGGGTATCTCAGATACACCCCCGTCCCATCACTCTGGGGAATCTCAGATACACCCCGTCCCATCACTCTGGGGAATCAGATACACCCCGTCCCATCACTCTGGGGAATCTCAGATACACCCCGTCCCATCACTCTGGGGAATCAGATACACCCCTGTACCATCACACTGGGGAATCTCAGATACACCCCGTCCCATCACTCTGGGGAATCTCAGATACACCCCGTCCCATCACTCTGGGGTATATCAGATACACCCCGTCCCATCACTCTGGGGAATCTCAGATACACCCCGTCCCATCACTCTGGGGAATCAGATACACCCCTGTACCATCACACTGGGGAATCTCAGATACACCCCTGTACCATCACACTGGGGAATCTCAGATACACCCCGTCCCATCACTCTGGGGAATCTCAGATACACCCCGTCCCATCACTCTGGGGAATCTCAGATACACCCCGTCCCATCACTCTGGGGAATCAGATACACCCCTGTACCATCACACTGGGGAATCTCAGATACACCCCGTCCCATCATTCTGGGAAATCTCAGATACACCCCGTCCCATCACTCTGGGGTATATCAGATACACCCCGTCCCATCACCCTGGGGTATCTCAGATACACCCCGTCCCATCACTCTGGGGTATCAGATAAACCCCGTCCCATCACTCTGGGGAATCTCAGATACACCCCGTCCCATCACTCTGGGGAATCTCAGATACACCCTGTCCCATCACTCTGGGGAATCTCAGATACACCCCGTCCCATCACTCTGGGGAATCTCAGATACACCCCGTCCCATCACTCTGGGGAATCTCAGATACACCCCGTCCCATCATTCTGGGGTATCTCAGATACACCCCGTCCCATCACTCTGGGGAATCTCAGATACACCCCGTCCCATCACTCTGGGGCATCTCAGATACACCCCGTCCCATCACTCTGGGGAATTTCAGATACACTCCCGTCCCATCACTCTGGGGTATATCAGATACACTCCCGTCCCATCACTCTGGGGTATATCAGATACACTCCCGTCCCATCACTCTGGGGTATATCAGATACACCCCGTCCCATCAGTCTGGGGAATCTCAGATACACCCCGTCCCATCAGTCTGGGGAATCAGATACACCCCGTCCCATCACTCTGGGGAATCTCAGATACACCCCGTCCCATCACTCTGGGGTATATCAGATACACTCCAGTCCCATCACTCTGGGGAATCTCAGATACACCCCGTCCCATCACTCTGGGGTATATCAGATACACTCCCGTCCCATCACTCTGGGGTATATCAGATACACCCCGTCCCATCAGTCTGGGGAATCTCAGATACACCCCGTCCCATCACTCTGGGGTATATCAGATACACCCCGTCCCATCACTCTGGGGAATCTCAGATACACCCCGTCCCATCACTCTGGGGTATATCAGATACACTCCAGTCCCATCACTCTGGGGAATCTCAGATACACCCCGTCCCATCACTCTGGGGAATCAGATACACCCCGTCCCATCACTCTGGGGTATCTCAGATACACCCCGTCCCATCGCTCTGGGGTATCAGATACACCCCGTCCCATCACTCTGGGGAATCTCAGATACACCCCGTCCCATCACTCTGGGGAATCTCAGATACACCCCGTCCCATCACTCTGGGGAATCTCAGATACACCCCGTCCCATCACTCTGGGGAATCTCAGATATACCCCGTCCCATCACTCTTGGGTATCTCAGATATACCCCGTCCCACCACTCTGGGGAATCTCAGACACACCCCGTCCCATCACTCTGGGGAATCTCAGATACACCCCGTCCCATTACTCTGGGGAATCTCAGATACACACCCGTCCCATCACTCTGGGGAATCTCAGATACACCCCATCCCATCACTCTGGGGCATCACAGATACAACCCGTCCCATCACTCTGGGGTATCAGATACACCCCGTCCCATCACTCTGGGGCATCTCAGATACACCCCGTCCCATCACTCTGGGGTATCTCAGGTACATCCCGTCCCATCACTCTGGGGAATCTCAGATACACCCCGTCCCATCACTCTGGGTATCTCAGATACACCCCGTCCCATCACTCTGGGGTATCAGATACACCCCGTCCCATCACTCTGGGGAATCTCAGATACACCCCGTCCCATCACTCTGGGGAATCTCAGATACACCCCGTCCCATCACTCTGCGTTATTTCAGATTCACCCCGTCCCATCACTCTGGGGAATCTCAGATACACCCCGTCCCTTCACTCTAGGGAATCTCAGATACACCCCGTCCCATCACTCTGAGGTATCTCAGATACACCCCGTCCCATCACTCTGGGGAATCTCAGAAACAACCCGTCCCATCACTCTGGGGTATCTCAGATACACCCCGTCCCATCACTCCGGAGTATCTCAGATACACCCCGTCCCATCACTCTGGGGAATCTCAGATACACCCCGTCCCATCACTCTGGGTATCTCAGATACACCCCGTCCCATCACTCTGGGGAATCTCAGATACACCTCGTCCCATCACCCTGGGGTATCTCAGATACACCCCGTCCCATCACTCTGGGGTATCTCAGATACACCCCGTCCCATCACTCTGGGGAATCTCAGATACACCCCGTCCCATCACTCTGGGGTATCTCAGATACACCCCGTCCCATCACTCTGGGGAATCTCATATACACCCCGTCCCATCACTCTGGGGAATCTCAGATACACCCCGTCCCATCACTCTGGGGTATCTCAGATACACCCCATCCCATCACTCTGGGGAATCTCAGATACACCCCCGTCCCATCACTCTGGGGTATCTCAGATACACCCCGTCCCATCACTCTGGGGATCTCAGATACACCCCGTCCCATCACTCTGTGGTATCTCAGATACATCCCGTCCCATCTCTCTGGGGAATCTCAGAAACACCCCGTCCCATCACTCAGGGGTATCTCAGACACCCACCCGTCCCATCAATCTGGGGCATCTCAGATACACCCCGTCCCATCACTCTGGGGTATCAGATACACCCCGTCCCATCACTCTGGGGAATCTCAGATACACCCCGTCCCATCCCTCTGGGGAACCTCAGATACACCCCGTCCCATCACTCTGGGGAATCTCAGATGCACCCCGTCCCATCACTCTGGGGAATCTCAGAAACACCCCGTCCCATCACTCTGGGGTATTTCAGACACCCACCCGTCCCATCACTCTGGGGTATCTCAGATACATCCCGTCCCATCCATCTGGGGAACCTCAGATACACCCCGTCCCATCACTCTGGGGAATCTCAGATACACCCCGTCCCATCACTCTGGGGAATCTCAGATACACCCTGTCCCATCACTCTGGGGTATCAGATACACCCCGTCCCATCACTCTGGGGAATCTCAGATACACCCCGTCCCATCACTCTGGGGAATCTCAGATACACCCCGTCCCATCTCTCTGGGGATTCTTAGATACACCCCGTCCCATCACTCTGGGGTATCAGATACACCCCGTCCCATCACTCTGAGGTATCTCAGATACACCCCGTCCCATCACTCTGGGGTATCTCAGATACACACCGTCCCATCACTCTGGGGTATCAGATACACCCCGTCCCATCACACTGAGGTATCTCAGATACACCCCGTCCCATCACTCTGGGGTATCTCAGATACACGCCCGTCCCATCACTCTGGGTATCTCAGACACACCCCGTCCCATCACTCTGGGGAATCTCAGATACACCACCGTCCCATCACTCTGGGGAATCTCAGATACACCCCGTCCCATCACTCTGGGGAATCTCAGATACACCCCGTCCCATCACTCTGGGGAATCTCAGATACACCCCGTCCCATCACTCTGGGGAATCTCAGATACACCCCGTCCCATCACTCTGGGGTATCTCAGATACACCCCGTCCCATCACTCTGGGGAATCTCAGATACACCCCATCCCATCACTCTGGGGAATCTCAGCTACACCCCGTCCCATCACTCTGGGGAATCTCAGATACACCCCGTCCCATCACTCTGGGGAATCTCAGATACAACCCGTCCCATCACTCTGGGGAATCTCAGATACACCCCGTCCCATCACTCTGGGGAATCTCAGATACACCCCGTCCCATCATTCTGGGGTATCTCAGATACACCCCGTCCCATCACTCTGGGGTATATCAGATACACCCCGTCCCATCACTCTGGGGAATCTCAGATACACCCCGTCCCATCACTCTGGGGTATCTCAGATACACCCCGTCCCATCACTCTGGGGAATCTCAGATACACTCCCGTCCCATCACTCTGGGGTACATCAGATACACTCCCGTCCCATCACTCTGGGGTATATCAGATACACTCCCGTCCCATCACTCTGGGGTATATCAGATACACCCCGTCCCATCACTCTGGGGAATCTCAGATACACCCCGTCCCATCACTCTGGGGTATATCAGATACACCCCGTCCCATCACTCTGGGGAATCTCAGATACACCCCGTCCCATCACTCTGGGGTATATCAGATACACTCCCGTCCCATCACTCTGGCGTATATCAGATACACCCCGTCCCATCACTCTGGGGTATCTCAGATACACCCCGTCCCATCACTCTGAGGAATCTCAGATACACTCCTGTCCCATCACTCTGGGGTATATCAGATACACTCCCGTCCCATCACTCTGGGGTATATCAGATACACCCCGTCCCATCACTCTGGGGAATCTCAGATACACCCCGTCCCATCACTCTGGAGTATCTCAGATACACCCCGTCCCATCACTCTGGGGAATCTCAGATACACCCCATCCCATAAGAATATAAGAACATAAGAAATAGGAGCAGGAGTAGGCCAATCAGCCCCTCGAGCCTGCTCCACCATTCAATAAGATCATGGCTGATCTGATCCTAACCTCAAATCTTCTATCACTCTGCATCCACCCGAACCCATGTGATCTCCCGGGAGAGGCGAAAAACCAGATAAAGACCCAATGGCCAATTTGGGAGAAAAAAATCTGGGAAATTCCTCTCCGACCCATCTAGGCGATCGAAATTCTTCCAGGAGATCACTCTGTCCCTATACTTTCTACAGTACTTACCTTCTGTAAAGGCAATCTCCACCCCAGCCAGGAACAGGAATAAAACCATCTCCTGAAATCTAACACAGAATTAGAACACAGTAGGAACAGAACCAGGCTACACGGCCGCTGGGCCCACTCCACTACCCACAGGGCCATGACCATTCCGAACCTAGACTCATGTCCAATTTCCTGCCCGCTCCCCGTAACCCTTAATTCCCTTTACTTCTAGAAACTGTCTATTTCTGTTTTAAATTTATTTAATGATGTAGCTTCCACAGCTTTCTGGGGCAGCAAATTCCACAAAACTACTACCCTCTGAGTGAAGAAGTTTCTCCTCATCTCTGTTTTGAAAGAGCAGCCCCTTATTTTAAGATTATGCCCCCTAGTTCTAGTTTCACCCATCATTGGGAACATCTTCACCGCATCCACCCGATCAAGCCCCTTCACAATCTTATATGTTTCAATAAGATCGCCTCTCATTCTTCTGAACTCCAATGAGTAGAGTCCCAATCTACTCAACCTCTCCTCATATGACCAACCCCTCATCCCCGGGATTAACCGAGTGAACCTTCTTTGTACTGACTCGAGAGCAAGTATGTCTTTTCTTAAGTATGGACACCAAAACTGTACGCAGTATTCCAGGTGCGGTCTCACCAATACCTTGTACAACTGCAGCAATACCTCCCTGTTTTTATATTCCATCCCCCTAGCAATAAAAGCCAACATTGCATTGGCCTTCTTGATCACTTGCTGCACCTGCATACTAACTTTTTGAGTTTCGTGCACCAGGACCCCCAGATCCCTTTGTACTACAGTACTTTCCAGTTTCTTGCCATTAAGATAATAATTGCTCAATGATTTTACTTGCCAAAGTGCATAACCTCACACTTTCCAGTATTGTATTCCATCTGCCAAATCTCTGCCCACTTACTTAGCCTGTCTATGTCCCTTTGCAGGTTTTTTATGTCCTCCTCACTCATTACTTTCCCTCCCATCTTTGTATCATCTGCAAACTTTGATATGTTACATTTGGTCCCCTCCTCCAAATTGTTAATATAGATTGTAAAGAGTTGGGGACCCAGCACTGACCCCTGCGGAACACCACTAGTGACTGATTGCCAATCTGAGAACGATTCCCCATCACTCTAGGGAATCTCAGATACACCCCGTCCCATCACTCTGGGGTATCTCAGATACACCCCGTCCCATCACTCTGGGTATCTCAGATACACCCCGCCCCATCACTCTGGGGAATCTCAGATACACTCCCGTCCCATCACTCTGGGGTATATCAGATACACCCCGTCCCATCACTCTGGGGAATCTCAGATACACCCCGTCCCATCACTCTGGGGAATCTCAGATACACCCCGTCCCATCACTCTGGGGAATCTCAGATACACCCCGTCCCATCACTCTGGGGTATATCAGATACACTCCTGTCCCATCACTCTGGGGAATCTCAGATACACCCCGTCCCATCACTCTGGGGTATCTCAGATACACCCCGTCCCATCACTCTGGGGAATCTCAGATACATCCCATCCCATCACTCTGGGGAATCTCAGCTACACCCCGTCCCATCACTCTGGGGAATCTCAGATACACCCCGTCCCATCACTCTGGGGAATCTCAGATACACCCCGTCCCATCACTCTGGGGAATCTCAGATACACCCCGTCCCATCACTCTGGGGAATCTCAGATACACCCCGTCCCATCACTCTGGGGAATCTCAGATACACCCCGTCCCATCACTCTGGGGTATCTCAGATACACCCCGTCCCATCACTCTGGGGAATCTCAGATACACCCCGTCCCATCACTCTGGGGAATCTCAGATACACCCCGTCCAATCATTCTGGGGTATCTCAGATACACCCCGTCCCATCACTCTGGGATATCAGATACACCCCGTCCCATCACTCTGGGGAATCTCAGATACACCCCGTCCCATCACTCTGGGGTATCTCAGATACACCCCGTCCCATCACTCTGGGGAATTTCAGATACACTCCCGTCCCATCACTCTGGGGTATATCAGATACACTCCCGTCCCATCACTCTGGGGTATATCAGATACACTCCCGTCCCATCACTCTGGGGTATATCAGATACACCCCGTCCCATCAGTCTGGGGAATCTCAGATACACCCCGTCCCATCACTCTGGGGTATATCAGATACACCCCGTCCCATCACTCTGGGGAATCTCAGATACACCCCGTCCCATCACTCTGGGGTATCTCAGATACACCCCGTCCCATCACTCTGGGGAATCTCAGATACACTCCCGTCCCTTCACTCTGGGGTATATCAGATACACTCCAGTCCCATCACTCTGGGGTATGTCAGATACACCCCGTCCCATCACTCTGGGGAATCTCAGATACAACACGTCACATCATTCTGGGGAATCTCAGATACACCCCGTCCCATCACTCTGGGGAATCTCAGATACACCCCGTCCCATCACTCCGGAGTATCTCAGACACACCCCGTCCCATCACTCTGGGGAATCTCAGATACACCCCGTCCCATCACTCTGGGTATCTCAGATACACCTCGTCCCATCACCCTGGGGTATCTCAGATACACCCCGTCCCATCACTCTGGGGTATCTCAGATACACACCGTCCCATCACTCTGCGGAATCTCAGATACACCCCCGTCCCATCACTCTGGGGTATCTCAGATACACCCCGTCCCATCACTCTGGGGAATCTCAGATACACCCCGTCCCATCACTCTGGGGAATCTCAGATACACCCCTTCCCATCACTCTGGGGAATCTCAGATACACCCCCGTCCCATCACTCTGGGGTATCTCAGATACACCCCGTCCCATCACTCTGAGGTATCTCAGATACACTCCCGTCCCATCACTCTGGGGAATCTCAGATACACCCCGTCCCATCACTCTGGGGAATCTCAGATACACCCCGTCCCATCACTCTGCGTTATTTCAGATTCACCCCGTCCCATCACTCTGGGGTATCAGATACACCCCGTCCCATCACTCTGAGGTATCTCAGATACACCCCGTCCCATCACTCTGGGGAATCTCAGATACAACCCGTCCCATCACTCTGGGGTATCTCAGATACACCCCGTCCCATCACTCCGGAGTATCTCAGATACACCCCGTCCCATCACTCTGGGGAATCTCAGATACACCCCGTCCCATCACTCTGGGTATCTCAGATACACCCCGTCCCATCACTCTGGGGAATCTCAGATACACCCCGTCCCATCACTCTGGGGAATCTCAGATACACCCCCGTCCCATCACTCTGGGGAATCTCAGATACACCTCGTCCCATCACCCTGGGGTATCTCAGATACACCCCGTCCCATCACTCTGGGGTATCTCAGATACACCCCATCCCATCACTCTGGGGAATCTCAGATACACCCCGTCCCATCACTCTGGGGTATCTCAGATACACCCCGTCCCATCACTCTGGGGAATCTCATATACACCCCGTCCCATCACTCTGGGGAATCTCAGATACACCCCGTCCCATCACTCTGGGGTATCTCAGATACACCCCGTCCCATCACTCTGGGGAATCTCAGATACACCCCCGTCCCATCACTCTGGGGTATCTCAGATACACCCCGTCCCATCACTCTGGGGAATCTCAGATACACCCCGTCCCATCACTCTGTGGTATCTCAGATACATCCCGTCCCATCTCTCTGGGGAATCTCAGAAACACCCCGTCCCATCACTCAGGGGTATCTCAGACACCCACCCGTCCCATCAATCTGGGGCATCTCAGATACACCCCGTCCCATCACTCTGGGGTATCAGATACACCCCGTCCCATCACTCTGGGGAATCTCAGATACACCCCGTCCCATCCCTCTGGGGAACCTCAGATACACCCCGTCCCATCACTCTGGGGAATCTCAGATGCACCCCGTCCCATCACTCTGGGGAATCTCAGAAACACCCCGTCCCATCACTCTGGGGTATCTCAGACACCCACCCATCCCATCACTCTGGGGTATCTCAGATACATCCCGTCCCATCACTCTGGGGTATCAGATACACCCCGTCCCATCACTCTGGGGAATCTCAGATACACCCCGTCCCATCCATCTGGGGAACCTCAGATACACCCCGTCCCATCACTCTGGGGAATCTCAGATACACCCCGTCCCGTCACTCTGGGGAATCTCAGATACACCCTGTCCCATCACTCTGGGGTATCAGATACACCCCGTCCCATCACTCTGGGGAATCTCAGATACATCCCGTCCCATCACTCTGGGGAATCTCAGATACACCCCGTCCCATCTCTCTGGGGATTCTTAGATACACCCCGTCCCATCACTCTGGGGAATATCAGATACACCCCGTCCCATCACTCTGGGGAATCAGATACACCCCGTCCCATCACTCTGGGGTATCTCAGATACACCCCGTCCCATCACTCTGGGGTATCTCAGATACACCCCGTCCCATCACTCTGGGGTATCTCAGATACACCCCGTCCCATCACTCTGGGGTATCAGATACACCCCGTCCCATCACTCTGGGGAATCTCAGATACACCCCGTCCCATCACTCTGGGGAATCTCAGATACACCCCGTCCCATCACTCTGGGGAATCTCAGATACACCCCGTCCCATCACTCTGGAGTTTCTCAGATACACCCCGTCCCATCACTCTGGGGAATCTCAGATATACCCCGTCCCATCACTCTGGGGTATCTCAGATATACCCCGTCCCACCACTCTGGGGAATCTCAGACACACCCCGTCCCATCACTCTGGGGAATCTCAGATACACCCCGTCCAATCACTCTGGGGAATCTCAGATACACACCCGTCCCATCACTCTGGGGAATCTCAGATACACCCCGTCCCATCACTCTGGGGAATCTCAGATACACACCATCCCATCACTCTGGGGTATCACAGATACACCCCGTCCCATCACTCTGGGGTATCAGATACACCCCGTCCCATCACTCTGGGGCATCTCAGATACACCCCGTCCCATCACTCTGGGGTATCTCAGGTACATCCCGTCCCATCACTCTGGGGAATCTCAGATACACCCCGTCCCATCACTCTGGGTATCTCAGATACACCCCGTCCCATCACTCTGGGGTATCAGATACACACCGTCCCATCACTCTGGGGAATCTCAGATACACCCCGTCCCATCACTCTGGGGAATCTCAGATACACCCCGTCCCATCACTCTGGGGTATCTCAGATACACCCCGTCCCATCACTCTGGGGTATCAGATACACCCCGTCCCATCACTCTGAGGTATCTCAGATACACCCCGTCCCATCACTCTGGGGTATCTCAGATACACACCGTCCCATCACTCTGGGGTATCAGATACACCCCGTCCCATCACACTGAGGTATCTCAGATACACCCCGTCCCATCACTCTGGGGTATCTCAGATACACGCCCATCCCATCACTCTGGGTATCTCAGACACACCCCGTCCCATCACTCTGGGGAATCTCAGATACACCACCGTCCCATCACTCTGGGGAATCTCAGATACACCCCGTCCCATCACTCTGGGGAATCTCAGATACACCCCGTCCCATCACTCTGGGGAATCTCAGATACACCCCGTCCCATCACTCTGGGGAATCTCAGATACACCCCGTCCCATCACTCTGGGGTATCTCAGATACACCCCGTCCCATCACTCTGGGGAATCTCAGATACACCCCATCCCATCACTCTGGGGAATCTCAGCTACACCCCGTCCCATCACTCTGGGGAATCTCAGATACACCCCGTCCCATCACTCTGGGGAATCTCAGATACAACCCGTCCCATCACTCTGGGGAATCTCAGATACACCCCGTCCCATCACTCTGGGGAATCTCAGATACACCCCGTCCCATCATTCTGGGGTATCTCAGATACACCCCGTCCCATCACTCTGGGGTATATCAGATACACCCCGTCCCATCACTCTGGGGAATCTCAGATACACCCCGTCCCATCACTCTGGGGTATCTCAGATACACCCCGTCCCATCACTCTGGGGAATCTCAGATACACTCCCGTCCCATCACTCTGGGGTACATCAGATACACTCCCGTCCCATCACTCTGGGGTATATCAGATACACTCCCGTCCCATCACTCTGGGGTATATCAGATACACCCCGTCCCATCACTCTGGGGAATCTCAGATACACCCCGTCCCATCACTCTGGGGTATATCAGATACACCCCGTCCCATCACTCTGGGGAATCTCAGATACACCCCGTCCCATCACTCTGGGGTATATCAGATACACTCCCGTCCCATCACTCTGGCGTATATCAGATACACCCCGTCCCATCACTCTGGGGTATCTCAGATACACCCCGTCCCATCACTCTGAGGAATCTCAGATACACTCCTGTCCCATCACTCTGGGGTATATCAGATACACTCCCGTCCCATCACTCTGGGGTATATCAGATACACCCCGTCCCATCACTCTGGGGAATCTCAGATACACCCCGTCCCATCACTCTGGAGTATCTCAGATACACCCCGTCCCATCACTCTGGGGAATCTCAGATACACCCCATCCCATAAGAATATAAGAACATAAGAAATAGGAGCAGGAGTAGGCCAATCAGCCCCTCGAGCCTGCTCCACCATTCAATAAGATCATGGCTGATCTGATCCTAACCTCAAATCTTCTATCACTCTGCATCCACCCGAACCCATGTGATCTCCCGGGAGAGGCGAAAAACCAGATAAAGACCCAATGGCCAATTTGGGAGAAAAAAATCTGGGAAATTCCTCTCCGACCCATCTAGGCGATCGAAATTCTTCCAGGAGATCACTCTGTCCCTATACTTTCTACAGTACTTACCTTCTGTAAAGGCAATCTCCACCCCAGCCAGGAACAGGAATAAAACCATCTCCTGAAATCTAACACAGAATTAGAACACAGTAGGAACAGAACCAGGCTACACGGCCGCTGGGCCCACTCCACTACCCACAGGGCCATGACCATTCCGAACCTAGACTCATGTCCAATTTCCTGCCCGTTCCCCGTAACCCTTAATTCCCTTTACTTCTAGAAACTGTCTATTTCTGTTTTAAATTTATTTAATGATGTAGCTTCCACAGCTTTCTGGGGCAGCAAATTCCACAAAACTACTACCCTCTGAGTGAAGAAGTTTCTCCTCATCTCTGTTTTGAAAGAGCAGCCCCTTATTTTAAGATTATGCCCCCTAGTTCTAGTTTCACCCATCATTGGGAACATCTTCACCGCATCCACCCGATCAAGCCCCTTCACAATCTTATATGTTTCAATAAGATCGCCTCTCATTCTTCTGAACTCCAATGAGTAGAGTCCCAATCTACTCAACCTCTCCTCATATGACCAACCCCTCATCCCCGGGATTAACCGAGTGAACCTTCTTTGTACTGACTCGAGAGCAAGTATGTCTTTTCTTAAGTATGGACACCAAAACTGTACGCAGTATTCCAGGTGCGGTCTCACCAATACCTTGTACAACTGCAGCAATACCTCCCTGTTTTTATATTCCATCCCCCTAGCAATAAAAGCCAACATTGCATTGGCCTTCTTGATCACTTGCTGCACCTGCATACTAACTTTTTGAGTTTCGTGCACCAGGACCCCCAGATCCCTTTGTACTACAGTACTTTCCAGTTTCTTGCCATTAAGATAATAATTGCTCGATGATTTTACTTGCCAAAGTGCATAACCTCACACTTTCCAGTATTGTATTCCATCTGCCAAATCTCTGCCCACTTACTTAGCCTGTCTATGTCCCTTTGCAGGTTTTTTATGTCCTCCTCACTCATTACTTTCCCTCCCATCTTTGTATCATCTGCAAACTTTGATATGTTACATTTGGTCCCCTCCTCCAAATTGTTAATATAGATTGTAAAGAGTTGGGGACCCAGCACTGACCCCTGCGGAACACCACTAGTGACTGATTGCCAATCTGAGAACGATTCCCCATCACTCTAGGGAATCTCAGATACACCCCGTCCCATCACTCTGGGGTATCTCAGATACACCCCGTCCCATCACTCTGGGTATCTCAGATACACCCCGCCCCATCACTCTGGGGAATCTCAGATACACTCCCGTCCCATCACTCTGGGGTATATCAGATACACCCCGTCCCATCACTCTGGGGAATCTCAGATACACCCCGTCCCATCACTCTGGAGTATCTCAGATACACCCCGTCCCATCACTCTGGGGAATCTCAGATATACCCCGTCCCATCACTCTGGGGTATCTCAGATATACCCCGTCCCACCACTCTGGGGAATCTCAGACACACCCCGTCCCATCACTCTGGGGAATCTCAGATACACACCCGTCCCATCACTCTGGGGAATCCCAGATACACCCCGTCCCATCACTCTGGGGAATCTCAGATACACCCCATCCCATCACTCTGGGGTATCACAGATACACCCCGTCCCATCACTCTGGGGTATCAGATACACCCCGTCCCATCACTCTGGGGAATCTCAGATACACCCCGTCCCATCACTCTGGGGAATCTCAGATACACCCCTCCAATCATTCTGGGGTATCTCAGATACACCCCGTCCCATCACTCTGGGATATCAGATACACCCCGTCCCATCACTCTGGGGAATCTCAGATACACCCCGTCCCATCACTCTGGGGTATCTCAGATACACCCCGTCCCATCACTCTGGGGAATCTCAGATACACTCCCGTCCCATCACTCTGGGGTATATCAGATACACTCCCTTCCCATCACTCTGGGGTATATCAGATACACTCCCGTCCCATCACTCTGGGGTATATCAGATACACCCCGTCCCATCACTCTGGGGAATCTCAGATACACCCCGTCCCATCACTCTGGTGTATCTCAGATACACCCCGTCCCATCACTCTGGGGAATCTCAGATACACTCCCGTCCCTTCACTCTGGGGTATATCAGATACACTCCCGTCCCATCACTCTGGGGTATGTCAGATACACCCCGTCCCATCACTCTGGGGAATCTCAGATACAACCCGTCCCATCACTCTGGGGTATCTCAGATACACCCCGTCCCATCACTCCGGAGTATCTCAGATACACCCCGTCCCATCACTCTGGGGAATCTCAGATACACCCCGTCCCATCACTCTGGGTATCTCAGATACACCCCGTCCCATCACTCTGGGGAATCTCAGATACACCTCGTCCCACCACCCTGGGGTATCTCAGATACACCCCGTCCCATCACTCTGGGGAATCTCAGATACACCCCGTCCCATCACTCTGGGGAATCTCAGATACACCCCGTCCCATCACTCTGGGGTATCTCAGATACACCCCGTCCCATCACTCTGGGGTATATCAGATACACCCCGTCCCATCACTCTGGGGAATCAGATACACCCCGTCCCATCACTCTGGGGTATCTCAGATACACCCCGTCCCATCACTCTGGGGTATCAGATACACCCCGTCCCATCACTCTGGGGAATCTCAGATACACCCCGTCCCATCACTCTGGGGTATCTCAGATACACCCCGTCCCATCACTCTGGGGTATCAGATACACCCCGTCCCATCACTCTGGGGAATCTCAGATACACCCCGTCCCATCACTCTGGGGTATCTCAGATACACACCGTCCCATCACTCTGCGGAATCTCAGATACACCCCCGTCCCATCACTCTGGGGTATCTCAGATACACCCCGTCCCATCACTCTGGGGAATCTCAGATACAGCCCGTCCCATCACTCTGGGGAATCTCAGATACACCCCGTCCCATCACTCTGGGGTATCTCAGATACACCCCGTCCCATCACTCTGGGGAATCTCAGATACACCCCCGTCCCATCACTCTGGGGTATCTCAGATACACCCCGTCCCATCACTCTGGGGAATCTCAGATACACCCCCGTCCCATCACTCTGGGGAATCTCAGATACACCCCGTCCCATCACTCTGGGGAATCTCAGAAACACCCCGTCCCATCACTCTGGGGTATCTCAGACACCCACCCGTCCCATCACTCTGGGGCATCTCAGATACACCCCGTCCCATCACTCTGGGGAATCTCAGATACACCCCGTCCCATCCCTCTGGGGAACCTCAGATACACCCCGTCCCATCACTCTGGGGAATCTCAGATGCACCCCGTCCCATCACTCTGGGGAATCTCAGAAACACCCCGTCCCATCACTCTGGAGTATCTCAGATACACCCCGTCCCATCACTCTGGGGAATCTCAGATATACCCCGTCCCATCACTTTGGGGTATCTCAGATATACCCCGTCCCATCACTCTGGGGAATCTCAGATATACCCCGTCCCATCACTCTGGGGAATCTCAGATACACCCCGTCCCATCACTCTGGGGAATCTCAGATACACACCGTCCCATCACTCTGGGGAATCTCAGATACACATCCGTCCCATCACTCTGGGGAATCTCAGATACACCCCGTCCCATCACTCTGGGGAATCTCAGATACACCCCATCCCATCACTCTGGGATATCAGATACACCCCGTCCCATCACTCTGGGGAATCTCAGATACACCCCGTCCCATCACTCTGGGGTATCTCAAATACACCCCGTCCCATCACTCTGGGGAATCTCAGATACACTCCCGTCCCATCACTCTGGGGTATATCAGATACACTCCCGTCCCATCACTCTGGGGTATATCAGATACACTCCCATCCCATCACTCTGGGGAATCTCAGATACACCCCGTCCCATCACTCTGGGGTATCTCAGATACACCCCGTCCCATCACTCTGGGGAATCTCAGATACACTCCCGTCCCTTCACTCTGGGGTATATCAGATACACTCCCGTCCCATCACTCTGGGGTATGTCAGATACACCCCGTCCCATCACTCTGGGGAATCTCAGATACAACCCGTCCCATCACTCTGGGGTATCTCAGATACACCCCGTCCCATCACTCCGGAGTATCTCAGATACACCCCGTCCCATCACTCTGGGGAATCTCAGATAAACCCCGTCCCATCACTCTGGGTATCTCAGATACACCCCGTCCCATCACTCTGGGGAATCTCAGATACACCTCGTCCCATCACCCTGGGGTATCTCAGATACAACCCGTCCCATCACTCTGGGGTATCTCAGATACACACCGTCCCATCACTCTGCGGAATCTCAGATACACCCCCGTCCCATCACTCTGGGGTATCTCAGATACACCCCGTCCCATCACTCTGGGGAATCTCAGATACACCCCGTCCCATCACTCTGGGGAATCTCAGATACACCCCGTCCCATCACTCTGGGGAATCTCAGATACACCCCGTCCCATCACTCTGGGGTATCTCAGATACACCCCGTCCCATCACTCTGGGGAATCTCAGATACACCCCCGTCCCATCACTCTGGGGTATCTCAGATACACCCCGTCCCATCACTCTGGGGAATCTCAGATTCACCCCCGTCCCATCACTCTGGGGAATCTCAGATACACCCCGTCCCATCACTCTGTGGTATCTCAGATACATCCCGTCCCATCACTCTGGGGAATCTCAGAAACACACCGTCCCATCACTCTGGGGAACCTCAGATACACCCCGTCCCATCACTCTGGGGTATCAGATACACCCCGTCCCATCACTCTGGGGAATCTCAGATACACCCCGTCCCATCACTCTGGGGAATCTCAGATACACCCCGTCCCATCACTCTGGAGTATCTCAGATACACCCCGTCCCATCACTCTGGGGAATCTCAGATATACCCCGTCCCATCACACTGGGGTATCTCAGATATACCCCGTCCCACCACTCTGGGGAATCTCAGACACACCCCGTCCCATCACTCTGGGGAATCTCAGATACATCCCGTCCCATCACTCTGGGGAATCTCAGATGCACCCCGTCCCATCACTCTGGGGAATCTCAGATACACACCCGTCCCATCACTCTGGGGAATCTCAGATACACCCCGTCCCATCACTCTGGGGAATCTCAGATACACCCAATCCCATCACTCTGGGGTATCACAGATACACCCCGTCCCATCACTCTGGGGTATCAGATACACCCCGTCCCATCACTCTGGGGCATCTCAGATACACCCCGTCCCATCACTCTGGGGTATCTCAGATACATCCCGTCCCATCACTCTGGGGAATCTCAGATACACCCCGTCCCATCACTCTGGGTATCTCAGATACACCCCGTCCCATCACTCTGGGGTATCAGATACACACCGTCCCATCACTCTGGGGAATCTCAGATACACCCCGTCCCATCACTCTGGGGTATCTCAGATACACCCCGTCCCATCACTCTGGGGTATCAGATACACACCGTCCCATCACTCTGAGGTATGTCAGATACACCCCGTCCCATCACTCTGGGGAATCTCAGATACACCCCCGTCCCATCACTCTGGGGAATCTCAGATACACCCCGTCCCATCACTCTGGGGAATCTCAGATACACCCCGTCCCATCACTCTGGGGAATCTCAGATACACCCCGTCCCATCACTCTGGGGAATCTCAGATACACCCCGTCCCATCACTCTGGGGAATCTCAGATACACCCCGTCCCATCACTCTGGGGTATCTCAGATACACCCCGTCCCATCACTCTGGGGAATCTCAGATACACCCCATCCCATCACTCTGGGGAATCTCAGCTACACCCCGTCCCATCACTCTGGGGAATCTCAGATACACCCCGTCCCATCACTCTGGGGAATCTCAGATACAACCCGTCCCATCACTCTGGGGAATCTCAGATACACCCCGTCCCATCACTCTGGGGAATCTCAGACACACCCCGTCCCATCATTCTGGGGTATCTCAGATACACCCCGTCCCATCACTCTGGGGTATATCAGATACACCCCGTCCCATCACTCTGGGGAATCTCAGATACACCCCGTCCCATCACTCTGGGGTATCTCAGATACACCCCGTCCCATCACTCTGGGGAATCTCAGATACACTCCCGTCCCATCACTCTGGGGTACATCAGATACACTCCCGTCCCATCACTCTGGGGTATATCAGATACACTCCCGTCCCATCACTCTGGGGTATATCAGATACACCCCGTCCCATCACTCTGGGGAATCTCAGATACACCCCGTCCCATCACTCTGGGATATATCAGATACACCCCGTCCCATCACTCTGCGGAATCTCAGATACACCCCGTCCCATCACTCTGGGGTATCTCAGATACACCCCGTCCCATCACTCTGGGGAATCTCAGATACACTCCTGTCCCATCACTCTGGGGTATATCAGATACACTCCCGTCCCATCACTCTGGGGTATATCAGATACACCCCGTCCCATCACTCTGGGGAATCTCAGATACACCCCGTCCCATCACTCTGGAGTATCTCAGATACACCCCATCCCATCACTCTGGGGAATCTCAGATACACCCCATCCCATAAGAATATAAGAACATAAGAAATAGGAGCAGGAGTAGGCCAATCAGCCCCTCGAGCCTGCTCCACCATTCAATAAGATCATGGCTGATCTGATCCTAACCTCAAATCTTCTATCACTCTGCATCCACCCGAACCCATGTGATCTCCCGGGAGAGGCGAAAAACCAGATAAAGACCCAATGGCCAATTTGGGAGAAAAAAATCTGGGAAATTCCTCTCCGACCCATCTAGGCGATCGAAATTCTTCCAGGAGATCACTCTGTCCCTATACTTTCTACAGTACTTACCTTCTGTAAAGGCAATCTCCACCCCAGCCAGGAACAGGAATAAAACCATCTCCTGAAATCTAACACAGAATTAGAACACAGTAGGAACAGAACCGGGCTACACGGCCGCTGGGCCCACTCCACTACCCACAGGGCCATGACCATTCCGAACCTAGACTCATGTCCAATTTCCTGCCCGCTCCCCGTAACCCTTAATTCCCTTTACTTCTAGAAACTGTCTATTTCTGTTTTAAATTTATTTAATGATGTAGCTTCCACAGCTTTCTGGGGCAGCAAATTCCACAAAACTACTACGCTCTGAGTGAAGAAGTTTCTCCTCATCTCTGTTTTGAAAGAGCAGCCCCTTATTTTAAGATTATGCCCCCTAGTTCTAGTTTCACCCATCATTGGGAACATCTTCACCGCATCCACCCGATCAAGCCCCTTCACAATCTTATATGTTTCAATAAGATCGCCTCTCATTCTTCTGAACTCCAATGAGTAGAGTCCCAATCTACTCAACCTCTCCTCATATGACCAACCCCTCATCCCCGGGATTAACCGAGTGAACCTTCTTTGTACTGACTCGAGAGCAAGTATGTCTTTTCTTAAGTATGGACACCAAAACTGTACGCAGTATTCCAGGTGCGGTCTCACCAATACCTTGTACAACTGCAGCAATACCTCCCTGTTTTTATATTCCATCCCCCTAGCAATAAAAGCCAACATTGCATTGGCCTTCTTGATCACTTGCTGCACCTGCATACTAACTTTTTGAGTTTCGTGCACCAGGACCCCCAGATCCCTTTGTACTACAGTACTTTCCAGTTTCTTGCCATTAAGATAATAATTGCTCGATGATTTTTCTTGCCAAAGTGCATAACCTCACACTTTCCAGTATTGTATTCCATCTGCCAAATCTCTGCCCACTTACTTAGCCTGTCTATGTCCCTTTGCAGGTTTTTTATGTCCTCCTCACTCACTACTTTCCCTCCCATCTTTGTATCTTCTGCAAACTTTGATATGTTACACTCGGTCCCCTCCTCCAAATTGTTAATATAGATTGTAAAGAGTTCGGGACCCAGCACTGACCCCTGCGGAACACCACTAGTTACTGATTGCCAATCTGAGAATGATTCCCCATCACTCTGGGGAATCTCAGATACACCCCGTCCCATCACTCTGGGGTATCTCAGATACACCCCGTCCCATCACTCTGGGTATCTCAGATACACCCCGCCCCATCACTCTGGGGAATCTCAGATACACTCCCGTCCCATCACTCTGGGGTATATCAGATACACTCCCGTCCCATCACTCTGGGGTATATCAGATACACCCCGTCCCATCACTCTGGGGAATCTCAGATACACCCCGTCCCATCACTCTGGAGTATCTCAGATACACCCCGTCCCATCACTCTGGGGAATCTCAGATACACCCCGTCCCATCACTCTGGGGTATCTCAGATACACCCCGTCCCACCACTCTGGGGAATCTCAGATACACCCCGTCCCATCACTCTGGGGAATCTCAGATACACCCCGTCCACATCACTCTGGGGAATCTCAGATACACCCCGTCCCATCACTCTGGGGAATCTCAGATACACCCCGTCCCATCACTCTGGGGAATCTCAGAAACACCCCGTCCCATCACTCTGGGGAATCTCAGATACACCCCGTCCCATCACTCTGGGGAATCTCAGATACACCCCGTCCCATCACTCTGGGGCATCTCAGATACACCCCCGTCCCATCACTCTGGGGAATCTCAGATACACCCCGTCCCATCACTCTGGGGAATCTCAGATACACCCCGTCCCATCACTCTGGGGTATCTCAGATACACCCCGTCCCATCACTCTGGGGCATCTCAGATACACCCCGTCCCATCACTCTGGGGAATCTCAGATACACCCCGTCCCATCACTCTGGGGCATCTCAGATACACCCCCGTCCCATCACTCTGGGGAATCTCAGATACACCCCGTCCCATCACTCTGGGGTATCTCAGATACACCCCGTCCCATCACTCTGGGGTATCTCAGATACACCCCGTCCCATCACTCTGGGGAATCTCAGATACACCCCATCCCATCACTCTGGGGAATCTCAGATACACCCCGTCCCATCACTCTGGGGAATCTCAGATACACCCCATCCCATCACTCTGGGGAATCTCAGATACACCCCGTCCCATCACTCTGGGGTATCTCAGATACACCCCGTCCCATCACTCTGGGGAATCTCAGATACACCCCGTCCCACCACTCTGGGGTATCTCAGATACACCCCTGTCCCATCACTCTGGGGAATCTCAGGTACATCCTTGTCCCTTTGGATCAGCACAGCCTGACGGCGAGCTTGCCTTGTGTTCTCTTTTGCAGAGGCGACACCAGGGACCCCCCTTCAACCGCCCGAGCTTCCAGCCCCCGAGCACGCCCCTGCCGGGCCTGCCGCTGCTCCCCCACGGCGATGAGGAGAGGGAGGAGGGGGCCTGGCTGCTCGCAGACCACCGGGCCTACGCGGGCCTGGCCCACTACCTGGGGCTGGTGCTGGAGGAGCAGCGGCAGCTGAACCCGGGTCAGGCCCAGCTGCTGGAGGAGCTGACCTACTTCACCGTCAACATCCGGGGCCTGACGGTCAACCTGGAGCTGCTGCTGTCCGGCCTGGGGCCCGGCCTGGCTCCCCACGGGCAGCCCTGGCACTCCCAGAGCCCGGGTCTCGCCGCCAGCGGCTGGGAGAAGAAGGTCCGGGGCCTGGAGGTCTGCACCCGCTGTGCCCGCTGGCTGCGGGTCTCGGGGGAGCACTTCGCCGGCCTGGTCGCCAAGTATTCCTGATTCCCGCGGAGCCTCGGCAAGGGGCAGAGGGCAAAGGTCAGCCACCCAACCCGGAGAAAGGACGACATTCCCGTTTTCACACCGGCCCCTCAGCACATCCCCGAACCGCCCGGCAGCCAATCGGAAGCGCGGTCACTGTTGTGATGTAGGCCGCCGAGGTGGGTACAGCAAGATCCCACCAACAGCCAATGTGATAAATGGCCAGATTCTCTCTCTCGGTTTTTTTAGTGATGTTGGTCGAGCGATAAATATTGGCCCCAGGACACGGGTGGAGAATTCCCCCTTCGCTCTTCTCCCAACAGTGGTGTGGGAGTTTACGTCCCACCTGAGAGAGCAGGCGGGACCCCTCGGGTTTAACGTCTCATCCCGAAAGATGGCACCTGCGGGGGTCTTGGGGGGGCGGGGGTGTGGGGGGGGTCCCAGCTCCTGTCCCGGCCCCCGGAGGGGAAAGGAGGAGGGAGAGGTTCTTCTTAATACAGTCCTGCTTCTGAACACCAGGTGGAGGTGTTGCACGAGCACTGCACCCTGTGTGAGTGTGTGTGTGAGTGTGTGTGTGTGAGTGTGTGAGTGTGTGTGAGTGAGTGTATGAGTGTGTGAGTGTGAGTGTGTGTGTGAGTGTGTGTGTGAGTGTGTGAGTGAGTGTGTGAGTGTGTGAGTGTGTGTGTGTGTGAGTGAGTGTGTGAGTGAGTGTGTGAGTGAGTGTGTGAGTGTGAGTGTGTGAGTGTGTGTGTGAGTGTGTGTGTGAGTGTGTGTGTGAGTGTGTGAGTGAGTGTGTGAGTGAGTGTGTGAGTGAGTGTGTGAGTGTGTGAGTGACTGTGTGTGTGAGTGACTGTGTGTGTGTGAGTGTGTGTGTGAGTGTGTGAGTGTGTGTGTGAGTGTGTGAGTGTGTGAGTGAGTGTGTGTGTGAGTGTGTGAGTGAGTGAGTGTGAGTGAGTGTGTGAGTGTGTGAGTGAGTGTGTGAGTGAGTGTGTGAGTGTGTGTGTGAGTGTGTGTGTGAGTGTGTGAGTGTGTGAGTGAGCGTGAGTGTGTGTGTGTGAGTGTGTGTGAGTGAGTGTGAGTGAGTGAGTGTGAGTGTGTGTGTGTGAGTGTGTGAGTGAGTGAGTGTGAGTGAGTGAGTGTGAGTGTGAGTGTGTGAGTGTGTGAGTGAGTGTGAGTGTGAGTGTGTGAGTGTGTGTGTGAGTGTGTGTGTGAGTGTGTGAGTGAGCGTGAGTGTGTGTGTGTGAGTGTGTGAGTGAGTGAGTGTGAGTGAGTGAGTGTGTGTGTGAGTGTGAGTGTGAGTGTGTGAGTGAGTGTGAGTGTGAGTGTGTGAGTGAGTGTGAGTGTGAGTGTGTGAGTGAGTGAGTGTGAGTGAGTGAGTGTGTGAGTGAGTGAGTGTGAGTGAGTGAGTGTGAGTGAGTGTGTGTGAGTGTGAGTGTGTGAGTGAGTGTGTGAGTGTATTAGTGAGTGTGAGTGTGAGTGTGTGAGTGAGTGTGAGTGTGAGTGTGTGAGTGAGTGTGAGTGTGTGAGTGAGTGTGTGTGTGTGTGAGTGTGTGAGTGAGTGTGTGAGTGTGTGAGTGTGTGAGTGAGTGTGAGTGTGAGTGTGTGAGTGAGTGTGGGTGTGAGTGTGTGAGTGAGTGAGTGTGAGTGAGTGAGTGTGTGAGTGAGTGAGTGTGAGTGAGTGAGTGTGAGTGTGTGAGTGAGTGTGTGTGAGTGTGAGTGTGTGAGTGAGTGTGTGTGTGTGAGTGTGTGTGAGTGTGAGTGTGTGTGTGAGTGTGTGTGTGTGTGTGTGTGTGTGTGTGTGTGGGGTGGGGGTGAAGGACGGGGAAGGACCCCCTCCAAGTACGACACCCGGCTATAAGTTTACTGTCCTGCCCCCTGCAGGTCGGGGGGATGTGGGGTTATCATGCTGCCACACCCGGTTCAACAGCAGGGAAAAATCCACTAAAATGTCCCCATTTCGCAACCCCTGCCTCTGTGTACCTCACTGGCAGGTGTGTCGCTGATATTTATTGTGAGTTCCAGAAATCTGATGAGGTGTTTGCTTTTTGTAAAAGTGACAGTAAATAAAGTTTGTACATTTTATGGCTCCCTGAATCTCCGCATTTCCTTTGGTTTGCTTTGTGGCGGCTTTAACTTCAGCATCGTGGCCAAGAGGACGCTGAGATGGTAACAGCGGAAAGGTAAAGTGCGGGACTAATGTGGAAAGGGGAATTGGGGCTGTGGTCACTGGGACCACAAGCAGGTGATTCCATCCCGGATATCCCAGCCAGAAAGGGGCAGTCTGGGCTGCCTCTATCCTTCCACTTCCTCCTCTTCTGCGTCTTCCTCTTCTACGTCTTCCTCTTCCCTCTGCGAGTGGATACTGTAAATCTGAAATGACAACATAAAATGCTGGAAACACTCAGCCGGTCAGGTCGCATCTCGACCTGAGACGTGAACTCTTTCTCTCTCCACGGACGCTGTCTGACCTGCTGATTATTTCCAGCATTTTTTGTCCTCTAAGAGGCCTTCCTTTACCATCCGAAGCCTTGCAAGCATCCAGCAGCGCTCCCAGCACACTTAAAAAAAACTTTTAACATCTACTGCAGCAAGCCACCAGTTCAATAAAATCAAAAAAAAAAACAGTTCAAAACCTTAAATGCAAGCTTACCAGAAAGATGTGTGTGTCCCTTTAAGAGGTGCGGACAGCATTTCTGTCAGTCTGTTTGCACACTGGATTATAGAATCATAGGCCTAGAAATTGGGTATAGCCCCGCTTGAGGCGTTAGAACTGGCGCTGCGCAAAGTTTATAGCCAGACGAAACTTATCGCTGCCTGGCGAGATATTGGGTTGCATCGCCCCCAAAGGGGATTGAGGCACTAACTCAGACATTGCACGGGGCTCCTAAGGCGCAAAAGTTCAGGCGCTACCCAATGTCGTCGCGGACGGGCGCAGCGCAGGCGATCTCAATTACCGGAAACCACGAGACTTCCAGGCGCTGGCCAGCTCTTAAAGTGATGGGTCAGTCAGCCTGAGCTGCTACACTCAACGCCCTGTAGGCCTCAGAATCGGCGCTCGCCCTTCTCTGGCGCAACAAACTTGGTGAGGATGGAGAAGGTGAGACAGAGAGCAGAGCGCTTCAGCACTGAGGCCCTGGACCACTTGGTGTCTGCAGTTGAGCGCCATCGAGATGTTCTGTATCCTGACAATGGCAAGAGGCCGAATCAAAAGGCTTACCGGCGATCTTGGAGGGAGGATTCTCAGAGGGTCAACTCCAACAGCTTGGCGACCAGGACCCCTGTTCAGTGCAGGAAGAAATTCAACGACCTCACTCGGGTCGTTAGGGTGAGTGCTGGTTATGCAAACTTCTGATTCCCTCCATCTGCACCTAACTTCGAGGACCCTGTTGCCATGATGCCCCAATGGCCATCTGTCAGCAAGCACCCATGGCCCTTTCTGGGCACACACATGGACATTTCTCTCAAGGCCACATGTAAGGGCTCTTGCACCATGGGGGGCATGAGATGATCTCTCAAGGCATCATGTAAGGGCTCTTGCACCATGGGGGACATGAGATGATCTCTCAAGGCATCATGTAAGGGCTCTTGCACCATGGGGGGCATGAGATGATCACTCAGGGCATCATGTTACAGAACTTCCCCTTCTTTCCCCTGCAGTCCAAGCTGGCAACGATCCGCAAGGACCAGCTTCGAACCGGTGGCGGACCTCCACAAGTGGTCACTCTGACGGATCTCGAGGACAGAGTGCACCAGATTCTTGGAGGACGTCTGTCTGGTCCTGTAACCACTGCAGCTGCCGACCCCATTCTCGACAGCGAGGGTAAGGCTCTCACCTTTTGCAACTGTCTCCTTCCACTTGGTCCCCCCGCCAGCATGCTTCCTCAGTGTGCCGCAATCTGCCATGCCTTTCCGCCAACCTGTCCTTTTGCTAAAGCCACTCTTCCACCTCCCTGCTTTCAGATGATGCATCACCAACTGGGGCTCCATGCCCTGAAGCTGCCAGTGCCAGTGCCTCCGGAGTTGAGGATCAGGAGGAAGCCGGACCATCCGCTCCAATCTCAGAGGAGCAGACACATGTACAGACTGGGGATAGTAGTTCCCTGGAGGGGAGTGGGGGGGGCTCTGATGAGGAGCCAGTTGCCGGACCAAGCGGCATGCAGCAACGCAAGGGGGGTAGGTAAGTTCGGCCACCGTCTCCCCGGAGGGCAAGGCAGGTAGTGATGACTGCTGCACAGAGTGCAGAGGAGGTGCGTCGCCTGGCTGAAATGAGCACCCAGGCCCGGTTCAGGCACACTGAGCTGATGGCTGCAGTGGGGAGGATGCCTCAGTCAATAGATTCACTGGCAAAGAGTGTGTTGGACTTCGGGGCAACAATGGAGAGGACTCTCCAGGGCTTCGGGGCAACAATGGACAGGATTCTCCAGGGCTTCGGGGCAACAATGGAGAGGTCTGTCGAGGGCTTTGCACCAACAATGGAGAGGACTGTCCAGGGCTTCGAGGCCGCTATGGAAGGACTGTTCAGGGCTTCGGACAATCCCTGGAAAGGTCTGTCCAGGGCTTGTCCGAGGCAGTGGAGCGGTCAGCACTGGCCTTGTCCGAAGCAATGGAAAGAACTGTCCAGGGCTTCTCTGAAGCACTGGCACCTGGCTCACAGGTCCTCACTGCTGCCACGCAGTCACTTGCCGGCCTCGTCCACACCCAGATTGAGGCAACGCGAACTCTCACTGCAGCCACCCTATCTGCATCAGCTAGGATCACCCCGGGCCCTTCCAGTCCCATACAAGGCCAGGAATCAGTGGAGCATGCGATTGTGGCGGATGAGCCGAGCCGGTCCCCTCAGAGAGCCAGTGTGTCGTCCGACAATGGTGCGGGTGTCCTCTCTCGGCAGGTGACCATTCCAAATGCCAGCGCTGGTACGTCTGCAGTGCAGCTGCCACCACCTGCAGTGCACTCTGCTTCCAGCCATGCTCAGATCAAGCATCCTGCGTCCGCACCCTCCAAGCCCAAAGGTCAGCCAGGCCGTCCCTCAGGGGCTTCTGCGCTTCCAGACAGTCAGCAGGCGTCCCCCAGCCTTCACCCCGCCACTGGGGTTCAATTACGTAGGAGCAGCAGGGAGGGAAGGGGCTGACCGCTAAAGAGAAGTCGTTCTCCATCAAGGGGCCAGCAGTAGAGGGAGGTGCTGAGAGGTTTCTTTGGCCAAACTCAAGGAGACCCTCACCTGTTGTAATTGTTGGAAATGGTTTGTTTAGTTTTGCGGCTTTGCCGAAGAGTTAACTGTTATTTTGTTAGTTATGGTTTCTGTTGACATGACGTTGTTTTGCTGTAATGAAAGACTTTTGTGACAATAAAGCGAAGTTTAAATGCGCTAAGGTGTACGTGAATAACTACAGTGATGCTGGCCTTCAGATGCTTTCAAACATCCAAAGTGCGCAGCAGTTAAGACACTCATCATTCCGCCAGAGGGGCCTCGAGACGACTCCTCATGAGCCAGTGACGGATGGCCCTTCCACTTTCAGGAGCCCTTCCATCTTCCTCCTCCTGCTCCTCCTCCTCCTCATCCGCATGCTCCTCCTCCTCCTCCTCCTCCGCCTGCTTCTCCAGTGTCAGAGGGAAGGTGATGAATTGACGCCTTCTCCTATAAAGGGCAGCTGTAACTTGCCGGATGCAGCAGTGGACTGCAGCCTGAGAGATATTCGCGATGTCCCCAATGGCTCACTGAAAGGATCCGTTGCCATAAAAATTGAGGCCAACAGTCAGTTTAGCGGCCACTGACAGAGAGGTCATGCACCGTTGACGCGGCTGCAGATCCTCAGTAAGCAGGTGGCACAGCTCAGTAACAACGTCCATCCCGATTCGGAGCCTTCGCACACACTGCTCCTCCGACATGTCAAGGTATGACCCCTAAAGACCCTCGCAGCATACCCTCGGATTGGGCAACCTCCATTGCCCCTCCTCCTTCTGGCCAATCCCGGCCCTCTCTCCCGCCGTCTTTCTGCCCCTTCATAGTGTTCGGCCAGGAGCCCGTTGCCCTCCAAAGCATCTCCCATTCCGATGCCAGTTAGTCAGAAGGCTGTTAGGTCTAGTGCTTCAACTGCTCCAGACAGGTTTGAGGGTCCCAAGTACTCCAATGCTAAAATCCAAAAACTCTGCTCCACAGTAGCTCCCCAACTTGTGGTGTATGTAACCTGTTCCACCTTAAGAGAACTTAAGCCTGTTCCACCTTAAGAGATGTACTACTTTCTCTGGCTGCTGTATACGTAATACCGGTGGTGACCACCGGTATATAAGCACTGTGTAGTGATATTGTATTTTAGTATAGTCCTGACCTCCAACCAGTAAAGACCTGTTGAACTTTAATCTTGTAATCTGTGTGTTATTAATTACAAATAGAACACACAGACTTTACAGTGGCGACGAGTCAGATTCTTACCCTGCGGCTGTTATATCCACGGCGGCTTCGTCCACAGAACGGACGTCGAAGAGAGGCTTCCACCCTCATCACCCTGCTGGAAGACACGTCGCGCGGCAGACATCGAGAAACCAGAGTGCAGAAGACATCCTGAACTCGAAGCCTTCATCAGCGGCTGTCAGCTATCTTCTTTCTACCTCGGTAATGGGTAAGCCGGGAAGCGACGCGACCAGAAAGTCGGCCGCGTTGGCTGTACAGACGGGGAGGGAAGACGGAGGAATAAGGGCGGTGAGATCGATCGCGACCGGAGATAAGGGCCGGGCCGCATTCGGGCCGAAAGGCGCAGCGCGGGGACATCGATCGCGGCTGGTGATAAGGGCCGGGCCGCATTCGGGCTAAAAAGGCACAGCGTCTGGGGGCAACTGAAGGCGCGAGAGCCGCAGTGAAGCGGAGACAGCGTCGGGGGGACGGGTGAAGACCGCCAAGCGCGGGAAAACCGCCATTTTGTAGGTGGAGGACGAAGACAAGAGCGTGGAAGTTGCCATCTTGGATAAAAATTAAAATAAATTAAATTGCAACGATGCCTAAACATGGGAACATTAATACCTTTGATAGCGACATCGAAGATTGGGCTATGTATGTAGAACGCATACAAAATTATTGTAAAGCAAATAAAATCCCAGATGAAGAGAAAGCACTAACATTATTAAACTTAATGGGTGCAAAGACATATGGGCAATTGAAACACCTTTTATCACCAGATGAACCGGCGGATAAGACGTTCGAGGAGATTGTTACTGTCCTGAAAAATCACCTAAACCCCACGCCGCTGATGCTAGCGGAACGATTTAAATTTTACAGCAGAAGGCAGCTGAAGGATGAAAGCAATGCTGAATATTTAATGGAATTGCGTAAGCTAGCAAAGTACTGTCAATTTGGAACGAGACTGAAAGAGGCGCTACGAGAAAAATTTGTGTGTGGTTTATTAAAAGAAGATACACAGAAGCGATTGCTCGAGGAGAATGAGCTGATGCTTGAGAAAGCGGTCACTATGGCAGCAGCACACGAAGCCGCAGCGAGAGGCACGGCAGTAATGCAGCTACGGTCACCGGAACTCAGTACAAATAAATTGGGTTTGAGTACTGTAAAATGTTATCGTTGCGGAAAGACAATGCACGATCAGAACCAGTGTTGGTTTAAAAACCAAGAATGCAGAACGTGTGGCAGGCTTGGCCACATAGCTAAAGTATGCCGGTCAGGAAAGAAGACCAGCAACAAAAAGTCACCGCAAGGAAAATACATAAAGGTACACAAGGTGACAAAGAACAGTTCGACCGAACAGAAGTCAGATTCAGACGCTAGCAGTAATGAACTGGGTAGCTTAAGAGTACACAACGTTGGTAAGGATGCAGATCTCCAGACAATTTGGGTCACCCTTCAGATAGCAGGAGTCCAAGTAAAGATGGAATTGGACACTGGATCAGCATTGACGGTCATGAATAAGAAAGATTACAAAAGGTTATTCCAACATATTCCCCTACGGGATACGGAGATTATATTGAAAACATACACGGGGCAAAGAGTGTACCCCATCGGAAAGATAAAGGTAAAGGTGGTCCACAAGGGCGAAGAAAGCCAAGTAATGGACTTATATGTGCTACCTGAAGGAGGTCCACCACTACTGGGACGGGAGTGGATTAGGAAAATGAATATGGACTGGCACTCCTTGAAGGCACTAACGGTAGATTCCGGGGAAATAGATGTCAAACCTAAACGATTGTCCAGAATATTGGATGATGCTAAAGAGGTGTTCCAGCAGGGACTGGGAACACTGAGAGGAATTACGGCAAACATCAAGATTGATGAACATGCACACCCAAAATTTTTTAAAGCCAGACCGGTACCCTATGCAATACAACCTACTGTAGAAGCGGAACTGGAAGCGCTAGAACGTTCAGGTGTACTGTCTAAGGTAGATTGGAGTGAGTGGGCTATGCCCATTGTTCCCATTATGAAACGTCCTTCGAGCAACAAGCCAGGAGAACCAGGGAAGGTTCGCATCTGTGGAGATTTCAAAATCACCATTAATCCGGTGCTTCACATGGTGCAGTATCCGCTTCCGCGGATTGAGGATATTTTTGCTTCGTTGTCTGGCGGGAAACACTTCACCAAGATAGACCTGGCGCAGGCGTACTTGCAGATGGAGGTTGAAGAAGACCTCACGATCAACACGCATCGAGGTTTGTACCGGCACAATAGGCTGGTTTTTGGAGTGGCATCGGCTCCAGCAATTTGGCAGAGGGCCATGGAGCAGGTATTACAGGGAATTCCAGGCACACAATGTTACCTGGGTGATATTCTGATTACAGGTGATGGTGATGAAGAACACCTCGCAAACTTGGAACTGGTGCTCAACAGGCTGAAAGAGTATGGACTTAGAGTTAATCGGCAGAAATGTGAGTTCTTCCAGAAGCGGATCTCGTACTGTGATCATGTCATTGACCGGGAGGGGCTTCATAAGTCTCCTGACAAGATAGAGGCAGTTGTAAAGGCTCCCGCTCCGGATAATGTCTCTCAGTTGAGGTCGTTTCTAGGATTGATTAACTATTACCATAAATTTCTACCAAATCTATCCACGGTACTGCACCCGCTAAACGCTCTTTTACAGAAGGGGGCACCATGGGAATGGAGCGAAAACTGTAAGAAGGCATTTCGCAAAAGCAAAGAATTGATCACCTCAGAGGAAGTGTTAGCTCACTTCAACCCGACACTGCCTATTCGGTTGGCTTGTGATGCTTCTCCATATGGTATTGGGGCAGTACTCTCACACAAGTTGCCAAATGGCACGGAAAGGCCAGTCGCGTTTGCATCCAGATCATTGACCTCCGCTGAGTGCAACTATGCGCAGATCGATAGGGAGGCTCTCAGCCTTGTATGGGGAGTGAAGAAGTTTAATCATTACCTGCAGGGCCAAAAATTCACACTTCTGACAGACCATCAGCCATTGGTATCCATTTTTAACCCTAAGAAGGGTGTTTCAGTGATGACAGCACAGCGTCTCCAGAGATGGTCCCTTTTCCTAGGGGCACATCAATATCAAATAGAATTCAAAGGTACGAAGCAGCATGGCAATGCTGATGGGCTGTCGCGCCTGCCACTACCTGAAGAAGAAGAAACGACGAAAGTTGACCCTGTTGAGTTATTTCATTCGACCATC
This sequence comes from Somniosus microcephalus, assembly GCF_052327205.1. Taxonomy (NCBI): domain Eukaryota; kingdom Metazoa; phylum Chordata; class Chondrichthyes; order Squaliformes; family Somniosidae; genus Somniosus; species Somniosus microcephalus. The sequence continues at coordinate 48,812,947 of NW_028225179.1, forward strand.
ATCGAGTGTTTACCAGTCACCAATGCAAGTATTGAAAGAGAAACCAGGAACGACCCGACACTGTCCCGAGTTTACGAGGTGACAGTGAAAGGATGGCCAACACATGGTGATCCTCTGTTACTGGCATTCTCGGCAAGGCGAGACCAGCTGTCCGTCTGCCATGGTACTTTGATGTACGGGACAAGAGTGATTATTCCTCCCAAGTTAAGGGAAAGAGTTCTAAAAGAACTGCATGAAGGTCATCTGGGGGGAGTTAAGATGAAACGTCTTGCTAGGGCTTATGTATGGTGGCCGGGTATTGACCAACAGATAGAGGAGTTGACGAAAAGCTGCGCTGGGTGCCAAAAAATGCAAAATGCACCTCCGATCGCACCACCACACCCATGGGAATGGCCTTCAGCCCCATGGCAACGCATACATATTGACTTTGCTGGTCCATTCATGGACTCCATGTTCCTAATTGCGGTGGACGCACATTCCAAATGGCCAGAAGTGATCAAGATGAATACCACTACTTCAGAAAAGACAATTGCGGTGTTAAGAACAATATTCGCAAGGAACGGATTGCCAGCACAGATCTGTTCGGACAACGGACCACAGTTCGTGTCGGAAGAATTCCAAAAATTCTTAAAGAAGAATGGGGTGAAACATTATACCTCTGCCCCATATCATCCGGCGACAAACGGGTTGGCCGAGAGATTTGTCCAAACATTCAAAAAGGCAATAAAGGCCATGAACGATGATCAGATTCCGCTACAGCGCAAGGTGGACAATTTCCTAATGGCGTATCGAAACGCCGCTCATGCAGTAACTAACCAAAGTCCTGCCATGATGTTTTATAACAGGAGGTTGCGGTCCAGGTTGGACTTGTTAAAACCAAATGTGCGGAGGGAAGTGGAAAACAAACAGTTCCGGCATATTAATAACAAGTCCACTCGAAGTTTCGAAGTAGGACAACCAGTGTTGGCAAGGGGCTACGGAAATGAAAAATGGCAGTCCGGAACAATTCGGGCCAGACAAGGACCTCTGATGTACACAGTAGATGTTGGTAACAATGTGATAAGGCGTCATGCGGATCAACTGGTAGAATCAAGAGCAAGGGTCGAACCCATGGTTGCGACAGAGACAACTGTGGAAGACGTTAATGAACCTGAAGCATCTACCTCGGCAGGGACTGTACCTGATGATGACGTCCAATACATAGGAAACCAACTAGAGGAGTCACCTCAGCAACAAGAATCAGAGACCACTGAAAGGCGTTATCCAGACCGAATCAGAAGGCCTCCTGAGAGACTGAACCTTTGAACTGTTTATACCTGAAGTTATATATGTATATATGTTATGATGTTATGTTAAATGGGGATATGACTATTAAGCTAAAAAGGGAGGATTGTGGTGTATGTAACCTGTTCCACCTTAAGAGAACTTAAGCCTGTTCCACCTTAAGAGATGTACTACTTTCTCTGGCTGCTGTATACGTAATACCGGTGGTGACCACCGGTATATAAGCACTGTGTAGTAAGATTGTATTTAGTATAGTCCTGACCTCCAACCAGTAAAGACCTGTTGAACTTTAATCTTGTAATCTGTGTGTTATTAATTACAACTAGAACACACAGACTTTACACAACTCTCTCCACCAACGATCGCAATGAACAGGCCAAGTGGCTGAAGCTTCTATACTAGAGCTGTCCCCTTTAAATAGCGCCCCCTGACTCCGAGAAGGGCCTGCTGACGCTCCCTCGAACTGTCACTAATAGCGCTAGGCGTTAAGGCTCCGGACGCCACCCAATATCCGCTCAGGCGCCCCTAAAAGGCGTTGCATGATGAAATGACGTCATTATGTGCTTGCGCTCGTGGTGGGCGCGCGCAAACACTTAGCGCAGGCGTTAAATGTATAGTCAATATGGGAGTTGTCGCTATCTTCATTGCGCCCACCCCAACATTAGGCAATGCCCCAATTCTCGGTCTCTTAAGGCGCTAACCACTGGCGCAAACAACCGAATTTCTAGGCCATAGAATCATAGAATGGTTACAGCACAGAAGGAGGCCATTTGGCCTGTCGAGCCCATGCTGGCTCTCTGTAAGAGCACCTCAGCTAGTCCCGCTCCCCCGCCCTTTCCCCGTAGCCCTGCAATTTTTTTTCCTTCAGGTACTTATCCAACTCCCTTTTGAAAGCCACGATTGAGTCTGCCTCCACCACCCTTTCAGGCAGTGCATTCCAGATCCTAACCACTCGCTACGTAAAAAAGTTTTTCCTCATGTCACCTTTGGTTCTTCTGCCAATCACCTTAAACCTGTGTCCTCTGGTTCTCGACCCTTCCACCAATGGGAACAGTTCCTCTCTATCTACTCTGTCCAGACCCCTCATGATTTTGAACACCTCTATCAAATCACTTCTCAACCTTCTCTGCTCCAAGGAGAACAACCCCAGCTTCTCCAGTCTATCCACGTAACTGAAGTCCCTCATCCCTGGAACCATTCTGGTAAATCTTTTCTGCACCCTCTCTAAGGCCTTCACATCCTTCCTAAAGTGCGGTGCCCAGAATTAGACAGAATACTCCAGTTGAGGCCGAACCAGTGTTTTATAAAGGTTCCTCATAACTTCCTTCCTTTTGTACTCTGTACCTCTATTCATGAAGCCCAGGATCCCGTATGCTTTTTTAACCACTTTCTCAACCTGCCCTGCCACCTTCAACAATTTGTGCACATATACCCCCAGATCTCTCTGTTCATGCACCTCCTTTAGAATTGTACCATTTACTTTATATTGCCTCTCCTTGTTCTTCCTACCAAAATGTATCACTTCGCACTTTTCTGTGTTAAACTTCATCTGCCACCTGTCCGCCCATTCCACCAGCCTGTCTATGTCCTCCTGAGGTCTTATCACTCTCCTCCTCACTGTTCACTACACCTCCAAGTTTTGTGTCATCCGCAAATTCTGAAATTGTGCCCCGGTACCCCCACGTCCAAGTCATTGATATGTAATCAAGAAAAGCAGCGGTCCTAGTTAACCTGGCGAGCTTCGAGACTGGCGCTGAACTCAGCCCGGGGGGGGTGGTCAAAGGTCGGCGCGGCGATGTCAAGTCGGCGTTGCGTGGCCATGACGTCACTGCACCACCATTTTTACTCCACAGGGCGCCAACCCGTAACGGCTGCGCTACCGCGCCCGCGAGGAAGGTGGAGGCCACCAGCCGGCGGAAGAGCGGCCACTTTCTCGACAGTGCGCCGTGCTAACGGGTGGTGCGGGCCACCCGGGTTTCGCGGCCCGAGTCCATTAAAGGTAGGTGGGCGGCCTCTCACTGGAACACATTACGAGAAAGAAAGAAATCAGCAGGCGGTTAAGAAGGCAAATGGTATGTTGGCCCTTCGTAGCGAGAGGGTTCGAGTACAGGAACAAGGATGTCTTGCTGCAGTTGTACAGGGCCTTGGTGAGACCACACCTTGAGTATTGTGTGCAGTTTTGGTCGCCTTATCTGAGGAAGGATGTTCTTGCCATGGAGGGAGTGCAGCGAAGATCCACCAGGCTGATACCTGGGATGGCAGGGGTGACGTATGAGGAGAGATTGGGTCGATTGGGCTTGTACTCGCTGGAGTTTAGAAGAATGAGAGGTGATCTCATTGAAACTTATAAAATTCTGACAGGACTAGACAGAGTGGATGCAGGAAGGATGTTCCCGATGGCGGGGGAGTCCAGAACCAGGGGTCACAGCCTAAGGATAAGGGGTAAGCCATTTAGGACAGAGATAAGGAGGAATTTCTTCACCCAGAGAGTGGTGAACCTGTGGAATTCTCTACCACAGAAGGCAGTAGAGGCCAATTCATTAAATATATTCAAGAAGGAGTTGGATATATTTCTTTAGGCTAAAGGGATCAAGGGATATGGGGAGAAGGCAGGGACAGGGTACTGAATTTGGATGATCAGCCATGATCGCATTGAATGGTGGAGCAGGCTCGAGGGGCCGAATGGCCGACTCCTGCTCCTATCTTCTATGTTTCTATGTTTCTACGTAAATCGGCTCCTCTTAGACACCGTTTCTTGTGGGGCGGGTTTCTTCTTCCCTTTCCCTTCCTCCCTTGGTCCCTTTTCCAGCGCGTTGCCCCGCACGGTATCTCCCCCGTCGGCGACTGCCCCTCATCTTTACCCGCACGTAGGCTGCTTCCTGAACCTTGTCCGTTTGCTGCGCTTCGGCGGGTGTGACGCAGGAAGTGACGGTGCAGCTCCCCTGGCTCCGAGACAGTTCCAGTCTGCTCCAGTCACAATGCCTCCCCCGATACTTTGGGCTTCCTCGCAGAGTTCGCTTCTCACTTGGGTCCGTGTCCCGTCATGGAACCGGTAAGGTACGGCCCCCCCTTGTCCAGACAGAGACAAGGCCCAGGCCTCCCTTAGCTTTGTTTTTCGCCTCACTACGAGTTTCCTCTGTTCAGCAGAATGGAGACCTCGAGGGTCGATAAAGGGGAACCAGTAGATGTAGTGTTTTTGGATTTCCCAAAAGCATTCCATTAGGAGCCACATAAAAGGTTGCTACTCAAGATAAGGGCTTCTGGGATTGGGGGTAATGTATTAGCATGGATTGAGGATTGGTTATCGGAGAGAAAATAGAGAGTAGGGAAAAAAGGGTCATTTTCAGGTTGGCTGCAGTAACTAGTGCTGTACCAGCCCTGGGAGTGTTTGATGGGACAGTGTAGAGGGAGCTTTACTCTGTATCTAACCCATGCTGCACCTGCCCTGGGAGTGTTTGATGGGACAGTGTAGAGGGAGCTTTACTCTGTATCTAACCCGTGCTGTACCTGCCCCGGGAGTGTTTGATGGGACAGTGTAGAGGGAGCTTTACTCTGTATCTAACCCGTGCTGTACCTGCCCTGGGAGTGTTTGATAGGACAGTGTAGAGGGAGCTTTACTCTGTATCTAACCCGTGCTGTACCTGCCCTGGGAGTGTTTGATGGGACAGTGTAGAGGGAGCTTTACTCTGTATCTAACCCGTGCTGTACCTTCCCTGTGAGTGTTGGAATGGACAGTGTAGAGGGAGCTTTACTCTGTATCTAACCTGTGCTGTACATGCCCTGGGAGTGTTTGATGCGACAGTGTAGAGGGAGTTTTACTCTGTATCTAACCCATGCTGTACCAGCCCTGGGAGTGTTTGATGGGACAGTGTAGAATGAGCTTCAGTCTGTATCTAACCCGTACTGTACCTGCCCTCGGAGTGTTTGATGGGACAGTGCAGAGGGAGCTTTACTCTGTATCTAACCCGTGCTGTACCTGCCCTGGGAGTGTTTGATGGGACAGTGTAGAGGGAGCTTTACTCTGTATCTAACCCGTGCTGTACCTGCCCTGGGAGTGTTTGATGGGACAGTGTACAGGGAGCTTTACTCTGTATCTAACCCATGCTGTACCTGCCCTGGGAGTGTTTGATGGGACAGTGTAGAGGGAGCTTTACTCTATATCAAACCTGTGCTCTACCTGCCCTGGGAGTGTTTGATGGGAAAGTGTAGAATGAGCTTCAGTCTGTATCTAACCCGTACTGTACCTGCCCTCGGAGTGTTTGATCGAACAGTGCAGAGGGAGCTTTACTCTATATCAAACCTGTGCTCTACCTGCCCTGGGAGTGTTTGATGGGAAAGTGTAGAATGAGCTTCAGTCTGTATCTAACCCGCACTGTACCTGCCCTCGGAGTGTTTGATGGGACAGTGCAGAGGGAGCTTTACTCTGTATCTAACCCGTGCTGTGCCTGCTATGGGAGTGTTTGATTGGACAGTGTAGAGGGAGCTTTACTCTGTATCTAACCCGTGCTGTACCAGCCCTGGGAGTGTTTGATGGGGACAGTGTAGAGGGAGTTTAACTCTGTATGTAACCCGTGCTGTACCTGCCCTGAGAGGGTTTGATGGGACAGTGTAGAGGGAGCTTTACTCTGTATCTAACCCGTGCTGTACCAGCCTTGGGAGTGTTTGATGGGACAGTGTAGAGGGAGCTTTACTCTGTGTCTAACCCGTGCTCTACCTGCCCTTTGAGTGTTTGATGGGACAGTGTAGAGGGAGCTTTACTCTGTATCTAACCCGTGCTGTACCTGCCCTGGGAGTTTTGATGGGACAGTGTAGAGGGAGTTTTACTCTGTATCTAACCTATGCTGTACCTGCCCTGGGAGTGTTTGATGGGACAGTGTAGAGGGAGCTTTACTCTGTCTCTAACCCGTGCTGTACCAGCCTTGGGAGTGTTTGATGGGACAGTGTAGAGGGAGCTTTACTCTGTGTCTAACCCGTGCTCTACCTGCCCTTTGAGTGTTTGATGGGACAGTGTAGAGGGAGCTTTACTCTGTATCTAACCCGTGCTGTATCTGCCCTGGGAGTGTTTGATGGGGCAGTGTAGAGGGAGTTTTACTCTGTATCTAACCTATGCTGTACCTGCCCTGGGAGTGTTTGACGGGACAGTGTAGAGGGAGCTTTACTCTGTATCTAACCCATGCTGTCCGTGCCCTGGGAGTGCTTGAATGGAGAGTGTAGAGGGAGCTTTACTCTGTATCTAACCCATGCTGTACCTGCCCTGGGAGTGTTTGAAGGGACAGTGTAGCGGGAGCTTTACTCTGTATCTAACCCGTACAGTACCTGCCCTGGAAGTGTTTGATGGGACAGTGTAGAGGGAGCTTTACTCTGTATCTAACCCATGCTGTACGTGCCCTGGGAGTGTTTGATGGGACAGTGGGGAGGGAGCTTTACTCTGTGTCAAACCCGTGCTCTACCTGCCCTGGGTTTGTTTGATGCGACAGTGTACAGGGAGTTTTACTCTGTATCTAACCCATGCTGTGCCTGCCCTGGGAGTGTTTGATGGGAGAGTGTAGAGGGAGTTTTACTCTGTATCTAACCCATGCTGTAACTGCCCTGGGAGTGTTTGATGGGATAGTGTAGAGGGAGCTTTACTCTTTTTCAAACCTGTGCTCTACCTGCCCTGGGAGTGTTTGATGGGAAAGTGTAGAATGAGCTTCAGTCTGTATCTAACCCGTACTGTACCTGCCCTCGGAGTGTTTGATGGGACAGTGCAGAGGGAGCTTTACTCTGTATCTAACCCGTGCTGTGCCTGCTATGGGAGTGTTTGATTGGACAGTGTAGAGTGAGCTTTACTCTGTATCTAACCCGTGCTGTACCAGCCCTGGGAGTGTTTGATGGGGACAGTGTAGAGGGAGCTTAACTCTGTATGTAACCCGTGCTGTACCTGCCCTGGGAGGGTTTGATGGGACAGTGTAGAGGGAGCTTTACTCTGTATCTAACCCGTGCTGTACCAGCCTTGGGAGTGTTTGATGGGACAGTGTAGAGGGAGCTTTACTCTGTGTCTAACCCGTGCTCTCCCTGCCCTTTGAGTGTTTGATGGGACAGTGTAGAGGCAGCTTTACTCTGTATCTAACCCGTGCTGTACCTGCCCTGGGAGTGTTTGATGGGACAGTGTAGAGGGAGTTTTACTCTGTATCTAACCTATGCTGTACCTGCCCTGGGAGTGTTTGATGGGACAGTGCAGAGGGAGCTTAAATCTGTATGTAACCAGTGCTGTACCTGCCCTGGGAGTGTTTGATGGGACAGTGTAGAGGGAGCTTTACTCTGTGTCTAACCCGTGCTCTACCTGCCCTTTGAGTGTTTGATGGGACAGTGTAGAGGGAGCTTTACTCTGTATCTAACCCGTGCTGTATCTGCCCTGGGAGTGTTTGATGGGACAGTGTAGAGGGAGCTTTACTCTGTCTCTAACCCGTGCTGTACCAGCCTTGGGAGTGTTTGATGGGACAGTGTAGAGGGAGCTTTACTCTGTGTCTAACCCGTGCTCTACCTGCCCTTTGAGTGTTTGATGGGACAGTGTAGAGGGAGCTTTACTCTGTATCTAACCCGTGCTGTATCTGCCCTGGGAGTGTTTGATGGGGCAGTGTAGAGGGAGTTTTACTCTGTATCTAACCTATGCTGTACCTGCCCTGGGAGTGTTTGACGGGACAGTGTAGAGGGAGCTTTACTCTGTATCTAACCCATGCTGTCCGTGCCCTGGGAGTGCTTGAATGGAGAGTGTAGAGGGAGCTTTACTCTGTATCTAACCCATGCTGTACCTGCCCTGGGAGTGTTTGAAGGGACAGTGTAGCGGGAGCTTTACTCTGTATCTAACCCGTACAGTACCTGCCCTGGAAGTGTTTGATGGGACAGTGTAGAGGGAGCTTTACTCTGTATCTAACCCATGCTGTACGTGCCCTGGGAGTGTTTGATGGGACAGTGGGGAGGGAGCTTTACTCTGTGTCAAACCCGTGCTCTACCTGCCCTGGGTTTGTTTGATGCGACAGTGTACAGGGAGTTTTACTCTGTATCTAACCCATGCTGTGCCTGCCCTGGGAGTGTTTGATGGGAGAGTGTAGAGGGAGTTTTACTCTGTATCTAACCCATGCTGTAACTGCCCTGGGAGTGTTTGATGGGATAGTGTAGAGGGAGCTTTACTCTTTTTCAAACCTGTGCTCTACCTGCCCTGGGAGTGTTTGATGGGAAAGTGTAGAATGAGCTTCAGTCTGTATCTAACCCGTACTGTACCTGCCCTCGGAGTGTTTGATGGGACAGTGCAGAGGGAGCTTTACTCTGTATCTAACCCGTGCTGTGCCTGCTATGGGAGTGTTTGATTGGACAGTGTAGAGTGAGCTTTACTCTGTATCTAACCCGTGCTGTACCAGCCCTGGGAGTGTTTGATGGGGACAGTGTAGAGGGAGCTTAACTCTGTATGTAACCCGTGCTGTACCTGCCCTGGGAGGGTTTGATGGGACAGTGTAGAGGGAGCTTTACTCTGTATCTAACCCGTGCTGTACCAGCCTTGGGAGTGTTTGATGGGACAGTGTAGAGGGAGCTTTACTCTGTGTCTAACCCGTGCTCTCCCTGCCCTTTGAGTGTTTGATGGGACAGTGTAGAGGCAGCTTTACTCTGTATCTAACCCGTGCTGTACCTGCCCTGGGAGTGTTTGATGGGACAGTGTAGAGGGAGTTTTACTCTGTATCTAACCTATGCTGTACCTGCCCTGGGAGTGTTTGATGGGACAGTGCAGAGGGAGCTTAAATCTGTATGTAACCAGTGCTGTACCTGCCCTGGGAGTGTTTGATGGGACAGTGTAGAGGGAGCTTTACTCTGTGTCTAACCCGTGCTCTACCTGCCCTTTGAGTGTTTGATGGGACAGTGTAGAGGGAGCTTTACTCTGTATCTAACCCGTGCTGTATCTGCCCTGGGAGTGTTTGATGGGACAGTGTAGAGGGAGTTTTACTCTGTATCTAACCTATGCTGTACCTGCCCTGGGAGTGTTTGACGGGACAGTGTAGAGGGAGCTTTACTCTGTATCTTACCCGTGCTGTACCTGCCCTGGGAGTGTTTGATGGGCAGTGTAGAGGGAGCTTTACTCTGTATCTAACCCATGCTGTACGTGCCCTGGGAGTGCTCGAATGGAGAGTGTAGAGGGAGCTTTACTCTGTATCTAACCCATGCTGTCCCTGCCCTGGGAGTGTTTGATGGGACAGTGTAGCGGGAGCTTTACTCTGTATCTAACCCGTACTGTACCTGCCCTGGAAGTGTTTGATGGGACAGTGTAGAGGGAGCTTTACTCTGTATCTAACCCATGCTGTACGTGCCCTGGGATTGTTTGATGGGACAGTGAAGAGGGAGCTTTACTCTGTATCTAACCCGTGCTGTACCTGCCCTCGGAGTGTTTGATGGGACAGTGCAGAGGGAGATTTACTCTGTATCTAACCCGTGCTGTACGTGCCCTGGGAGTGTTTGATGGGACAGTGTAGAGGGAGCTTTACTCTGTATCTAACCCTTGCTGTACCTGCCCTGGGAGTGTTTGATGGGACAGTGTAGAGGGAGCTTTACTCTGTATCTAACCGGTGCTGTACCAGCCCTGGGAGTGTTTGATGGGACAGTGGAGAGGGAGATTTACTTTGTATCTAACCGGTGCTGTATCTGCCGTGGGAGTGTTTGATGGGGACAGTGTAGAGGGAGCTTAACTCTGTATGTATCCCGTGCTGTACCTGCCCTGGGAGTGTTTGATGGGACAGTGTAGAGGGAGCTTTACTCTGTGTCTAACCCGTGCTCTAACTGCCCTGGGAGTGTTTGGTGGGACAGTGTAGAGGGAGCTTTACTCTGTATCTAACCCGTGCTGTACCTGCCCTGGGAGTGTTTGATGGGAGAGTGTAGAGGGAGTTTTACTCTGTATCTAACCCATGCTGTACCTGCCCTGGGAGTGTTTGATGGGACAGTGTAGAGGGAGCTTTACTCTATATCAAACCTGTGCTCTACCTGCCCTGGGAGTGTTTGATGGGAAAGTGTAGAATGAGCTTCAGTCTGTATCTAACCCGTACTGTACCTGCCCTCGGAGTGTTTGATGGGACAGTGTAGAGGGAGCTTTACTCTGTATCTAACCCGTGCTGTACCTGCCCTGGGAGTGTTTGATGGGGACAGAGTAGAGCGAGCTTAACTCTGTATGTAACCCGTGCTGTACCTGCCCTGGGAGTGTTTGATGGGGACAGTGTAGAGGGAGCTTAACTCTGTATGTAACCCATGCTGTACCTGCCCTGGGAGTGTTTGATGGGACATTGTAGAGGGAGCTTTACTCTGAATCTAACCCGTGCTGTACCAGCCCTGGGAGTGTTTGATGGGACAGTGTAGAGGGAGCTTTACTCTGTATCTAACCCGAGCTGTGCCAGCCCTGGGAGTTTTTGATGGGACAGTGTAGAGGGAGCTTTACTCTGTGTCTAACCCGTGCTCTACCTACCCTGGGAGTGTTTGATGGGACAGTGTAGAGGGAGCTTTACTCTGTATCTAACCCGTGCTGTACCTGCCCTGCGGGTGTTTGATGGGACAATGTACAGGGAGCTTTACTCTGAATCTAAACCGTGCTGTACCAGCCCTGGGAGTGTTTGATGGGACAGTGGGGAGGGAGCTTTACTCTGTGTCAAACCCGTGCTCGACCTGCCCTGGCTTTGTTTGATGCGACAGTGCAGAGGGAGCTTTACTCTGTATCAAACCTGTGCTGTACCTGCCCTAGGAGTGTTTGATGGGAAAGTGTAGAATGAGCTTCAGTCTGTATCTAACCCGTACTGTACCTGCCCTCGGAGTGTTTGATGGGACAGTGCAGAGGGAGCTTTACTCTGTATCTAACCCATGCTGTACCTGCCCTGGGAGTGTTTGATGGGACAGTGTAGAGGGAGCTTCACTCTGTATCTAACCCGTGCTGTACCTGCCCTGGGAGTGTTTGATGGGGACAGTGTAGAGGGAGCTTAAATCTGTATGTAACCAGTGCTGTACCTGCCCTGGGAGTGTTTGATGGGACAGTGTAGAGGGAGCTTTTCTCTGTATCTAACCCGTGCTGTACGTGCCCTGGGAGTTTTGATGGGACAGTGTAGAGGGAGCTTTACTCTGTGTCTGACCCATGCTCTACCTGCCCTGGGAGTGTTTGATGGGACAGTGTAGAGGGAGTTTTACATTGTATCTAACTCATGCTGTACCTGACCTGGGAGTGTTTGATGGGACAGTGTAGAGGGAGCTTTACTCTATATCAAACCTGTGCTCTACCTGCCCTGGGAGTGTTTGATGGGAAAGTGTAGAATGAGCTTCAGTCTGTATCTAACCCGTACTGTACCTTCCCTCGGAGTGTTGGTTGGGGCAGTGCAGAGGGAGCTTTACTCTGTATCTAACCCGTGCTGTACGTGCCCTGGGAGTGTTTGATGGGACAGTGTAGAGCGAGCTTTACTCTGTACCTAACACATGCTGTAAGTGCCCTGGAAGTGTTTGAATGGACAGTGTAGAGGGAGCTTTACACTGAATCTAACCCGTGCTGTACCTGCCCTGGGAGTGTTTGAATGGAGAGTGTAGAGGGAGCTTTACTCTGTATCTAACCCATGCTGTACCTGCCCTGGGAGTGTTTGATGGGACAGTGTAGCGGGAGCTTTACTCTGTATCTAACACGTACTGTACCTGCCCTGGGAGTGTTTGATGGGACAGTGTAGAGGGAGCTTTACTCTGTATCTAACCCATGCTGTACCTGCCCTGGTAGTGTTTGACTGGACAGTATAGAGGGAGCTTTACTCTGTATCTAACCCGTGCTGTACCTGCCCTGGGAGTGTTTGAATGGAGAGTGTAGAGGGAGCTTTACTCTGTATCTAACCCATGCTGTACCTGCCCTGGGAGTGTTTGATGGGACAGTGTAGAGGGTGCATTACTCTGTATCTAACCCATGCTGAACCTGTCCTGAGAGTGTTTGATGGGACAGTGTAGAGGGAGCTTTACTCTGTATCTAACCCTTGCTGTACCTGCCCTGGGAGTGTTTGACGGGACAGTGTACAGGGAGCTTTACTCTGTATCTAACATGTGCTGTACCTGCCCTGGGAGTGTTTGATGGGGACAGTGTAGAGGGAGCTTAAATCTGTATGTAACCAGTGCTGTACCTGCCCTGGGAGTGTTTGATGGGACAGTGTAGAGGGAGCTTTACTCTGTATCTAACCCGTGCTGTGCCAGCCCTGGGAGTTTTGATGGGACAGTGTAGAGGGAGCTTTACTCTGTGTCTAACCCATGCTCTACCTACCCTGGGAGTGTTTGATGGGACAGTGTAGAGGGAGCTTTACTCTGTATCTAACCCGTGCTGTACCTGCCCTGGGAGTGTTTGATGGGACTGTAGGGGGTTTCTCTTGCTCTTTCTGGTCTCCTGCCAGGCTTCGTGCAATAATTACCCTTGAGTGGTTCGACCCACTCCCCCCTACGGTTCTAGACCTTGGACTTAGGTGCAGAGAACAGTAGTGCAGAGAAAGAACTCAATAGACCAGGTTGAATAGCACGAAATGGATGCTTTTATTTTTAAACAGTTTGAAGCATTACAAAATACATATCATAGGCACAGATTAAAGTTACTACAATCATGCACAAATTTATGAACTTGACTCTATGGAAATGGGGAACACACGGCACATCGAAAAAAGGGGAAACACATTACGATTTCCCTTAACTCCCTCCCCTATACCTAAACTAAGTTTCGACCTGGGGAACTTGGGATCATGCTCACCACTCTCGAAATCGCGAAAAGGGGGGGTTCGCAGCCTTTTTGGCACCGCTTTCCGTCGTCACGTGGATTTGGAAACTTCTGGCGCAGTCGATATTCTCTCCTCCCTCGAGGCGGTGGGGTAGACCCAGCCTCGATGAGCGCTCGTTAAGGTTGAGATCCACCAAGTCAATTTGGGTTCATGGAGCAGACCCAGATGCAGGCTATGCACTTGGGAGAATCTTGTGGCATCGATCGCCGGTTCTCCAGAGGGTTTCTTCTCCGTCGGCCTGGGTCGTCGATGATCTCCCGACCCCAGTACCCGGGCCACCCTCGTCGTCTTCTCGTCGTGGCCGAGCCTTGTTTGGCTGAACACCGACCACGTTGTCCTTTTACCGAAACCGTCCGTCTTTAAAAAGACGAAAACGTTTTCATCGATCTGCCGAAGTGGAAGAGGCGCCGATCCGGGCACCGTCCGCCCTTCGTTCGTTCCTCGTAGAAGAAAGTTCTTGAAGAAAATGGAAGCCTGAAGTCGCCCAACAAGAAAGCCGTGGCAGTGAAGAAGAAGTTGTTCAAGTAACCCGGAGTCCGAAGTTTTTTAGCTTGACTTTCAATCCATAGTTATACTCTTTTGGGACAGTCTTATCTCCCGCCAAATCATAGTCCTGTCTTTGTATTAATTTTGGCGGGCAGAAATCTCTGCAGGGGCGCTTTGTCTTGTAACGGAGCCGGTGATAACTTAAACTGGCCTTCCTGGCCGATAATGTCTTTCAATGTCTTTTGCATTGTCACCGCGGCTCGGTTCGCATATTGATCGGTCCGGACATTTTCCTTGATGGCTGCTAAACGGTTTTTCCTTTGTACGATAAATGGGTATAAGTGTTTTTACATTGTCCGCCCATATCTTGATGGGCCCCATCCTGTACTTATAATCCATTGAATATGTATGCTGTTGCTCTGAGTTTCGGTTCCCAGAGATTGGCTTTCGTGGGCTCACTGTCTTCAATCCACAAGCCTGTCTGGCTTGCAGTAACAGAAATAAAATGGTTCATAAACTGATCACGGGGCCTGGCGGCCATTTTGTATGCCCTTTTATCAAAGGTTTTTCTGTGCAAGCTTACTTTGGTCAATAAACAGTCTTAATTTTATCCAGTTTTCTTGCGTGATTTTTGCTGAAAATTGCGAATCTTACAGACAGTGTAGAGGGCGTTTTACACTGTCCCTAACTCATGCTGTACCTGACCTGGGAGTGTTTGATGGGACAGTGTAGAGGGAGCTTTACTCTATATCAAACCTGTGCTCTACCTGCCCTGGGAGTGTTTGATGGGAAAGTGTAGAATGAGCTTCAGTCTGTATCTAACCCGTACTGTACCTTCCCTCGGAGTGTTTGATGGGGCTGTGCAGAGGGAGCTTTACTCTGTATCTAACCCGTGCTGTACCTGCCCTGGGAGTGTTTGATGGGACAGTGTAGAGGGAGCTTTACTCTGTACCTAACCCATGCTGTACGTGCCCTGGAAGTGTTTGAATGGACAGTGTAGAGGGAGCTTTACACTGAATCTAACGCGTGCTGTACCTGCCCTGGGAGTGTTTGAATGGAGAGTGTCGAGGGAGCTTTACTCTGTATCTAACCCATGCTGTACCTGCCCTGGGAGTGTTTGATGGGACAGTGTAGCGGGAGCTTTACTCTGTATCTAACACGTACTGTACCTGCCCTGGGAGTGTTTGATGGGACAGTGTAGAGGGAGCTTTACTCTGTGTCTAACCCGTGCTCTACCTGCCCTTTGAGTGTTTGATGGGACAGTGTAGAGGGAGCTTTACTCTGTATCTAACCCGTGCTGTATCTGCCCTGGGAGTGTTTGATGGGACAGTGTAGAGGGAGTTTTACTCTGTATCTAACCTATGCTGTACCTGCCCTGGGAGTGTTTGACGGGACAGTGTAGAGGGAGCTTTACTCTGTATCTTACCCGTGCTGTACCTGCCCTGGGAGTGTTTGATGGGCAGTGTAGCGGGAGCTTTACTCTGTATCTAACCCATGCTGTACGTGCCCTGGGAGTGCTTGAATGGAGAGTGTAGAGGGAGCTTTACTCTGTATCTAACCCATGCTGTACCTGCCCTGGGAGTTTTTGATGGGACAGTGTAGCGGGAACTTTACTCTGTATCTAACCCGTACTGTACCTGCCCTGGAAGTGTTTGATGGGACAGTGTAGAGGGAGCTTTACTCTGTATCTAACCCATGCTGTACGTGCCCTGGGATTGTTTGATGGGACAGTGAAGAGGGAGCTTTACTCTGTATCTAACCCGTGCTGTACCTGCCCTCGGAGTGTTTGATGGGACAGTGCAGAGGGAGATTTACTCTGTATCTAACCCGTGCTGTACGTGCCCTGGGAGTGTTTGATGGGACAGTGTAGAGGGAGCTTTACTCTGTATCTAACCCGTGCTGTACCTGCCCTGGGAGTGTTTGATGGGGACAGTGTAGAGGGAGCTTAACTCTGTATGTATCCCGTGCTGTACCTGCCCTGGGAGTGTTTGATGGGACAGTGTAGAGGGAGTTTTACTCTGTATCTAACCCGTGCTGCACCAGCACTGGGACTGTTTGATGGGACAGTGTAGAGGGAGCTTTACTCTGTGTCTAACCCGTGCTCTAACTGCCCTGGGAGTGTTTGGTGGGACAGTGTAGAGGGAGCTTTACTCTGTATCTAACCCGTGCTGTACCTGCCCTGGGAGTGTTTGATGGGAGAGTGGAGAGGGAGTTTTACTCTGTATCTAACCCATGCTGTACCTGCCCTGGGAGTGTTTGATGGGACAGTGTAGAGGGAGCTTTACTCTATATCAAACCTGTGCTCTACCTGCCCTGGGAGTGTTTGATGGGAAAGTGTAGAATGAGCTTCAGTCTGTATCTAACCCGTACTGTACCTGCCCTCGGAGTGTTTGATGGGACAGTGCAGAGGGAGCTTTACTCTGTATCTAACCCGTGCTGTACGTGCCCTGGGAGTGTTTGATGGGACAGTGTAGAGGGAGCTTTACTCTGTATCTAACCCGTGCTGTACCTGCCCTGGGAGTGTTTGATGGGGACAGAGTAGAGTGAGCTTAACTCTGTATGTAACCCGTGCTGTACCTGCCCTGGGAGTGTTTGATGGGGACAGTGTAGAGGGAGCTTAACTCTGTATGTAACCCATGCTGTACCTGCCCTGGGAGTGTTTGATGGGACAGTGTAGAGGGAGCTTTACTCTGAATCTAACCCGTGCTGTACCAGCCCTGGGAGTGTTTGATGGGAGAGTGTAGAGGGAGCTTTACTCTGTATCTAACCCGTGCTGTGCCAGCCCTGGGAGTTTTTGATGGGACAGTGTAGAGGGAGCTTTACTCTGTGTCTAACCCGTGCTCTACCTACCCTGGGAGTGTTTGATGGGACAGCGTAGAGGGAGCTTTACTCTGTATCTAACCCGTGCTGTACCAGCCCTGGGAGTGTTTGATGGGACAGTGGGGAGGGAGCTTTACTCTGTGTCAAACCCGTGCTCTACCTGCCCTGGGTTTGTTTGATGCGACAGTGTAGAGGGAGCTTTACTCTGTATCAAACCTGTGCTGTACCTGCCCTAGGAGTGTTTGATGGGAAAGTGTAGAATGAGCTTCAGTCTGTATCTAACCCATACTGTACCTGCCCTTGGAGTGTTTGATGGGACAGTGCAGAGGGAGCTTTACTCTGTATCTAACCCATGCTGTACGTGCCCTGGGAGTGTTTGATGGGACAGTGTAGAGGGAGCTGCACTCTGTATCTAACCCGTGCTGTACCTGCCCTGGGAGTGTTTGATGGGGTCAGTGTAGAGGGAGCTTAAATCTGTATGTAACCAGTGCTGTACCTGCCCTGGGAGTGTTTGATGGGATAGTGTAGAGGGAGCTTTACTCTGTATCTAACCCGTGCTGTGCCAGCCCTGGGAGTTTTGATGGGACAGTGTAGAGGGAGCTTTACTCTGTGTCTAACCCATGCTCTACCTACCCTGGGAGTGTTTGATGGGACAGTGTAGAGGGAGCTTTACTCTGCATCTAACCCGTGCTGTACCTGCCCTGGGAGTGTTTGATGGGACAGTGTAGAGGGAGTTTTACACTGTATCTAACTCATGCTGTACCTGACCTGGGAGTGTTTGATGGGACAGTGCAGAGGGAGCTTTACTCTATCTCAAACCTGTGCTCTACCTGCCCTGGGAGTGTTTGATGGGAAAGTGTAGAATGAGCTTCAGTCTGTATCTAACCCGTACTGTACCTTCCCTCGGAGTGTTGGTTGGGGCAGTGCAGAGGGAGCTTTACTCTGTATCTAACCCGTGCTGTACCTGCCCTGGGAGTGTTTGATGGGACAGTGTAGAGGGAGCTTTACTCTGTACCTAACCCATGCTGTACGTGCCCTGGAAGTGTTTGAATGGACAGTGTAGAGGGAGCTTTACACTGAATCTAACCCGTGCTGTACCTGCCCTGGGAGTGTTTGAATGGAGAGTGTAGAGGGAGCTTTACTCTGTATCTAACCCATGCTGTACCTGCCCTGGGAGTGTTTGATGGGACAGTGTAGCGGGAGCTTTACTCTGTATCTAACACGTACTGTACCTGCCCTGGGAGTGTTTGATGGGACAGTATAGAGGGAGCTTTACTCTGTATCTAACCCGTGCTGTACCTGCCCTGGGAGTGTTTGAATGGAGAGTGTAGAGGGAGCTTTACTCTGTATCTAACCCATGCTGTACCTGCCCTGGGAGTGTTTGATGGGACAGTGTAGAGGGTGCATTACTCTGTATCTAACCCATGCTGAACCTGTCCTGAGAGTGTTTGATGGGACAGTGTAGAGGGAGCTTTACTCTGTATCTAACCCTTGCTGTACCTGCCCTGGGAGTGTTTGACGGGACAGTGTAGAGGGAGCTTTACTCTGTATCTAACCCATGCTGTACCTGCCCTGGGAGTGTTTGATGGGACAGTGTAGAGGGAGCTTAAATCTGTATGTAACCAGTGCTGTACCTGCCCTGGGAGTGTTTGATGGGACAGTGTAGAGGGAGCTTTACTCTGTATCTAACCCGTGCTGTGCCAGCCCTGGGAGTTTTGATGGGACAGTGTAGAGGGAGCTTTACTCTGTGTCTAACCCGTGCTCTACCTACCCTGGGAGTGTTTGATGGGACAGTGTAGAGGGAGCTTTACTCTGTATCTAACCCGTGCTGTACCTGCCCTGGGAGTGTTTGATGGGACAGTGCAGAGGGAGTTTTACACTGTACCTAACTCATGCTGTACCTGACCTGGGAGTGTTTGATGGGACAGTGTAGAGGGAGCTTTACTCTATATCAAACCTGTGCTCTACCTGCCCTGGGAGTGTTTGATGGGAAAGTGTAGAATGAGCTTCAGTCTGTATCTAACCCGTACTGTACCTTCCCTCGGAGTGTTTGATGGGACAGTGTAGAAGGAGCTTTGCTCTGTACCTAACCCATGCTGTACGTGCCCTGGAAGTGTTTGAATGGACAGTGTAGAGGGAGCTTTACACTGAATCTAACGCGTGCTGTACCTGCCCTGGGAGTGTTTGAATGGAGAGTGTAGAGGGAGCTTTACTCTGTATCTAACCCATGCTGTACCTGCCCTGGGAGTGTTTGATGGGACAGTGTAGCGGGAGCTTTACTCTGTATCTAACACGTACTGTACCTGCCCTGGGAGTGTTTGATGGGACAGTGTAGAGGGAGCTTTACTCTGTATCTAACCCATGCTGTACTGCCCTGGTAGTGTTTGACTGGACAGTATAGAGGGAGCTTTACTCTGTATCTAACCCGTGCTGTACCTGTCCTGGGAGTGTTTGAATGGAGAGTGTAGAGGGAGCTTTACTCTGTATCTAACCCATGCTGTACCTGCCCTGGGAGTGTTTGATGGAACAGTGTAGAGGGAGCATTACTCTGTATCTAACCCATGCTGAACCTGTCCTGAGAGTGTTTGATGGGACAGTGTAGTGGGAGCTTTACTCTGTATCTAACCCTTGCTGTACCTGCCCTGGGAGTGTTTGACGGGACAATGTAGAGGGAGCTTTACTCTGTATCTAACCCATGCTGTACTGCCCTGGTAGTGTTTGACTGGACAGTATAGAGGGAGCTTTACTCTGTATCTAACCCTTGCTGTACCTGCCCTGGGAGTGTTTGATGGGACAGTGTAGAGGGAGATTTACTTTGTATCCAACCCATGCTGTACCTGCCCTGGGAGTGTTTGATAGGACAGTGTAGAGGGAGCTTTACTCTGTATCTAACCCATGCTGTACCTGCCCCGCGAGTGTTTGATGCAACAGTGTAGAGGGAGCATTACTCTGTATCTAACCCATGCTGTACCTGCCCCGCGAGTGTTTGATTGGACAGTGTAGAGGGAGTTTTACTCTATATCTAACCCGTGCTGTACCTGACCTGGGAGTGTTTGATGGGACAGTGTAGAGGGAGCTTTACTCTGTATCTAACCCTTGCTGTACCTGCCCTGGGAGTGTTTGACGGGACAGTGTAGAGGGAGCTTTACTCTGTATCTAACCCATGCTGTACCTGCCCTGGGAGTGTTTGATGGGACAGTGTAGAGGGAGCTTTACTTTGCATCTAACCCATGCTGTACCTGCCCTGGGAGTGTTTGATGGGACAGTGCAGTGGGAGCATTACTCTGTATCTGACCCATGCTGTACCTGCCCAGCGAGTGTTTGATGCGACAGTGTAGAGGGAGCATTACTCTATATCTAACCCGTGCTGTACCTGCCCCGCGAGTGTTTGATGGGACAGTGTAGAGGGAGTTTTACTCTGTATCTAACCCGTGCTGTACCTGCCCTGGGAGTGTTTGATGGGACAGTGTAGAAGGAGCTTTACTCTGTATCTAACCCATGCTGTACCTGCACTGGGAGTGTTTGATGGGACAGTGTATGTCGAGTCTGTGGTTTCAATTGCAGTTATACTGAATAACAGGACACAGACTTCAGAAGTAATTAAACAGGTCTTTAGTGATTGAGGGTCGGGGCTGAACTGGAATACACTTTGCTCCGCAGGGTTTATATACCGGTGTGGTCACCACCGGTACTACAATGTACAGGAGTCATCAAAAAGTAGTCCAGCACCTTCAGGTATCCTCTTAAGGTGGTACAGGTTACATGCACTACAATTCCTCCCCTTTTAGCTTAACAGTGTACACCCTAAATTAAACATTACATGGATAACATATATACAATTTACACACAACTGTTCAAAGATGCAGTCTCTGAGGAGGCCTCCTGATCCGGCCCGGATAACGCCTTTCAGGGGTCTCTGGCTCTCGTTGCTGGGGTGACTCATCCACTTGATCTCCTATGGATTGAACATCATCAGGTACGTTCGAGTCTGAGGTAGATGCTACAGGCTCAATAAGTTCTTCAACTGGTGTCTCTGCCGTAGACATGGGGACGACCCTTGTTCTCGATTCCACAAGTTGGTCAGCATGACGTCGTATTACGTTCTCTCCAACGTCTACTGTGTACATCAAGGGTCCTTGTCGTGTACGAATTGTTCCGGATTGCCATTTATCATCCCTATAATCCCTGGCCAACACTGGTTGTCCTATTTCGAAACTACGAGTGGCCTTGTTATTTACATGCTGGAATTGCTTGTTTTCGACTTCCCTTCGCACATTGGGTTTTAACAAATCCAACCGGGACTGCAACCTTCTGTTATAGAACATTATGGCAGGGCTTTGATTTGTCACTGAATACGTGGCGTTTCGATACGCCATCAGGAAATTGTCCACCTTGTGTTGTAGTGGAATATGGTCTTCACTCATGGCCTTTATCGCCTTTTTGAATATTTGAACAAATCTCTCGGCCAACCCATTTGTAGCCGGATGATATGGGGCAGATGTATAGTGTTTCACCCCATTCTTTTTCATGAATTTCTGGAATTCTTCTGACACGAACTGTGGTCCGTTGTCTGAACATATTTGCTCCGGCAACCCATTCCTTGCAAATATGGTTCTTAGAACTGCGATCGTCTTCTCAGAGGTAGTGGTCGACATCTTAATCACTTCTGGCCATTTAGAATGTGCGTCTACTGCTATCAAAAACATGGAATCCATGAATGGACCTGCAAAGTCGATATGCACACGTTGCCATGGGGCTGAAGGCCATTCCCACGGATGCAGCGGTGCAATTGGAGGTACATTTTGAACTTTTTGGCACCCTGAGCAGCTTTTAGTCAGATCCTCTATTTGTTTGTCGATACCTGGCCACCACACATAAACCCTAGCAAGGCTTTTCATCTTGACTCCCCCCAGATGACCATCGTGCAATTCTTTCAGAACTCTCTCTCTTAATTTTGGAGGAATAATCACCCTTGTTCCATACATCAATGTTCCTTGGCATATGGACAGCTGTTCTCGTCTGGCTGAGAATGCTGGTAACAGTGGTTCGCCATGTGCTGGCCATCCCTTCACTGTCAAATCGTAGACCCGAGACAGTGTCGGGTCATTTCGGGTCTCTCTCTCAATACCCGCATTGGTGACTGGTAAGCATTCGATGATGGTCGAGTGAAATATCTCTACAGGGTCAACTGCCGGTGCCTCTTCCGCTGTAGGTAGTGGCAGGCGCGACAGCCCATCAGCATTACCATGTTGTTTTGTACCTTTGAATTCAATATCATATTGATGTGCCCCTAGGAAAAGGGACCATCTCTGAAGCCTCTGCGCCGTCATTACCGGAACACCCTTCTTAGGGTTGAAAATGGAAACCAATGGCTGGTGATCTGTCAGCAGCGTAAACTTTTGGCCTTGCAGGTAATGGTTAAATTTCTTAACTCCCCACACGAGGCTGAGAGCCTCCCTATCTATCTGAGCATAGTTGCGCTCAGCGGAGGTCAATGATCTGGATGCGAAAGCGACTGGCCTTTCCGAGCCATCTGGAAACTTATGTGAGAGCACTGCTCCGATACCATATGGAGAAGCATCACAAGCTAAGCGAATCGGCAGCATCGGGTTAAAGTGAGCCAACACTTCCTTAGAGGTGATCAGTGCTTTGCTCTTTTGAAAAGCCCGCTTACAATCATCGCTCCACTTCCATGGTATTCCCATTTGCAAAAGAGTGTTTAGCGGGTGTAACACCGTGGATAAATTTGGTTGGTAAGTCCTATTGAATAGTGGTGTGATATTATCATATATATCTGGGCAGGGTCTTCATAACTAATAATAAGAAATTTAATTAATTATATAGAATGGAGCAGGTGATGTGTTACTGTTGCGAGATGTGGGAGCCGGTGAACCCCATTGAGGCTAACGGTGATTACATCTGCGACAAGTGTTTGCTGCTAGAGGAACTCAAGTTCCATGTTATGGAGCTTGAGACCGAGCTTCGGACACTGCGACACATCAGGGAGGGGGAGAAGTTCCTGGACTCTATGTTTCAGGAGATGGTCACACCTATGAAGTTAATTACTGCAGATGTAGTCCGTGGTCAGGGACAGGACGGTGTGACTACGAGTGAGGAAGGTACAGGGATCCAGGATGTAGTGTTGAAGGAGACGCAGCCCTTGTTCTTGTCCAGCAGGATCGAGGTTCTTACTCCCTGTGAGGGCGGGAGCGGGGACTGCAGGGAGGATGAGCAACCTGGCCACAGCACCGTGGTACAGGGGGCCATTCAAGTGGAGGGAGTAAAAAGAAATGTTGTAGTGGTAGGGGATAGTATCATTAGGGGGATAGATAGGGTTCTCTGCAGTCAAGAGCGGGAGTCCCGAAGGCTGTGTTGCCTGCCTGGTGCCAGGGTTAAGGACATCTCTTCTGGGCTGGAAAGAAACTTGGAGTGGGAGGGGGAGGATCCAGTTGTCGTGGTCCATGTTGGTACAAACGACGTAGATAGGACAAGGAAGACGGTTCTGTTAAAGGAGTATGAGCAGCTAGGGGTCAAATTAAAAAACAGAACCTCAAGGGTAATAATCTCTGGGTTATTACCTGAGCCACGAGCGAATTTGGCTAGGATAAATAAAATTAAAGAGTTAAATGCGTGGCTCAAAGACTGGTGTGGGAGAAATGGGTTTTGCTTCTTGGGACACTGGCACCAGTACTGGGACAGGAGGGAGCTGTTCTGTTGGGACGGACTCCACTTGGCCAGTGCTGGGACTAGAGTCCTGGCGAATCATATAACTAGGGCTGTAGAGAGGGCTTTAAACTAATTAGTGGGGGGGAGGTTTCTAGAGAGCAAATAATAGAAATGACAACAGAGAAGGTCATAGACTTAGGTAGCAGTGGGGGAATTAAAAAACAGAATGTGTCAGGAAGGGACAGAAGGTATGGAGTAAAAAGTAAAGTACTAAAAAGGGAAAAAACAGGAACTAAGTGTTACAAAACATATTTGAAAGTTCTTTATCTGAATGCACGTAGCATTCGTAACAAAATGAATGAGTTAACGGCACAAATAATGACATATGGGTATGATCTTGTGGCCATTACAGAAACATGGCTGCAGGGTGACCATGACTGGGAATTAAACATACCAGGTTATTTAACAATCAGGAAGGACAGGCAGGAAGGGAGAGGAGGTGGGGTGGCTATGTTAATAAAGGAAGGAATCACTATAATACAGAGAAATGATATTGGGTCAAAGGAGCAGGATAGTGAAACAGTTTGGGTGGAGGTAAGGAATAATAAGGGGAAAAAAACACTAGTGGGTGTAGTCTATAGGCCTCCGAACAGTTGCAACTCTGTTGGACGGAGTATTAATCAGGAAATAGTTGAGGCTTGTAATAAGGGAACAGCTATAATTATGGGGGATTTTAATTATCATATTAACTGGACAAATCAAATTGGGCAGAGCAGCCTTGAGGAAGAGTTCATTGAGTGTATTAGGGATGGGTTTCTTGAGCAGTATGTAACTGAACCGACCAGGGGGCAAGCAACCTTAGATTTGGTCCTGTGTAATGAGACAGGATTAATTAAAAATGTCCTAGTAAAGGGTCCCCTTGGAATGAGTGACCATAACATGGTTGAGTTCCATATTCAATTAGAGGGTGAGAAGGTTGGATCTCAAACAAGCGTGCTGAGCTTGAATAAAGGAGACTATGAAGGTATGAGAGCGGAATTAATTAGAGTGGACTGGGAAAATAGATTAAAGGGTAAGACGGTACATGACCAGTGGTGTACATTTAAGGAGTTATTTTACAACTTCCAAAAAAAATATATTCCACTGAGGAAAAAAGGGTGTAAAAGAAAAGATAGCCATCCGTGGCTAAGTAAAGTAATTAAGGATAGTATCCGACTAAAAACAAGGGCATATAAGGTAGCCAAATCTAGTGGGAGGATGGAAGATTGGGAAGTCTTTAAAAGACAGCAAAAAATAACAAAAAGATTGATTAAGAAAGGGAAGATAGATTATGAAAGTAAATTAGCAAAAAATATAAAAACAGATAGTAAAAGTTTCTATAGTTATATAAAAAGAAAAAGGGTGGCTAAAGTAAATGTTGGTCCCTTAGAGGATGAGACCGGGAAATTAATGGTGGGAAACATGGAGATGGCAAAAACACTGAACAATTATTTTGTATCAGTCTTTACAGTAGAGGACACTAAGAATATCCCAACACTGGACAAACAGGGGGCTCTAGGGGGGGAGGAACTAAATACGATTAAAATCACTAAGGAAGTGGTACTTGGTAAAATAATGGGACTCAAGGCGGATAAATCCCCTGGACCTGATGGCTTGCATCCCAGGGTCTTGAGGGAAGTAGCGGTAGGGATTGTGGATGCATTGGTAATAATTTTCCAAAACTCACTGGACTCAGCAAAGGTCCCAGCAGATTGGAAAACTGCTAATGTAACACCCTTATTTAAAAAGGGTAGTAGGCAGAAGGCTGGAAACTATAGACCTGTTAGCCTAACATCTGTGGTTGGTAAAATGTTAGAGTCCATTATTAAGGAGACAGTAACGGGACATTTGGATAAACATAATTTAATAGGGCAAGCTCAGCATGGTTTCATGAAGGGGAAGTCATGTTTAACAAATTTGCTTGAGTTTTTTGAGGAAGTAACATACAGGGTGGATAAAGGGGAACCAGTGGACGTAGTGTATTTAGACTTCCAAAAGGCATTTGACAAGGTGCCACACAAAAGATTATTGCTCAAGATAAAAAATCACGGGATTGGGGGTAATATTCTGGCGTGGGTGGAGGATTGGCTCTCTAACAGAAAGCAGAGAGTTGGGATAAATGGTTCGTTCTCAGATTGGCAACCAGTAACTAGTGGTGTTCCGCAGGGGTCAGTGCTGGGTCCCCAACTCTTTACAATCTATATTAACGATTTGGAGGAGGGGACCGAGTGTAACATATCAAAGTTTGCAGATGATACAAAGATGGGAGGGAAAGTAGTGAGTGAGGAGGACATAAAAAACCTGCAAAGGGACATAGACAGGCTAAGTAAGTGGGCAGAGATTTGGCAGATGGAATACAATACTGGAAAGTGTGAGGTTATGCACTTTGGCAGGAAAAATCATAGAGCAAGTTATTATCTTAATGGCAAGAAACTGGAAAGTACTGTAGTACAAAGGGATCTGGGGGTCCTGGTGCACGAAACTCAAAAAGTTAGTATGCAGGTGCAGCAAGTGATTAAGAAGGCCAATGGAATGTTGGCTTTTATTGCTAGGGGGTTGGAATATAAAAACAGGGAGGTATTGCTGCAGTTGTACAAGGTATTGGTGAGGCCGCACCTGGAATACTGCATACAGTTTTGGTGTCCATACTTAAGAAAAGACATACTTGCTCTCGAGTCAGTACAAAGAAGGTTCACTCGGTTAATCCCGGGGATGAGGGGGTGGTCATATGAGGAGAGGTTGAGTAGATTGGGACTCTACTCATTGGAGTTCAGAAGAATGAGAGGCGATCTTATTGAAACATATAAGATTGTGAAGGGGCTTGATCGGGTGGATGCGGTGAGGATGTTCCCAATGATGGGTGAAACTAGAACTAGGGGGCATAATCTTAAAATAAGGGGCTGCTCATTCAAAACTGAGATGAGGAGAAACTTCTTCACTCAGAGGGTGGTAGGTTTGTGGAATTTGCTGCCCCAGAAAGCTGTGGAAGCTACATCATTAAATAAATTTAAAACAGAAATAGATAGTTTCCTAGAAGTAAAGGGAATAAAGGGTTACGGGGAGCGGGCAGGAAATTGGACATGAGTCTGGGTTCGGAATGGTCATGGCCCTGTGGGTAGTGGAGCGGGCCCAGGGGCCGTGTAGCCTTGTTCTGCTCCTACTGTGTTCTAATTCTGTTAGATTTCAGGAGATGGTTTTATTCCTGTTCCTGGCTGGGGTGGAGATCGCCTTTACAGAAGGTAAGTACTGTAGAAAATATAGGGACAGAGTGATCTCCTGGAAGAATTTCGATCGCCTAGATGGGTCGGAGAGGAATTTCCCAGATTTTTTTCTCCCAAATTGGCCATTGGGTCTTTATCTGGTTTTTCGCCTCTCCCGGGAGATCACATGGGTTCGGGTGGATGCAGAGTGATAGAAGATTTGAGGTTAGGATCAGATCAGCCATGATCTTATTGAATGGTGGAGCAGGCTCGAGGGGCCGATTGGCCTACTCCTGCTCCTATTTCTTATGTTCTTATGTTCTTATGTTCTTAAACTTACGGTAATAGTTAACCAACCCGAGGAACGACCTCAACTGGGATACATTATCCGGTGCAGGAGCTTTTACAACAGCTTCGATCTTGTCAGGTGACTTATGGAGCCCCTCCAGGTCAATGACGTGGCCGCAGTACGAGATTCGCTTTTGAAAGAACTCGCATTTCTGGCGATTAACTCTGAGCCCATATTCTTTCAATCTGATGAGCACCTGCTCCATATTCGCGAGGTGATCGTTATCATTATCTCCTGTAATCAGGATGTCATCCAGGTAGCATTGTGTGCCTGGGATTCCCTGCAATACCTGCTCCATGGCCCTTTGCCAAATCGCTGGAGCCGATGCCACTCCAAAAACCAGTCTATTATACCGATATAAGCCCTTATGCGTGTTGATCGTGAGATACTGACGTGACGCTTCATCAACTTCCATCTGTAGGTACGCCTGCGCCAGGTCTATCTTAGTGAAGTGTTTCCCGCCAGACAGCAAAGCAAAGATATCTTCAACCCGCGGAAGTGAATATTGCACCGTGTGAAGAGCCGGATTAACAGTGATCTTGAAATCGCCACAGATGCGAACCTTCCCAGGTTCCCCCGGCTTGTTGCTCAACGAACGCTTCATGACAGGAACAATGGGTGTAGCCCATTCGCTCCAGTCCACCTTGGACAGTACCCCTGAACGTTCTAGCCCTTCCAGCTCTGCTTCCACAGTAGGTCGTATCGCATAAGGCGCCGGTCTGGCTTTGAAAAATTTTGGGTTTGCATGTTCTTCAACCTTGACGGTTGCCATAATTCCTTTCAGTGTTCCAAGTCCCTGTTGGAACACCTCCTTAGCATCGTCTAAGATTTTGGACAGTCGTTTAGGTTTGACATCGTCCTCCTTACAGGCATCTACAGTCAGTGCTTGTATGGAATGCCAGTCCACATTTATTCTCCGGATCCATTCCCGTCCCAGTAGTGGCCGACCTCCATCAGGTAACACATACAAGTCCATTTTCTGAAATTCTTTACCATTGTAGGTCACGTTTACTTTTATCTTTCCTTTGGGGTATACTATTTGCCCTGTGTATGTTTTCAATACAATCTCCGTATCCCTCAGGGGAATGTGCAAGAATAACCTTTTGTAATCTTGCTTATTCATGACCGTTAATGCCGACCCAGTGTCCAATTCCATCTTCACTTGGACTCCTGCTATCCGAAGCGTGACCCAGATAGTTTGGTGGTCTGCTGTGTTACCCACATTATGTATTTTCAGACTGCTGGAGTCTGAATCCGTCTTCTGTTCATCCGAACTGTTCTCTGTCACCTTGTGTACTTTTTTGTACTTCTCCTGCGGTGACTTTTTGCTGCTGGTCTTCTTTCCTGACCGGCATACTCTCGCTATGTGACCAAGTTTGCCACATTGCCTGCATTCTTTATCTTTGAACCAGCACTGGTTCTGGTCATGCGTTGTCCTTCCACAACGATAGCACTTTACTGTGCCCAATGCCATTTCATTGGTGCTGAATTCCAATGGCCTTTGCTGTATCTCTGCAGCGCCTCGTGCTGCTGCCTCGTGGGATGCTGCAATGCTGAAAGCTTTGTCCAGCGTAAGATCCTTTTCCTCCAGCAGTCGCTTCTGGGTTCGTTCCCTTAGGAGCCCACACACAAACTTATCTCTCAGTGCGTCTGCTAGTCCTGTTCCGAACTGGCAGTACTTTGCTAACTTGCGCAGTTCTGTTAGGAATTCAGCGTTGCTTTCTTCTTTAAGTTGAATTCTTTTGTAGAATTTAAATCGTTCCGCCATCAGCAGCGGCGTGGGGTTTAAATGCTCCTGCAGGATAGTAACAATATCCGCGAAACTCTTCCCTACCGGTTTGTCTGGTGTTACAAGGTTCCTTAATAACCCGTACGTCTTCGCACCCATTGAGTTTAATAGGGTTAGTGCTTTCTTATCCTCCGGTACCTCATTCGTTGTACAGTAAACTTCGATGCGCTCCACATAAGTGGCCTAATCTTCCACATCGCTATCAAAAGCAGTGATGTTACCCGTTTTTGGCATCCTTGCTGAGTTTCTCCTTCCCCTTTGGATATTATTATTTTTAATTTTTTTTTCAAAATGGCGGCTTTTCCCGCGCTTGGCGGCTTTTCCCGCGCTTGTCTTCTTCCCCCGCCGACTCAAAATGGCGATTCCCGCGCTGTTGCCGTCCACACCTCCCAGCGGTCCTTTATTTTCCCCTGCGTTGCTGCTCTTGTTCCCCCGCCGCTCCCGCGGTCCCTGTGGCCATAAACGCTTTTTTTGCTGCTGCGTGTCTCTGTCCCGATTGCAGTCCGGCCCCTGACACCGGCTGCGGTCGTGTTCTCCGCCCTTTTCGTCGTTTTCCCTCCCCTTCTCCCCTGACAACTCGGCCGACTTCCCCCCCGTGCCGCTCGATCGGGCTTACCCACCGTTGTCGTAGAAGGGATGCTCACTGATGCTTGACTTCGTGGCCAACAAACCAACCCGGGTTTCCGATGGCCTCCCGTGCAATGCAGGATGTTGAGGGCGGATGCTCTTTCTCGACGCCCATTCCTGAGGATGCAGCTTCCTTTGATGCCAAACTGCCGCAAGGTAAGATCAGACTCGTCGCCACTGTTGAGTCTGTGGTTTCAATTGCAGTTATACTGAATAACAGGGCACAGACTACAGAAGTAAGTAAACAGGTCTTTTGTGATTGAGGGTCAGGGCTGAACTGGGATACACTTTGCTCAGCAGGGTTTATATACCGGTGTGGTCACCACCGGTACTACAATGTACAGGAGTCTTCAAAAAGTAGTCCATCACCTTAAGGTATCCTCTTAAGGTGGTACAGCTTACATACACTACAGTGTAGCGTGAGCTTTACTCTGTATCTAACCCGTGCTGTACCTGCCCTGGGAGTGTTTGATGGGACAGTGTAGAGGGAGCTTTACTCTGTATCTAACCCGTGCTGTACCTGCCCTGGGAGTGTTTGATGGGACAGTGTAGAGGGAGCTTTACTCTGTATCTAACCCATGCTGTACCTGCCCCATGAGTGTTTGATGCGACAGTGTAGAGGGAGCTTCACTCTGTATCTAACCCATGCTGTACCTGCCCTGGGAGTGTTTGATGGGACAGTGTAGAGAGAGCTTTACTCTGTATCTAACCCGTGTTGTACCTGCCCTGGGAGTGTTTGATGGGACAGTGTAGAGGGAGCTTTACTCTGTATCTAAGCCGTGCTGTACCTGCCCTGGGAGTGTTTGATGGGACAGTGAAGAGGGAGCTTTACTCTGTATCTAACCCGTG
Source organism: Somniosus microcephalus (assembly GCF_052327205.1). Lineage (NCBI taxonomy): Eukaryota > Metazoa > Chordata > Chondrichthyes > Squaliformes > Somniosidae > Somniosus > Somniosus microcephalus. Next base: position 48,842,845 of record NW_028225179.1, read on the forward strand.
CTGTACCTGCCCTGGGAGTGTTTGATGGGACAGTGTAGAGGGAGCTTTACTCTGTATCTAACCCGTGCTGTACCTGTCCTGGGAGTGTTTGATGGGACAGTGTAGAGGGAGCTTTACTCTGTATCTAACCCGTGCTGTACCTGCCCTGGGAGTGTTTGATGGGACAGTGTAGAGGGAGCTTTACTCTGTATCTAACCTGTGCTGTACCTGCCCTGGGAGGTTTGATGGGATAGCGTAGAGTGAGCTTTACTCTGTATCTAACCCGTGCTGTACCTGCCCTGGGAGTGTTTGATGGGACAGTATAGAGGGAGCATTACTCTGTATCTAACCCATGCTGTACCTGCCCCGCGAGTGTTTGATGCGACAGTGTAGAGGGAGCTTCACTCTGAATCTAACCCGTGCTGTACCTGCCCTGGGAGTGTTTGATGGGAGAGTGTAGAGGGAGCTTTACTCTGTATCTAACCGGTGCTGTACCAGCCCTGGGAGTGTTTGATGGGACAGTGTAGAGGGAGATTTACTCTGTATCTAACCCGTGCTGTATCTGCCCTGGGAGTGTTTGATGGGACAGTGTAGAGGGAGCTTTACTCTGTATCTAACCCATGCTGTACCCGCCCTGGGAGTGTTTGATGGGACAGTGCAGAGGCAGCATTACTCTGTATCTAACCCGTGCTGAACCTGTCCTGGGAGTGTTTGATGGGACAGTGCAGAGTGAGCTTTACTCTGTATCTAACCCGTGCTGTACCTGCCCTGGGAGTGTTTCACGGGACAATGGAGACGGAGCTTTACTCTGTATCTAACCCATGCTGTACCTGCCCTGGGAGTGGTTGATGGGACAGTGTATAGGGAGCTTTACTCTGTATCAAACCCGTGCTATACCCGCCCTGGGAGTGCTTGATGGGGACAGTGTAGAGGGAGCTTTACTCTGTATCTAAACCGTGCTGTACTTGCCCTGGGAGTGTTTGATGGGACAGTGTAGAGGGAGCATTACTCTGTATCTAACCCATGCTGTACCTGCCCTGGGAGGGTTTGATGCGGACAGTGTAGAGGGTGCTATACTCTGTATCTAACCCGTGCTGTACCTGGCCTGGGAGTGTTTGATGGGACAGTGTAGAGGGAGCATTACTCTGTACCTAACCCATGCTGTACCTGCCCCGTGAGAGTTTGATGCGACAGTGTAGGGGGAGTTTTTCTCTGTATCTAACCCGTGCAGAACCTGCCCTGGGAGTGTTTGATGGGACAGTGCAGAGGGAGCTTTACTCTGTATCTAACCCGTGCTGTACCTACCCTGGGAGTGTTTGACGGGACAGTGTAGAGGGAGCTTTACTCTGTATCTAACCCGTGCTGTACCTGCCCTGGGAGTGTTTGATGGGACAGTGTAGAGGGAGCTTTACTCTGTATCTAACCCGTGCTGTACCTGCCCAGCAAGTGTTTGATGCGACAGTGTAGAGGGAGCTTTACTCTGTATCTTACCCGTGATGAACCTGCCCTGGGAGTGTTTGATGGGACAGTTTAGTGGGAGCTTTACTCTGTATATAACCCATGCTGTACCTGCCCTGGGAGTGTTTGATGGGACAGTGCAGAGGGAGCATTACTCTGTATCTAACCCATGCTGTACCTGCCCCGCGAGTGTTTGATGCGGCGGTGTAGAGGGAGCTTTAATCTGTATCTAAGCCGTGCTGTACCAACCCTCGGAGTGTTTGATGGGACAGTGTAGAGGGAGCTTTACCCTGTATCTAACCCGTGCTGTACCTGTCCTGGGAGTGTTTGATGGGACAGTGTAGAGGGAGCTTTACTCTGTACCTAAACCGTGCTGTACCTGCCCTGCGAGTGTTTGATGGGACAGTGTAGAGGGAGCTTTACTCTGGATCTAACCCATGCTGTACCTGCCCTGGGAGTGTTTGATGGGACATTGTAGAGGGAGCTTTACTCTGTATCTAACCCGTGCTGTGCCCGCCCTGGGAGTGTTTGATGGGACAGTGTAGAGGGAGCTTTACTCTGTATCTAACCCATGCTGTACCTGCCCTGGGAGTGTTTGATGGGACAGTGTAGAGGGAGCTTTACTCTGTATCTAACCCATGCTGTACCTGCCCTGGGAGTGTTTGATGGGACAGTGTAGAGGGAGCATTACTCTGTATCTAACCCGTGCGGTACCTGCCCTGGGAGTGTTTAACGGGACAGTGTAGAGGGAGCTTTACTCTGTATCTAACCCATGCTGTACCTGCCCTGGGAGTGGTGGATGGGACAGTGTAGAGGGAGCTTTACTCTGTATCTAAACTGTGCTGGACCTGCCCTGGGAGAGTTTGATGGGACAGTGTAGAGTGAGCATTACTCTGTATCTAACACATGCTATACCTGTCCCGCGAGTGTTTGATGCGACAGTGTAGAGGGAGCTTTACTCTGTATCTAACCCGTGCAGAACCTGCCCTGGGAGTGTTTGATGGGACAGTGTAGAGGGAGCTTTACTCTGTATCTAACCCGTGCTGTACCTGCCCTGGGAATGTTTGTTGGGACAGTGTAGGGGGAGCTTTACTCTGTATCTAACCCGTGCTGTACCTGCCCTGGGAGTGTTTGACGGGACAGTGTAGAGGGAGCTTTACTCTGTATCAAACCCGTGCTGTACCTGCCCTGGGAGGGTTTGATGGGACAGTGTAGAGGGAGCTTTACTCTGCATCTAACCCGTGCTGTACCTGCCCTGGGAGTGTTTGAATGCACAGTGTAGAGGGAGATTTACTCTCTATCTAACCTGTGCTGTACCTGCCCTGGGAGTGTTTGATGGGACAGTGTAGAGGGAGCTTTACTCTGTATCTAACCCGTGCTGTACCTGCCCTGGGAGTGTTTGATGGGGCAGTGTAGAGGGAGCATTACTCTGGATCTAACCCATGCTGTACCTGCCCCGCGAGTGTTTGATGCGACAGTGTAGAGGGAGCATTACTCTGTATCTAACCCGTGCTGTACCTGCACTGGGAGTGTTTGATGGGACAGTGTAGAGGGAGCTTTACTCTGTATCTAACCCATGCTGTAACTGCCCTGGGAGTGTTTGATGGGACAGTGTAGAGGGAGCGTTACTCTGTATCTAACCCGTGCTGTACCTGCCCTGGGAGTGTTTGATGGGACAGTGTAGAGGGAGCTTTACTCTGCATCTAACCTGTGCTGTACCTGCCCTGGGAGTGTTTGAATGGACAGTGTAGAGTGAGATTTACTCTGTATCTAACCCGTGCTGTACCTGCCCTGGGAGTGTTTGATGGGACAGTGTAGAGGGAGCTTTACTCTCTATCTAACCCGTGCTGTACCTGCCCTGGGAGTGTTTGATGCGACAGTGTAGGGGGAGCTTTTCTCTGTATCTAACCCGTGATGTACCTGCCCTGGGAGTGTTTGATGGGGCAGTGTAGAGGGAGCATTACTCTGTATCTAACCCACGCTGTACCAGCCCCGCGAGTGTTTGATGCGACAGTGTAGAGGGAGCTTTACTCTGTATCTAACCCGTGCTGTATCTGCCGTGGGAGTGTTTGATGGGAGAGTGTAGAGGGAGCTTTACTCTGTATCTAACCGGTGCTGTACCAGCCCTGGGAGTGTTTGATGGGACAGTGTAGAGGGAGATTTACTCTGTATCTAACCCGTGCTGTATCTGCCCTGGGAGTGTTTGATGGGACAGTGTAGAGGGAGCTTTACTCTGTATCTAACCCGTGCTGTACCCGCCCTGGGAGTGTTTGATGGGACAGTGCAGAGGCAGCATTACTCTGTATCTAACCCGTGCTGAACCTGTCCTGGGAGTGTTTGATGGGACAGTGCAGAGTGAGCTTTACTCTGTATCTAACCCGTGCTGTACCTGCCCTGGGAGTGTTTCACGGGACAATGTAGACGGAGCTTTACTCTGTATCTAACCCATGCTGTACCTGCCCTGGGAGTGGTTGATGGGACAGTGTATAGGGAGCTTTACTCTGTATCAAACCCGAGCTATACCCGCCCTGGGAGTGCTTGATGGGGACAGTGTAGAGGGAGCATTACTCTGTATCTAACCCATGCTGTACCTGCCCTGGGAGGGTTTGATGCGGACAGTGTAGAGGGTGCTATACTCTGTATCTAACCCGTGCTGTACCTGGCCTGGGAGTGTTTGATGGGACAGTGTAGAATGAGCATTACTCTGTACCTAACCCATGCTGTACCTGCCCCGTGAGAGTTTGATGCGACAGTGTAGGGGGGAGTTTTTCTCTGTATCTAACCCGTGCAGAACCTGCCCTGGGAGTGTTTGATGGGACAGTGCAGAGGGAGCTTTACTCTGTATCTAACCCGTGCTGCACCTGCACTGGGAGTGTTTGATGGGACAGTGTAGAGGGAGCTTTACTCTGTATCTAACCCGTGCTGTACCTACCCTGGGAGTGTTTGACGGGACAGTGTAGAGGCAGCTTTACTCTGTATCTAACCCGTGCTGTACCTGCCCTGGGAGTGTTTGATGGGACAGTGTAGAAGGAGCTTTACTCTGTATCTAGCCCGTGCTGTACCTGCCCAGCAAGTGTTTGATGCGACAGTGTAGAGGGAGCTTTACTCTGTATCTTACCCGTGATGAACCTGCCCTGGGAGTGTTTGATGGGACGGTTTAGTGGGAGCTTTACTCTGTATATAACCCATGCTGTACCTGCCCTGGGAGTGTTTGATGGGACAGTGCTGAGGGAGCATTACTCTGTATCTAACCCATGCTGTACCTGCCCCGCGAGTGTTTGATGCGGCGTTGTAGAGGGAGCTTTAATCTGTATCTAAGCCGTGCTGTACCAACCCTGGGAGTGTTTGATGGGACAGTGTAGAGGGAGCTTTACCCTGTATCTAACCCGTGCTGTACCTGTCCTGGGAGTGTTTGATGGGACAGTGTAGAGGGAGCTTTACTCTGTACCTAACCCGTGCTGTACCTGCCCTGCGAGTGTTTGATGGGACAGTGTAGAGGGAGCTTTACTCTGGATCTAACCCATGCTGTACCTGCCCTGGGAGTGTTTGATGGGACATTGTAGAGGGAGCTTTACTCTGTATCTAACCCGTGCTGTGCCCGCCCTGGGAGTGTTTGATGGGACAGTGTAGAGGGAGCTTTACTCTGTATCTAACCCATGCTGTACCTGCCCTGGGAGTGTTTGATGGGACAGTGTAGAGGGAGCTTTACTCTGTATCTAACCCATGCTGTACCTGCCCTGGGAGTGTTTGATGGGACAGTGTAGAGGGAGCATTACTCTGTATCTAACCCGTGCGGTACCTGCCCTGGGAGTGTTTAACGGGACAGTGTAGATGGAGCTTTACTCTGTATCTAACCCATGCTGTACCTGCCCTGGGAGTGGTGGATGGGACAGTGTAGAGGGAGCTTTACTCTGTATCTAAACTGTGCTGGACCTGCCCTGGGAGAGTTTGATGGGACAGTGTAGAGGGAGCATTACTCTGTATCTAACACATGCTATACCTGTCCCGCGAGTGTTTGATGCGACAGTGTAGAGGGAGCTTTACTCTGTATCTAACCCGTGCAGAACCTGCCCTGGGAGTGTTTGATGGGACAGTGTAGAGGGAGCTTTACTCTGTATCTAACCCGTGCTGTACCTGACCTGGGAATGTTTGTTGGGACAGTGTAGGGGGAGCTTTACTCTGTATCTAACCCGTGCTGTACCTGCCCTGGGAGTGTTTGACGGGACAGTGTAGAGGGAGCTTTACTCTGTATCAAACCCGTGCTGTACCTGCCCTGGGAGGGTTTGATGGGACAGTGTAGAGGGAGCTTTACTCTGTATCTAACCCATGCTGTACCTGCCCTGGGAGTGTTTGATGGGACAGTGTAGAGGGAGCGTTACTCTGTATCTAACCCGTGCTGTACCTGCCCTGGGAGTGTTTGATGGGACAGTGTAGAAGGAGCTTTACTCTGCATCTAACCTGTGCTGTACCTGCCCTGGGAGTGTTTGAATGGACAGTGTAGAGCGAGATTTACTCTCTATCTAACCCGTGCTGTACCTGCCCTGGGAATGTTTGATGCGACAGTGTAGAGGGAGCTTTTCTCTGTATCTAACCCGTGATGTACCTGCCCTGGGAGTGTTTGATGGGGCAGTGTAGAGGGAGCATTACTCTGTATCTAACCCATGCTGTACCTGCCCCGCGAGTGTTTGATGCGACAGTGTAGAGGGAGCTTTACTCTGTATCTAACCCGTGCTGTATCTGCCGTGGGAGTGTTTGATGGGACAGTGTAGAGGGAGCTTTACTCTGTATCTAACCTGTGCTGTACCTGCCCTGGGAGTGTTTGATGGGACAGTGTAGAGGGAGCTTTACTCTGTATCTAACCCGTGCTGTACCTACCCTGGGAGTGTTTGATGGGATAGTGTAGAGGGAGCTTTACTCTGTATCTAACCCGTGCTGTACCTGTCCCGCGAGTGTTTGATGCGACAGTGTAGAGGGAGCTTTACTCTGTATCTAACCCGTGCAGAACCTGCCCCGCGAGAGTTTGATGGGACAGTGTAGAGGGAGCTTTACTCTGTATCTAACCCGTGCTGAACCTGCCCTGCGAGTGTTTGATGGGACAGTGTAGAGGGAGCATTACTTTGTATCTAACCCGTGCTGATCCTGTCCTGGGAGTGTTTGACGGGACAGTGTAGAGGGAGCTTTACTCTGTATCTAACCCGTGCTGTACCTGCCCTGGGAGTGTTTGACGGGACAGTGTAGAGGGAGCTTTACTCTGTATCAAACCCGTGCTGTACCTGCCCTGGGAGTGTTTGATGGGACAGTGTAGACGGAGCATTACTCTGTACCTATCCCATGCTGTACCTGCCCTGCGAGTGTTTGATGCGACAGTGTCGAGGGAGTTTTTCTCTGTATCTAACCCGTGCAGAACCTGCCCTGGGAGTGTTTGATGGGACAGTGTAGAGGGAGCTTTACTCTGTATCTAACCCGTGCTGTACCTGTCCTGGGAGTGTTTGATGGGACAGTGTAGAGGGAGATTTACTCTGTACCTAACCCGTGCTGTACCTGCCCTGCGAGTGTTTGATGGGACAGTGTAGAGGGAGCTTTACTCTGTATCTAACCCATGCTGTACCTGCCCTGGGAGTGTTTGATGGGACATTGTAGAGGGAGCTTTACTCTGTATCTAACCCGTGCTGTACCCGCCCTGGGAGTGTTTGATGGGACAGTGTAGAGGGAGCATTACTCTGTATCTAACCCGTGCGGTACCTGCCCTGGGAGGGATTGATGGGGACAGTGTAGAGGGTGCTTTACTCTGTATCTAACCCGTGCTGTACCTGCCCTGGGAGTGTTTGATGGGACAGTGTAGACGGAGCATTACTCTGTACCTATCCCATGCTGTACCTGCCCTGCGAGTGTTTGATGCGACAGTGCAGAGGGAGTTTTTCTCTGTATCTAACCCGTGCAGAACCTGCCCTGGGAGTGTTTGATGGGACAGTGTAGAGGGAGCTTTACTCTGTATCTAACCCGTGCTGTACCTGTCCTGGGAGTGTTTGATGGGACAGTGTAGAGGGAGATTTACTCTGTACCTAACCCGTGCTGTACCTGCCCTGCGAGTGTTTGATGGGACAGTGTAGAGGGAGCTTTACTCTGTATCTAACCCATGCTGTACCTGCCCTGGGAGTGTTTGATGGGACATTGTAGAGGGAGCTTTACTCTGTATCTAACCCGTGCTGTACCCGCCCTGGGAGTGTTTGATGGGACAGTGTAGAGGGAGCATTACTCTGTATCTAACCCGTGCGGTACCTGCCCTGGGAGGGATTGATGGGGACAGTGTAGAGGGTGCTTTACTCTGTATCTAACCCGTGCTGTACCTGCCCTGGGAGTGTTTGATGGGACAGTGTAGACGGAGCATTACTCTGTACCTATCCCATGCTGTACCTGCCCTGCGAGTGTTTGATGCGACAGTGTAGAGGGAGTTTTTCTCTGTATCTAACCCGTGCAGAACCTGCACTGGGAGTGTTTGATGGGACAGTGTAGAGGGAGCTTTACTCTGTATCTAACCCGTGCTGTACCTGTCCTGGGAGTGTTTGATGGGACAGTGTAGAGGGAGATTTACTCTGTACCTAACCCGTGCTGTACCTGCCCTGCGAGTGTTTGATGGGACAGTGTAGAGGGAGCTTTACTCTGTATCTAACCCATGCTGTACCTGCCCTGGGAGTGTTTGATGGGACATTGTAGAGGGAGCTTTACTCTGTATCTAACCCGTGCTGTACCCGCCCTGGGAGTGTTTGATGGGACAGTGTAGAGGGAGCATTACTCTGTATCTAACCCGTGCGGTACCTGCCCTGGGAGGGTTTAACGGGACAGTGTAGAGGGAGCTTTACTCTGTATCTAACCCATGATGTCCCTGCCCTGGGAGTGGTGGATGGGACAGTGTAGAGGGAGCTTTACTCTGTATCTAAACCGTGCTGGACCTGCCCTGGGACAGTTTGATGGGACAGTGTAGAGGGAGCATTACTCTGTATCTAACACATGCTGTACCTGTCCCGCGAGTGTTTGATGCGACAGTGTAGAGGGAGCTTTACTCTGTATCTAACCCGTGCTGTACCTACCCTGGGAGTGTTTGAAGGGACAGTGTAGAGGGAGCTTTACTCTGTATCTAACCCGTGCTGTACCGGCCCAGCGAGTGTTTGATGCGACAGTGTAGAGGGAGCTTTACTCTGTATCTAACCCGTGCTGTACCTGCACTGGGAGTGTTTGATGGGACAGTGTAGAGTGAGCTTTACTCTGTATCTAACCCGTGCTGTACCTGCCCCGGGAGTGTTTGATGGGACAGTGTAGAGGGAGCTTTACTCTGTATCTTACCCGTGATGAACCTGCCCTGGGAGTGTTTGATGGGGACAGTGTATTGGGAGCTTTACTCTGTATATGACCCATGCTGTACCTGCCCTGGGAGTGTTTGATGGGACAGTGCAGAGGGAGCGTGACTCTGTATCTAACCCGTGCTGTCCCTGCCCTGGGAGTGTTTGATGGGACAGTGTAGAGGGAGCTTTACTCTGTATCTAACCCGTGCTGTACCTGCCCTGCGAGTGCATGATGGGTCAGTGTAGAGGGAGATTTACTCTGTATCTAACCCATGCTGTACCTGTCCTGGGAGTGTTTGATGGGACAGTGGAGAGGGAGCTTTAATCTGTATCTAACCCGTGCTGTACCTGCCCTGGGAGTGTTTGATGGGACAGTGTAGAGGGAGCTTTACTCTGTATCTAACCCGTGCTGTACCTGCCCTGCGAGTGTATGATGGGTCAGTGTAGAGGGAGATTTACTCTGTATCTAACTCGTGCTGTATCTGCCCTGGGAGTGTTTGACGGGACAGTGTTGAGGGAGCTTTACTCTGTATCTAACTCATGCTGTACCTGCCTTGGGAGTGTTAGATGGGACAGTGTAGAGGGAGAATTACTCTGTTTCTAACCCATGCTGTACCTGCCCCGCGAGTGTTTGATGGGACAGTGTAGAGGGAGCTTTACTCTGTACCTAACCCGTGCTGTACCTGCCCTGCGAGTGTTTGATGGGACAGTGTAGAGGGAGCTTTTCTCTGTATCTAACCCGTGCTGTACCTGCCCTGGGAGTGTTTGATGGGGCAGTGTAGAGGGAGCATTACTCTTTATCTAGCCCATGCTGTACCTGCCCCGCGAGTGTTTGATGCGACAGTGTAGAGGGAGCTTTACTCTGTATCTAACCCGCGCTGTACCTGCCCTGGGAGTGTTTGATGGGACAGTGTAGCGGGAGCTTTACTCTGTACCTAACCGGTGCTGTACCAGCCCTGGGAGTGTTTGATGGGACAGTGTAGAGGGAGATTTACTCTGTATCTAACCCATGCTGTACCTGCCCTGGGAGTGGTGGATGGGACAGTGCAGAGGGAGCTTTACTCTGTATCTAAACCGTGCTGGACCTGCCCTGGGAGAGTTTGATGGGACAGTGTAGAGGGAGCATTACTCTGTATTTAACACATGCTGTACCTGCCCCGCGAGTGTTTGATGCGACAGTGTAGAGGGAGCTTTACTCTGTATCTAACCCGTGCTGTATCTGCCGTGGGAGTGTTTGATGGGACAGTGTAGAGGGAGCTTTACTCTGTATCTAACCTGTGCTGTACCTGCCCTGGGAGTGTTTGATGGGACAGTGTAGAGGCAGCATTACTCTGTATCTAACCCGTGCTGAACCTGTCCTTGGAGTGTTTGATGGGACAGTGTGGAGGGAGCTTTACTCTGTATCTAACCCGTGCTGTACCTGCCCTGGGAGTGTTTGATGGGACAGTGTAGAGGGAGAATTACTCTGTATCTAACCCATGCTGTACCTGCCCTGGGAGGGTTTGATGGGGACAGTGTAGAGGGTGCTTTACTCTGTATCTAACCCGTGCTGTACCTGCCCTGGGAGTGTTTGATGGGACAGTGTAGAGGGAGCATTACTCTGTACCTAACCCATGCTGTACCTGCCTCGCGAGTGTTTGATGCGACAGTGTAGAGGGAGTTTTTCTCTGTATCTAACCGGTGCAGAACCTGCCCTGGGATTGTTTGATGGGACAGTGTAGAGGGAGCTTTACTCTATCTAACCCGTGCTGCACCTGCACTGGGAGTGTTTGATGGGACAGTGTAGAGGGAGCTTTACTCTGTATCAAACCCGTGCTGTACCTACCCTGGGAGTGTTTGACGGGACATTGTAGAGGGAGCTTTACTCTGTATCTAACCCGTGCTGTACCTGCCCAGCGAGTGTTTGATGCGACAGTGTAGAGGGAGCTTTACACTGTATCTTACCCGTGATGAACCTGCCCTGGGAGTGTTAGATGGGACAGATTAGTGGGAGCTTTACTCTGTATCTAACCCATGCTGTACCTGCCCCGCGAGTGTTTGCTGGGACAGTGTAGAGGTAGCTTTAATCTGTATCTAAGCCGTGCTGTACCTGTCCTGGGAGTGTTTGATGGGACAGTGTAGAGGGAGATTTACTCTGTATCTAACCCATGCTGTACCTGCCCCGCGAGTGTTTGCTGGGACAGTGTAGAGGGAGCTTTACTCTGTATCTAACCTGTGCTGTACCTGCCCTGGGAGTGTTTGATGGGACAGTGTAGAGGCAGCATTACTCTGTATCTAACCCGTGCTGAACCTGTCCTTGGAGTGTTTGATGGGACAGTGTAGAGGGAGCTTTACTCTGTATCTAACCCGTGCTGTACCTGCCCTGGGAGTGTTTGATGGGACAGTGTAGAGGGAGCATTACTCTGTATCTAACCCATGCTGTACCTGCCCTGGGAGGGTTTGATGGGGACAGTGTAGAGGGTGCTTTACTCTGTATCTAACCCGTGCTGTACCTGCCCTGGGAGTGTTTGATGGGACAGTGTAGAGGGAGCATTACTCTGTACCTAACCCATGCTGTACCTGCCCCGCGAGTGTTTGATGCGACAGTGTAGAGGGAGTTTTTCTCTGTATCTAACCGGTGCAGAACCTGCCCTGGGAGTGTTTGATGGGACAGTGTAGAGGGAGCTTTACTCTATCTAACCCGTGCTGCACCTGCACTGGGAGTGTTTGATGGGACAGTGTAGAGGGAGCTTTACTCTGTATCAAACCCGTGCTGTACCTACCCTGGGAGTGTTTGACGGGACATTGTAGAGGGAGCTTTACTCTGTATCTAACCCGTGCTGTACCTGCCCAGCGAGTGTTTGATGCGACAGTGTAGAGGGAGCTTTACACTGTATCTTACCCGTGATGAACCTGCCCTGGGAGTGTTAGATGGGACAGATTAGTGGGAGCTTTACTCTGTATCTAACCCATGCTGTACCTGCCCCGCGAGTGTTTGCTGGGACAGTGTAGAGGGAGCTTTAATCTGTATCTAAGCCGTGCTGTACCTGTCCTGGGAGTGTTTGATGGGACAGTGTAGAGGGAGCTTTACTCTGTATCTAACCCGTGCTGTACCTGCCCTGCGAGTGTTTGATGGGACAGTGTAGAGGGAGATTTACTCTGTATCTAACCCATGCTGTACCTGCCCTGGGAGTGTTTGTTGGGACAGTGTAGAGGGAGATTTACTCTGTATCTAACCCGTGCTGTACCTACCCTGGGAGTGTTTGATGGGACAGTGTAGAGGGAGCTTTACTCTGTATCTAACCCGTGCTGTACCTACCCTGGGAGTGTTTGATGGGACAGTGTAGAGGGAGCTTTACTCTGTATCTAACCCGTGCTGTACCTACCCTGGGAGTGTTTGATGGGACAGTGTAGAGGGAGCTTTACTCTGTATCTAACCCGTGCTGTATCTGCCCTGGGAGTGTTTGACGGGACAGTGTTGGTTGAGCTTTACTCTGTATCTAATCCATGCTGTACCTGCCTTGGGAGTGTAAGATGGGACAGTGTAGAGGGAGCTTTACTCTGTATCTAACCCGTGCTGTACCTGCCCTGGGAGTGTTTGATGGGACAGTGTAGAGGGAGCTTTACTCTGTATCTAACCCATGCTGTACCTGCCCTGCGAGTGTTTGATAGGACAGTGTAGAGGGAGTATTACTCTGGATCTAACCCATGCTGTACCTGTCCTGGGAGTGTTTGTTGGGACATTGTAGAGGGAGCTTTACTCTCTATCTAACCCGTGCTGTACCCGCCCTGGGAGTGTTTGATGGGACAGTTTAGAGGGAGCATTACTCTGTATCTAACCCATGCTGTACCTGCCCTGGGAGTGGTGGATGGGACAGTGTAGAGGGAGCTTTACTCTGTATCTAACCCATGCTGTACCTGCCCTGGGAGTGGTGGATGGGACAGTGTAGAGGGAGCTTTACTCTGTATCTAACCCGTGCTGTACCTGTCCTGGGAGTGTTTGATGGGACAGTGTAGAGGGAGCTTTACTCTGTATCTAACCCGTGCTGTACCTGTCCTGGGAGTGTTTGATGGGACAGTGTAGAGCGAGATTTACTCTGTATCTAACCCATGCTGTACCTGCCCTGGGAGTGTTTGATGGGACAGTGTAGAGGGAGATTTACTCTGTATCTAACCCGTGCTGTGCCTCCCCTGGGAGTGTTTGATGGGACAGTGTAGAGGGAGCTTTACTCTGTATCTAACCCGTGCTGTATCTGCCCTGGGAGTGTTTGACGGGACAGTGTTGGTTGAGCTTTACTCTGTATCTAATCCATGCTGTACCTGCCTTGGGAGTGTTAGATGGGACAGTGTAGAGGGAGATTTACTCTGTATCTAACCCATGCTGTACCTGCCCTGGGAGTGGTGGATGGGACAGTGCAGAGGGAGCTTTACTCTGTATCTAAACCGTGCTGGACCTGCCCTGGGAGAGTTTGATGGGACAGTGTAGAGGGAGCATTACTCTGTATTTAACACATGCTGTACCTGCCCCGCGAGTGTTTGATGCGACAGTGTAGAGGGAGCTTTACTCTGTATCTAACCCGTGCTGTATCTGCCGTGGGAGTGTTTGATGGGACAGTGTAGAGGGAGCTTTACTCTGTATCTAACCTGTGCTGTACCTGCCCTGGGAGTGTTTGATGGGACAGTGTAGAGGCAGCATTACTCTGTATCTAACCCGTGCTGAACCTGTCCTTGGAGTGTTTGATGGGACAGTGTGGAGGGAGCTTTACTCTGTATCTAACCCGTGCTGTACCTGCCCTGGGAGTGTTTGATGGGACAGTGTAGAGGGAGAATTACTCTGTATCTAACCCATGCTGTACCTGCCCTGGGAGGGTTTGATGGGGACAGTGTAGAGGGTGCTTTACTCTGTATCTAACCCGTGCTGTACCTGCCCTGGGAGTGTTTGATGGGACAGTGTAGAGGGAGCATTACTCTGTACCTAACCCATGCTGTACCTGCCTCGCGAGTGTTTGATGCGACAGTGTAGAGGGAGTTTTTCTCTGTATCTAACCGGTGCAGAACCTGCCCTGGGATTGTTTGATGGGACAGTGTAGAGGGAGCTTTACTCTATCTAACCCGTGCTGCACCTGCACTGGGAGTGTTTGATGGGACAGTGTAGAGGGAGCTTTACTCTGTATCAAACCCGTGCTGTACCTACCCTGGGAGTGTTTGACGGGACATTGTAGAGGGAGCTTTACTCTGTATCTAACCCGTGCTGTACCTGCCCAGCGAGTGTTTGATGCGACAGTGTAGAGGGAGCTTTACACTGTATCTTACCCGTGATGAACCTGCCCTGGGAGTGTTAGATGGGACAGATTAGTGGGAGCTTTACTCTGTATCTAACCCATGCTGTACCTGCCCCGCGAGTGTTTGCTGGGACAGTGTAGAGGGAGCTTTAATCTGTATCTAAGCCGTGCTGTACCTGTCCTGGGAGTGTTTGATGGGACAGTGTAGAGGGAGATTTACTCTGTATCTAACCCATGCTGTACCTGCCCCGCGAGTGTTTGCTGGGACAGTGTAGAGGGAGCTTTACTCTGTATCTAACCTGTGCTGTACCTGCCCTGGGAGTGTTTGATGGGACAGTGTAGAGGCAGCATTACTCTGTATCTAACCCGTGCTGAACCTGTCCTTGGAGTGTTTGATGGGACAGTGTAGAGGGAGCTTTACTCTGTATCTAACCCGTGCTGTACCTGCCCTGGGAGTGTTTGATGGGACAGTGTAGAGGGAGCATTACTCTGTATCTAACCCATGCTGTACCTGCCCTGGGAGGGTTTGATGGGGACAGTGTAGAGGGTGCTTTACTCTGTATCTAACCCGTGCTGTACCTGCCCTGGGAGTGTTTGATGGGACAGTGTAGAGGGAGCATTACTCTGTACCTAACCCATGCTGTACCTGCCCCGCGAGTGTTTGATGCGACAGTGTAGAGGGAGTTTTTCTCTGTATCTAACCGGTGCAGAACCTGCCCTGGGAGTGTTTGATGGGACAGTGTAGAGGGAGCTTTACTCTATCTAACCCGTGCTGCACCTGCACTGGGAGTGTTTGATGGGACAGTGTAGAGGGAGCTTTACTCTGTATCAAACCCGTGCTGTACCTACCCTGGGAGTGTTTGACGGGACATTGTAGAGGGAGCTTTACTCTGTATCTAACCCGTGCTGTACCTGCCCAGCGAGTGTTTGATGCGACAGTGTAGAGGGAGCTTTACACTGTATCTTACCCGTGATGAACCTGCCCTGGGAGTGTTAGATGGGACAGATTAGTGGGAGCTTTACTCTGTATCTAACCCATGCTGTACCTGCCCCGCGAGTGTTTGCTGGGACAGTGTAGAGGGAGCTTTAATCTGTATCTAAGCCGTGCTGTACCTGTCCTGGGAGTGTTTGATGGGACAGTGTAGAGGGAGCTTTACTCTGTATCTAACCCGTGCTGTACCTGCCCTGCGAGTGTTTGATGGGACAGTGTAGAGGGAGATTTACTCTGTATCTAACCCATGCTGTACCTGCCCTGGGAGTGTTTGTTGGGACAGTGTAGAGGGAGATTTACTCTGTATCTAACCCGTGCTGTACCTACCCTGGGAGTGTTTGATGGGACAGTGTAGAGGGAGCTTTACTCTGTATCTAACCCGTGCTGTACCTACCCTGGGAGTGTTTGATGGGACAGTGTAGAGGGAGCTTTACTCTGTATCTAACCCGTGCTGTACCTACCCTGGGAGTGTTTGATGGGACAGTGTAGAGGGAGCTTTACTCTGTATCTAACCCGTGCTGTATCTGCCCTGGGAGTGTTTGACGGGACAGTGTTGGTTGAGCTTTACTCTGTATCTAATCCATGCTGTACCTGCCTTGGGAGTGTAAGATGGGACAGTGTAGAGGGAGCTTTACTCTCTATCTAACCCGTGCTGTACCTGCCCTGGGAGTGTTTGATGGGACAGTGTAGAGGGAGCTTTACTCTGTATCTAACCCATGCTGTACCTGCCCTGCGAGTGTTTGATAGGACAGTGTAGAGGGAGTATTACTCTGGATCTAACCCATGCTGTACCTGTCCTGGGAGTGTTTGTTGGGACATTGTAGAGGGAGCTTTACTCTCTATCTAACCCGTGCTGTACCCGCCCTGGGAGTGTTTGATGGGACAGTTTAGAGGGAGCATTACTCTGTATCTAACCCATGCTGTACCTGCCCTGGGAGTGGTGGATGGGACAGTGTAGAGGGAGCTTTACTCTGTATCTAACCCATGCTGTACCTGCCCTGGGAGTGGTGGATGGGACAGTGTAGAGGGAGCTTTACTCTGTATCTAACCCGTGCTGTACCTGTCCTGGGAGTGTTTGATGGGACAGTGTAGAGGGAGCTTTACTCTGTATCTAACCCGTGCTGTACCTGTCCTGGGAGTGTTTGATGGGACAGTGTAGAGCGAGATTTACTCTGTATCTAACCCATGCTGTACCTGCCCTGGGAGTGTTTGATGGGACAGTGTAGAGGGAGATTTACTCTGTATCTAACCCGTGCTGTGCCTCCCCTGGGAGTGTTTGATGGGACAGTGTAGAGGGAGCTTTACTCTGTATCTAACCCGTGCTGTATCTGCCCTGGGAGTGTTTGACGGGACAGTGTTGGTTGAGCTTTACTCTGTATCTAATCCATGCTGTACCTGCCTTGGGAGTGTTAGATGGGACAGTGTAGAGGGAGCTTTACTCTGTATCTAACCCGTGCTGTACCTGCCCTGGGAGTGTTTGATGGGACACTGTAGAGGGAGCTTTACTCTGTATCTAACCCATGCTGTACCTGCCCTGGGAGTGGTGGATGGGACAGTGTAGAGTGAGCTTTACTCTGTATCTAAACCGTGCTGTACCTGCCCTGGGAGTGTTTGATGCGACAGTGTAGAGGGAGCTTTACTCTGTATCTAACCCGTGCTGTACCTGCCCTGGGAATGTTTGTTGGGACAGTGTAGAGGGAGCTTTACTCTGTATCTAACCCGTGCTGTACCTGCCCTGTGAATGTTTGTTGGGACAGTGTAGAGGGAGCTTTACTCTGTATCTAATCCATGCTGTACCTGCCCTGGGAGTGGTGGATGGGACAGTGTAGAGTGAGCTTTACTCTGTATCTCACCCGTGCTGTACCTGCCCTGGGAGTGTTTCACGGGACAATGTAGACGGAGCTTTACTCTGTATCTAACCCATGCTGTACCTGCCCTGGGAGTGGTTGATGGGGACAGTGCAGAGGGAGCTTTACTCTGTATCTAACCCGTGTTGTACTTGCCCTGGGAGTGTTTGATGGGACAGTGTAGAGGGAGCATTACTCTGTATCTAACCCATGCTGTACCTGCCCTGGGAGGGTTTGATGGGGACAGTGTAGAGGGTGCTTTACTCTGTATCTAACCCGTGCTGTACCTGCCCTGGGAGTGTTTGATGGGACAGTGTAGAGGGAGCATTACTCTGTACCTAACCCATGCTGTACCTGCCCCGCGAGTGTTTGATGCGACAGTGTAGAGGGAGCTTTACTCTGTATCTTACCCGTGATGATCCTGCCCTGGGAGTGTTTGATGCGACAGTGTAGAGGGAGCTTTACTCTGTATCTTACCCGTGATGAACCTGCCCTGGGAGTGTTTGATGGGACAGTTTAGTGGGAGCTTTACTCTGTATATAACCCATGCTATACCTGCCCTGGGAGTGTTTGATGGGACAGTGCAGAGGGAGCATTACTCTGTATCTAACCCATGCTGTACCTACCCTGGGTGTGTTTGATGGGACATTGTACAGGGAGCATTACTTTGTATCTAACCCGTGCTGTACCTGTCCTGGGAATGTTTGAAGGGACAATGTAGAGGGAGCTTTACTCTGCATCTAACCCGTGCTGTACCTGCCCTGCGAGTGTTTGATGGGACAGTGTAGAGGGAGATTTACTCTGTATCTAACCCATGCTGTACCTGCCCTGGGAGTGTTTGGTGGGACAGTGTAGAGGGAGATTTACTCTGTATCTAACCCGTGATGTACCTGCCCTGGGAGTGTTTGATGGGACAGTGTAGAGGGAGCTTTACTCTTTATCTAACCCATGCTGTACCTGCCCCCGAGTGTTTGATGCGACAGTGTAGAGGGAGTTTTTCTCTGTATCTAACCGGTGCAGAACCTGCCCTGGGATTGTTTGATGGGACAGTGTAGAGGGAGCTTTACTCTGTATCTAACCGGTGCGGTGCCTGCCCCGGGAGTGTTTGATGCGACAGTGTAGAGGGAGCTTTACTCTGTATCTAACACGTGCAGAACCTGCCCTGGGAGTGTTTGATGGGACAGTGTAGAGGGAGCTTTACTCTGTATCTAACCCGTGCTGTACCTGCCCTGGGAATGTTTGTTGGGACAGTGTAGAGGGAGCTTTGCTCTGTATCTAACCCGTGCTGTATCTGCCCTGGGAGTGTTTCACGGGACAATGTTGACGGAGCTTTACTCTGTATCTAACCCATGCTGTACCTGCCCTGGGAGTGGTTGATGGGACAGTGTATAGGGAGCTTTACTCTGTATCAAACCCGTGCTATACCCGCCCTGGCAGTGTTTGATGGGGACAGTGTGGAGGGAGCTTTACTCTGTATCTAACCCATGCTGTACCTGCCCTGGGAGGGTTTGATGGGGACAGTGTAGAGGGTGGTTTATTCTGTATCTAACCCGTGCTGTACCTGCCCTGGGAGTGTTTGATGGGACAGTGTAGAGGGAGCATTACTCTGTACCTAACCCATGCTGTACCTGCCCCGCGAGTGTTTGATGCGACAGTGTAGAGGGAGTTTTTCTCTGTATCTAACCCGTGCTGTACCTACCCTGGGAGTGTTTGATGGGACAGTGTAGAGGGAGCTTTACTCTGTATCTAACCCATGCTGTACCTGCCCTGGGAGGGTTTGATGGGGACAGTTTAGAGGGTGCTTTACTCTGTATCTAACCCGTGCAGAACCTGCCCTGGGAGTGTTTGATGGGACAGTGTAGAGGGAGCTTTACTCTGTATCTAACCCGTGCTGCACCTGCACTGGGAGTGTTTGATGGGACAGTGTAGAGGGAGCTTTACTCTGTATCTAACCCGTGCTGTACCTACCCTGGGAGTGTTTGATGGGATAGTGTAGAGGGAGCTTTACTCTGTATCTAACCCGTGCTGTACCTGTCCCGCGAGTGTTTGATGCGACAGTGTAGAGGGAGCTTTACTCTGTATCTAACCCGTGCAGAACCTGCCCCGCGAGAGTTTGATGGGACAGTGTAGAGGGAGCTTTACTCTGTATCTAACCCGTGCTGAACCTGCCCTGGGAGTGTTTGATGGGACAGTGTAGAGGGAGCATTACTTTGTATCTAACACGTGCTGATCCTGTCCTGGGAGTGTTTGACGGGACAGTGTAGAGGGAGCTTTACTCTGTATCTAACCCGTGCTGTACCTGCCCTGGGAGTGTTTGACGGGACAGTGTAGAGGGAGCTTTACTCTGTATCAAACCCGTGCTGTACCTGCCCTGGGAGGGATTGATGGGGACAGTGTAGAGGGTGCTTTACTCTGTATCTAACGCGTGCTGTACCTGCCCTGGGAGTGTTTGATGGGACAGTGTAGACGGAGCATTACTCTGTACCTATCCCATGCTGTACCTGCCCTGCGAGTGTTTGATGGGACATTGTAGAGGGAGCTTTACTCTGTATCTAACCCGTGCTGTACCCGCCCTGGGAGTGTTTGATGGGACAGTGTAGAGGGAGCATTACTCTGTATCTAACCCGTGCGGTACCTGCCCTGGGAGTGTTTAACGGGACAGTGTAGAGGGAGCTTTACTCTGTATCTAACCCATGCTGTACCTGCCCTGGGAGTGGTGGATGGGACAGTGTAGAGGGAGCTTTACTCTGTATCTAAACCGTGCTGGACCTGCCCTGGGACAGTTTGATGGGACAGTGTAGAGGGAGTTTTACTCTGTATCTAACACATGCTGTACCTGTCCCGCGAGTGTTTGATGCGACAGTGTAGAGGGAGCTTTACTCTGTATCTAACCCGTGCTGTACCTACCCTGGGAGTGTTTGACGGGACAGTGTAGAGGGAGCTTTACTCTGTATCTAACCCGTGCTGTACCGGCCCAGCGAGTGTTTGATGCGACAGTGTAGAGGGAGCTTTACTCTGTATCTAACCCGTGCTGTACCTGCACTGGGAGTGTTTGATGGGACAGTGTAGTTGGAGCTTTACTCTGTATCTAACCCGTGCTGTACCTGCCCCGGGAGTGTTTGATGGGACAGTGTAGAGGGAGCTTTACTCTGTATCTTACCCGTGATGAACCTGCCCTGGGAGTGTTTGATGGGGACAGTGTATTGGGAGCTTTACTCTGTATATGACCCATGCTGTACCTGCCCTGGGAGTGTTTGATGGGACAGTGCAGAGGGAGCGTTACTCTGTATCTAACCCGTGCTGTACCTGCCCTGGGAGTGTTTGATGGGACAGTGTAGAGGGAGCTTTACTCTGTATCTAACCCGTGCTGTACCTGCCCTGCGAGTGCATGATGGGTCAGTGTAGAGGGAGATTTACTCTGTATCTAACCCGTGCTGTACCTGTCCTGGGAGTGTTTGATGGGACAGTGAAGAGGGAGCTTTAATCTGTATCTAACCCGTGCTGTACCTGCCCTGGGAGTGTTTGATGGGACAATGTAGAGGGAGCTTTACTCTGTATCTAACTCATGCTGTACCTGCCTTGGGAGTGTTAGATGGGACAGTGTAGAGGGAGAATTACTCTGTTTCTAACCCATGCTGTACCTGCCCCGCGAGTGTTTGATGGGACAGTGTAGAGGGAGCTTTACTCTGTATCTAACCCGTGCTGTACCTGTCCTGGGAGTGTTTGATGGGACAGTGTAGAGGGAGCTTTACTCTGTACCTAACCCGTGCTGTACCTGCCCTGCGAGTGTTTGATGGGACAGTGTAGAGGGAGATTTTCTCTGTATCTAACCCTTGCTGTACCTGCCCTGGGAGTGTTTGATGGGGCAGTGTAGAGGGAGCATTACTCTGTATCTAGCCCATGCTGTACCTGCCCCGCGAGTGTTTGATGCGACAGTGTAGAGGGAGCTTTACTCTGTATCTAACCCGTGCTGTACCTGCCCTGGGAGTGTTTGATGGGACAGTGTAGAGGGAGCTTTACTCTGTACCTAACCGGTGCTGTACCAGCCCTGGGAGTGTTTGATGGGACAGTGTAGAGGGAGATTTACTCTGTATCTAACCCATGCTGTACCTGCCCTGGGAGTGGTGGATGGGACAGTGCAGAGGGAGCTTTACTCTGTATCTAAACCGTGCTGGACCTGCCCTGGGAGAGTTTGATGGGACAGTGCAGAGGGAGCATTACTCTGTATTTAACACATGCTGTACCTGTCCCGCGAGTGTTTGATGCGACAGTGTAGAGGGAGCTTTACTCTGTATCTACCCCGTGCAGAACCTGCCCTCGGAGTATTTGATGGGACAGTGTAGAGGGAGCTTTACTCTGTATCTAACCCGTGCTGTACCTGCCCTGGGAATGTTTGTTGGGACAATGTAGAGGGAGCTTTACTCTGTATCTAACCCGTGCTGTACCTGCCCTGGGAGTGTTTGACGGGACAGTGTAGAGGGAGCTTTACTCTGCATCTAACCCGTGCTGTACCTGCCCTGGGAGTGTTTGAATGCACAGTGTAGAGGGAGATTTACTCTCTATCTAACCCGTGCTGTACCTGCCCTGGGAGTGTTTGATGGGACAGTGTCGAGGGAGCTTTACTCTGTATCTAACCCATGCTGTACCTGCCCTGGGAGTGTTTGATGGGACAGTGTAGAGGGAGTTTTACTCTGTATCTAACCCATGCTGTACCTGCCCCGCGAGTGTTTGATGCGACAGTGTAGAGGGAGCATTACTCTGTATCTAACCCGTGCTGTACCTGCCCTGGGAGTGTTTGATGGGACAGTGTAGAGGGAGCTTTACTCTGTACCTAACCGGTGCTGTACCAGCCCTGGGAGTGTTTGATGGGACAGTGTAGAGGGAGATTTACTCTGTATCTAACCCATGCTGTACCTGCCCTGGGAGTGGTGGATGGGACAGTGTAGAGGGAGCTTTACTCTGTATCTAAACCGTGCTGGACCTGCCCTGGGAGTGGTGGATGGGACAGTGTAGAGGGAGCTTTACTCTGTATCTAACACATGCTGTACCTGTCCCGCGAGTGTTTGATGCGACAGTGTAGAGGGAGCTTTACTCTGTAACTAACCCGTGCTGTACCTACCCTGGGAGTGTTTGACGGGACAGTGTAGAGGGAGATTTACTCTGTATCTAACCCGTGCTGTACCGGCCCAGCGAGTGTTTGATGCGACAGTGTAGAGGGAGCTTTACTCTGTATCTAACCCGTGCTGTACCTGCACTGGGAGTGTTTGATGGGACAGTGTAGTTGGAGCTTTACTCTGTATCTAACCCGTGCTGTACCTGCCCCGGGAGTGTTTGATGGGACAGTGTAGAGGGAGCTTTACTCTGTATCTTACCCGTGATGAACCTGCCCTGGGAGTGTTTGATGGGGACAGTGTATTGGGAGCTTTACTCTGTATATGACCCATGCTGTACCTGCCCTGGGAGTGTTTGATGGGACAGTGCAGAGGGAGCGTTACTCTGTATCTAACCCGTGCTGTACCTGCCCTGGGAGTGTTTGATGGGACAGTGTAGAGGGAGCTTTACTCTGTATCTAACCCGTGCTGTACCTGCCCTGCGAGTGCATGATGGGTCAGTGTAGAGGGAGATTTACTCTGTATCTAACCCGTGCTGTACCTGTCCTGGGAGTGTTTGATGGGACAGTGTAGAGGGAGCTTTAATCTGTATCTAACCCGTGCTGTACCTGCCCTGGGAGTGTTTGATGGGACAGTGTAGAGGGAGCTTTACTCTATCTAACCCGTGCTGCACCTGCACTGGGAGTGTTTGATGGGACAGTGTAGAGGGAGCTTTACTCTGTATCAAACCCGTGCTGTACCTACCCTGGGAGTGTTTGACGGGACATTGTAGAGGGAGCTTTACTCTGTATCTAACCCGTGCTGTACCTGCCCAGCGAGTGTTTGATGCGACAGTGTAGAGGGAGCTTTACACTGTATCTTAACCGTGATGAACCTGCCCTGGGAGTGTTAGATGGGACAGATTAGTGGGAGCTTTACTCTGTATCTAACCCATGCTGTACCTGCCCCGCGAGTGTTTGCTGGGACAGTGTAGAGGGAGCTTTAATCTGTATCTAAGCCGTGCTGTACCTGTCCTGGGAGTGTTTGATGGGACAGTGTAGAGGGAGCTTTACTCTGTATCTAACCCGTGCTGTACCTGCCCTGCGAGTGTTTGATGGGACAGTGTAGAGGGAGATTTACTCTGTATCTAACCCATGCTGTACCTGCCCTGGGAGTGTTTGTTGGGACAGTGTAGAGGGAGATTTACTCTGTATCTAACCCGTGCTGTACCTACCCTGGGAGTGTTTGATGGGACAGTGTAGAGGGAGCTTTACTCTGTATCTAACCCGTGCTGTACCTACCCTGGGAGTGTTTGATGGGACAGTGTAGAGGGAGCTTTACTCTGTATCTAACCCGTGCTGTACCTACCCTGGGAGTGTTTGATGGGACAGTGTAGAGGGAGCTTTACTCTGTATCTAACCCGTGCTGTATCTGCCCTGGGAGTGTTTGACGGGACAGTGTTGGTTGAGCTTTACTCTGTATCTAATCCATGCTGTACCTGCCTTGGGAGTGTAAGATGGGACAGTGTAGAGGGAGCTTTACTCTGTATCTAACCCGTGCTGTACCTGCCCTGGGAGTGTTTGATGGGACAGTGTAGAGGGAGCTTTACTCTGTATCTAACCCATGCTGTACCTGCCCTGCGAGTGTTTGATAGGACAGTGTAGAGGGAGTATTACTCTGGATCTAACCCATGCTGTACCTGTCCTGGGAGTGTTTGTTGGGACATTGTAGAGGGAGCTTTACTCTCTATCTAACCCGTGCTGTACCCGCCCTGGGAGTGTTTGATGGGACAGTTTAGAGGGAGCATTACTCTGTATCTAACCCATGCTGTACCTGCCCTGGGAGTGGTGGATGGGACAGTGTAGAGGGAGCTTTACTCTGTATCTAACCCATGCTGTACCTGCCCTGGGAGTGGTGGATGGGACAGTGTAGAGGGAGCTTTACTCTGTATCTAACCCGTGCTGTACCTGTCCTGGGAGTGTTTGATGGGACAGTGTAGAGGGAGCTTTACTCTGTATCTAACCCGTGCTGTACCTGTCCTGGGAGTGTTTGATGGGACAGTGTAGAGCGAGATTTACTCTGTATCTAACCCATGCTGTACCTGCCCTGGGAGTGTTTGATGGGACAGTGTAGAGGGAGATTTACTCTGTATCTAACCCGTGCTGTGCCTCCCCTGGGAGTGTTTGATGGGACAGTGTAGAGGGAGCTTTACTCTGTATCTAACCCGTGCTGTATCTGCCCTGGGAGTGTTTGACGGGACAGTGTTGGTTGAGCTTTACTCTGTATCTAATCCATGCTGTACCTGCCTTGGGAGTGTTAGATGGGACAGTGTAGAGGGAGCTTTACTCTGTATCTAACCCGTGCTGTACCTGCCCTGGGAGTGTTTGATGGGACAGTGTAGAGGGAGCTTTCCTCTGTATCTAACCCATGCTGTACCTGCCCTGGGAGTGTTTAACGGGACACTGTAGAGGGAGCTTTACTCTGTATCTAACCCATGCTGTACCTGCCCTGGGAGTGGTGGATGGGACAGTGTAGAGTGAGCTTTACTCTGTATCTAAACCGTGCTGTACCTGCCCTGGGAGTGTTTGATGCGACAGTGTAGAGGGAGCTTTACTCTGTATCTAACCCGTGCTGTACCTGCCCTGGGAATGTTTGTTGGGACAGTGTAGAGGGAGCTTTACTCTGTATCTAACCCGTGCTGTACCTGCCCTGTGAATGTTTGTTGGGACAGTGTAGAGGGAGCTTTACTCTGTATCTAATCCATGCTGTACCTGCCCTGGGAGTGGTGGATGGGACAGTGTAGAGTGAGCTTTACTCTGTATCTCACCCGTGCTGTACCTGCCCTGGGAGTGTTTCACGGGACAATGTAGACGGAGCTTTACTCTGTATCTAACCCATGCTGTACCTGCCCTGGGAGTGGTTGATGGGGACAGTGCAGAGGGAGCTTTACTCTGTATCTAACCCGTGTTGTACTTGCCCTGGGAGTGTTTGATGGGACAGTGTAGAGGGAGCATTACTCTGTATCTAACCCATGCTGTACCTGCCCTGGGAGGGTTTGATGGGGACAGTGTAGAGGGTGCTTTACTCTGTATCTAACCCGTGCTGTACCTGCCCTGGGAGTGTTTGATGGGACAGTGTAGAGGGAGCATTACTCTGTACCTAACCCATGCTGTACCTGCCCCGCGAGTGTTTGATGCGACAGTGTAGAGGGAGCTTTACTCTGTATCTTACCCGTGATGAACCTGCCCTGGGAGTGTTTGATGCGACAGTGTAGAGGGAGCTTTACTCTGTATCTTACCCGTGATGAACCTGCCCTGGGAGTGTTTGATGGGACAGTTTAGTGGGAGCTTTACTCTGTATATAACCCATGCTATACCTGCCCTGGGAGTGTTTGATGGGACAGTGCAGAGGGAGCATTACTCTGTATCTAACCCATGCTGTACCTGCCCTGCGAGTGTTTGATGCGGCGGTGTAGAGGGAGCTTTAATCTGTATCTAACCCGTGCTGTACCTACCCTGGGTGTGTTTGATGGGACATTGTACAGGGAGCATTACTTTGTATCTAACCCGTGCTGTACCTGTCCTGGGAATGTTTGAAGGGACAATGTAGAGGGAGCTTTACTCTGCATCTAACCCGTGCTGTACCTGCCCTGCGAGTGTTTGATGGGACAGTGTAGAGGGAGATTTACTCTGTATCTAACCCATGCTGTACCTGCCCTGGGAGTGTTTGGTGGGACAGTGTAGAGGGAGATTTACTCTGTATCTAACCCGTGATGTACCTGCCCTGGGAGTGTTTGATGGGACAGTGTAGAGGGAGCTTTACTCTTTATCTAACCCATGCTGTACCTGCCCCCGAGTGTTTGATGCGACAGTGTAGAGGGAGTTTTTCTCTGTATCTAACCGGTGCAGAACCTGCCCTGGGATTGTTTGATGGGACAGTGTAGAGGGAGCTTTACTCTGTATCTAACCGGTGCGGTGCCTGCCCCGGGAGTGTTTGATGCGACAGTGTAGAGGGAG
This sequence comes from Somniosus microcephalus, assembly GCF_052327205.1. Classification (NCBI taxonomy): domain Eukaryota; kingdom Metazoa; phylum Chordata; class Chondrichthyes; order Squaliformes; family Somniosidae; genus Somniosus; species Somniosus microcephalus. The sequence goes on from NW_028225179.1 coordinate 48,868,827, forward strand.
CTTTACTCTGTATCTAACACGTGCAGAACCTGCCCTGGGAGTGTTTGATGGGACAGTGTAGAGGGAGCTTTACTCTGTATCTAACCCGTGCTGTACCTGCCCTGGGAATGTTTGTTGGGACAGTGTAGAGGGAGCTTTGCTCTGTATCTAACCCGTGCTGTACCTGCCCTGGGAGTGTTTCACGGGACAATGTTGACGGAGCTTTACTCTGTATCTAACCCATGCTGTACCTGCCCTGGGAGTGGTTGATGGGACAGTGTATAGGGAGCTTTACTCTGTATCAAACCCGTGCTATACCCGCCCTGGCAGTGTTTGATGGGGACAGTGTGGAGGGAGCTTTACTCTGTATCTAACCCCTGCTGTACTTGCCCTGGGAGTGTTTGATGGGACAGTGTAGAGGGAGCATTACTCTGTATCTAACCCATGCTGTACCTGCCCTGGGAGGGTTTGATGGGGACAGTGTAGAGGGTGGTTTATTCTGTATCTAACCCGTGCTGTACCTGCCCTGGGAGTGTTTGATGGGACAGTGTAGAGGGAGCATTACTCTGTACCTAACCCATGCTGTACCTGCCCCGCGAGTGTTTGATGCGACAGTGTAGAGGGAGTTTTTCTCTGTATCTAACCCGTGCTGTACCTACCCTGGGAGTGTTTGATGGGACAGTGTAGAGGGAGCTTTACTCTGTATCTAACCCATGCTGTACCTGCCCTGGGAGGGTTTGATGGGGACAGTGTAGAGGGTGCTTTACTCTGTATCTAACCCGTGCAGAACCTGCCCTGGGAGTGTTTGATGGGACAGTGTAGAGGGAGCTTTACTCTGTATCTAACCCGTGCTGCACCTGCACTGGGAGTGTTTGATGGGACAGTGTAGAGGGAGCTTTACTCTGTATCTAACCCGTGCTGTACCTACCCTGGGAGTGTTTGATGGGATAGTGTAGAGGGAGCTTTACTCTGTATCTAACCCGTGCTGTACCTGTCCCGCGAGTGTTTGATGCGACAGTGTAGAGGGAGCTTTACTCTGTATCTAACCCGTGCAGAACCTGCCCCGCGAGAGTTTGATGGGACAGTGTAGAGGGAGCTTTACTCTGTATCTAACCCGTGCTGAACCTGCCCTGGGAGTGTTTGATGGGACAGTGTAGAGGGAGCATTACTTTGTATCTAACACGTGCTGATCCTGTCCTGGGAGTGTTTGACGGGACAGTGTAGAGGGAGCTTTACTCTGTATCTAACCCGTGCTGTACCTGCCCTGGGAGTGTTTGACGGGACAGTGTAGAGGGAGCTTTACTCTGTATCAAACCCGTGCTGTACCTGCCCTGGGAGGGATTGATGGGGACAGTGTAGAGGGTGCTTTACTCTGTATCTAACGCGTGCTGTACCTGCCCTGGGAGTGTTTGATGGGACAGTGTAGACGGAGCATTACTCTGTACCTATCCCATGCTGTACCTGCCCTGCGAGTGTTTGATGGGACATTGTAGAGGGAGCTTTACTCTGTATCTAACCCGTGCTGTACCCGCCCTGGGAGTGTTTGATGGGACAGTGTAGAGGGAGCATTACTCTGTATCTAACCCGTGCGGTACCTGCCCTGGGAGTGTTTAACGGGACAGTGTAGAGGGAGCTTTACTCTGTATCTAACCCATGCTGTACCTGCCCTGGGAGTGGTGGATGGGACAGTGTAGAGGGAGCTTTACTCTGTATCTAAACCGTGCTGGACCTGCCCTGGGACAGTTTGATGGGACAGTGTAGAGGGAGTTTTACTCTGTATCTAACACATGCTGTACCTGTCCCGCGAGTGTTTGATGCGACAGTGTAGAGGGAGCTTTACTCTGTATCTAACCCGTGCTGTACCTACCCTGGGAGTGTTTGACGGGACAGTGTAGAGGGAGCTTTACTCTGTATCTAACCCGTGCTGTACCGGCCCAGCGAGTGTTTGATGCGACAGTGTAGAGGGAGCTTTACTCTGTATCTAACCCGTGCTGTACCTGCCCCGGGAGTGTTTGATGGGACAGTGTAGAGGGAGCTTTACTCTGTATCTTACCCGTGATGAACCTGCCCTGGGAGTGTTTGATGGGGACAGTGTATTGGGAGCTTTACTCTGTATATGACCCATGCTGTACCTGCCCTGGGAGTGTTTGATGGGACAGTGCAGAGGGAGCGTTACTCTGTATCTAACCCGTGCTGTACCTGCCCTGGGAGTGTTTGATGGGACAGTGTAGAGGGAGCTTTACTCTGTATCTAACCCGTGCTGTACCTGCCCTGCGAGTGCATGATGGGTCAGTGTAGAGGGAGATTTACTCTGTATCTAACCCGTGCTGTACCTGTCCTGGGAGTGTTTGATGGGACAGTGAAGAGGGAGCTTTAATCTGTATCTAACCCGTGCTGTACCTGCCCTGGGAGTGTTTGATGGGACAATGTAGAGGGAGCTTTACTCTGTATCTAACTCATGCTGTACCTGCCTTGGGAGTGTTAGATGGGACAGTGTAGAGGGAGAATTACTCTGTTTCTAACCCATGCTGTACCTGCCCCGCGAGTGTTTGATGGGACAGTGTAGAGGGAGCTTTACTCTGTATCTAACCCGTGCTGTACCTGTCCTGGGAGTGTTTGATGGGACAGTGTAGAGGGAGCTTTACTCTGTACCTAACCCGTGCTGTACCTGCCCTGCGAGTGTTTGATGGGACAGTGTAGAGGGAGATTTTCTCTGTATCTAACCCTTGCTGTACCTGCCCTGGGAGTGTTTGATGGGGCAGTGTAGAGGGAGCATTACTCTGTATCTAGCCCATGCTGTACCTGCCCCGCGAGTGTTTGATGCGACAGTGTAGAGGGAGCTTTACTCTGTATCTAACCCGTGCTGTACCTGCCCTGGGAGTGTTTGATGGGACAGTGTAGAGGGAGCTTTACTCTGTACCTAACCGGTGCTGTACCAGCCCTGGGAGTGTTTGATGGGACAGTGTAGAGGGAGATTTACTCTGTATCTAACCCATGCTGTACCTGCCCTGGGAGTGGTGGATGGGACAGTGCAGAGGGAGCTTTACTCTGTATCTAAACCGTGCTGGACCTGCCCTGGGAGAGTTTGATGGGACAGTGCAGAGGGAGCATTACTCTGTATTTAACACATGCTGTACCTGTCCCGCGAGTGTTTGATGCGACAGTGTAGAGGGAGCTTTACTCTGTATCTACCCCGTGCAGAACCTGCCCTCGGAGTATTTGATGGGACAGTGTAGAGGGAGCTTTACTCTGTATCTAACCCGTGCTGTACCTGCCCTGGGAATGTTTGTTGGGACAATGTAGAGGGAGCTTTACTCTGTATCTAACCCGTGCTGTACCTGCCCTGGGAGTGTTTGACGGGACAGTGTAGAGGGAGCTTTACTCTGTATCAAACCCGTGCTGTACCTGCCCTGGGAGGGTTTGATGGGACAGTGTAGAGGGAGCTTTACTCTGCATCTAACCCGTGCTGTACCTGCCCTGGGAGTGTTTGAATGCACAGTGTAGAGGGAGATTTACTCTCTATCTAACCCGTGCTGTACCTGCCCTGGGAGTGTTTGATGGGACAGTGTCGAGGGAGCTTTACTCTGTATCTAACCCATGCTGTACCTGCCCTGGGAGTGTTTGATGGGACAGTGTAGAGGGAGTTTTACTCTGTATCTAACCCATGCTGTACCTGCCCCGCGAGTGTTTGATGCGACAGTGTAGAGGGAGCATTACTCTGTATCTAACCCGTGCTGTACCTGCCCTGGGAGTGTTTGATGGGACAGTGTAGAGGGAGCTTTACTCTGTACCTAACCGGTGCTGTACCAGCCCTGGGAGTGTTTGATGGGACAGTGTAGAGGGAGATTTACTCTGTATCTAACCCATGCTGTACCTGCCCTGGGAGTGGTGGATGGGACAGTGCAGAGGGAGCTTTACTCTGTATCTAAACCGTGCTGGACCTGCCCTGGGAGAGTTTGATGGGACAGTGCAGAGGGAGCATTACTCTGTATTTAACACATGCTGTACCTGTCCCGCGAGTGTTTGATGCGACAGTGTAGAGGGAGCTTTACTCTGTATCTACCCCGTGCAGAACCTGCCCTGGGAGTGTTTGATGGGACAGTGTAGAGGGAGCTTTACTCTGTATCTAACCCGTGCTGTACCCGCCCTGGGAGTGTTTGATGGGACAGTGTAGAGGGAGCATTACTCTGTATCTAACCCGTGCGGTACCTGCCCTGGGAGTGTTTAACGGGACAGTGTAGAGGGAGCTTTACTCTGTATCTAACCCATGCTGTACCTGCCCTGGGAGTGGTGGATGGGACAGTGTAGAGGGAGCTTTACTCTGTATCTAAACCGTGCTGGACCTGCCCTGGGACAGTTTGATGGGACAGTGTAGAGGGAGTTTTACTCTGTATCTAACACATGCTGTACCTGTCCCGCGAGTGTTTGATGCGACAGTGTAGAGGGAGCTTTACTCTGTATCTAACCCGTGCTGTACCTACCCTGGGAGTGTTTGACGGGACAGTGTAGAGGGAGATTTACTCTGTATCTAACCCGTGCTGTACCGGCCCAGCGAGTGTTTGATGCGACAGTGTAGAGGGAGCTTTACTCTGTATCTAACCCGTGCTGTACCTGCACTGGGAGTGTTTGATGGGACAGTGTAGTTGGAGCTTTACTCTGTATCTAACCCGTGCTGTACCTGCTCCGGGAGTGTTTGATGGGACAGTGTAGAGGGAGCTTTACTCTGTATCTTACCCGTGATGAACCTGCCCTGGGAGTGTTTGATGGGGACAGTGTATTGGGAGCTTTACTCTGTATATGACCCATGCTGTACCTGCCCTGGGAGTGTTTGATGGGACAGTGCAGAGGGAGCGTTACTCTGTATCTAACCCGTGCTGTACCTGCCCTGGGAGTGTTTGATGGGACAGTGTAGAGGGAGCTTTACTCTGTATCTAACCCGTGCTGTACCTGCCCTGCGAGTGCATGATGGGTCAGTGTAGAGGGAGATTTACTCTGTATCTAACCCGTGCTGTACCTGTCCTGGGAGTGTTTGATGGGACAGTGTAGAGGGAGCTTTAATCTGTATCTAACCCGTGCTGTACCTGCCCTGGGAGTGTTTGATGGGACAATGTAGAGGGAGCTTTACTCTGTATCTAACCCGTGCTGTACCTGCCCTGCGAGTGTATGATGGGTCAGTGTAGAGGGAGATTTACTCTGTATCTAACTCGTGCTGTATCTGCCCTGGGAGTGTTTGACGGGACAGTGTTGAGGGAGCTTTACTCTGTATCTAACTCATGCTGTACCTGCCTTGGGAGTGTTAGATGGGACAGTGTAGAGGGAGAATTACTCTGTTTCTAACCCATGCTGTACCTGCCCCGCGAGTGTTTGATGGGACAGTGTAGAGGGAGCTTTACTCTGTATCTAACCCGTGCTGTACCTGTCCTGGGAGTGTTTGATGGGACAGTGTAGAGGGAGCTTTACTCTGTACCTAACCCGTGCTGTACCTGCCCTGCGAGTGTTTGATGGGACAGTGTAGAGGGAGATTTTCTCTGTATCTAACCCTTGCTGTACCTGCCCTGGGAGTGTTTGATGGGGCAGTGTAGAGGGAGCATTACTCTGTATCTAGCCCATGCTGTACCTGCCCCGCGAGTGTTTGATGCGACAGTGTAGAGGGAGCTTTACTCTGTATCTAACCCGTGCTGTACCTGCCCTGGGAGTGTTTGATGGGACAGTGTAGAGGGAGCTTTACTCTGTACCTAACCGGTGCTGTACCAGCCCTGGGAGTGTTTGATGGGACAGTGTAGAGGGAGATTTACTCTGTATCTAACCCATGCTGTACCTGCCCTGGGAGTGGTGGATGGGACAGTGCAGAGGGAGCTTTACTCTGTATCTAAACCGTGCTGGACCTGCCCTGGGAGAGTTTGATGGGACAGTGCAGAGGGAGCATTACTCTGTATTTAACACATGCTGTACCTGTCCCGCGAGTGTTTGATGCGACAGTGTAGAGGGAGCTTTACTCTGTATCTACCCCGTGCAGAACCTGCCCTCGGAGTATTTGATGGGACAGTGTAGAGGGAGCTTTACTCTGTATCTAACCCGTGCTGTACCTGCCCTGGGAATGTTTGTTGGGACAGTGTAGAGGGAGCTTTACTCTGTATCTAACCCGTGCTGTACCTGCCCTGGGAGTGTTTGACGGGACAGTGTAGAGGGAGCTTTACTCTGTATCAAACCCGTGCTGTACCTGCCCTGGGAGGGTTTGATGGGACAGTGTAGAGGGAGCTTTACTCTGCATCTAACCCGTGCTGTACCTGCCCTGGGAGTGTTTGAATGCACAGTGTAGAGGGAGATTTACTCTCTATCTAACCCGTGCTGTACCTGCCCTGGGAGTGTTTGATGGGACAGTGTCGAGGGAGCTTTACTCTGTATCTAACCCATGCTGTACCTGCCCTGGGAGTGTTTGATGGGACAGTGTAGAGGGAGTTTTACTCTGTATCTAACCCATGCTGTACCTGCCCCGCGAGTGTTTGATGCGACAGTGTAGAGGGAGCATTACTCTGTATCTAACCCGTGCTGTACCTGCCCTGGGAGTGTTTGATGGGACAGTGTAGAGGGAGCTTTACTCTGTACCTAACCGGTGCTGTACCAGCCCTGGGAGTGTTTGATGGGACAGTGTAGAGGGAGATTTACTCTGTATCTGACCCATGCTGTACCTGCCCTGGGAGTGGTGGATGGGACAGTGCAGAGGGAGCTTTACTCTGTATCTAAACCGTGCTGGACCTGCCCTGGGAGAGTTTGATGGGACAGTGCAGAGGGAGCATTACTCTGTATTTAACACATGCTGTACCTGTCCCGCGAGTGTTTGATGCGACAGTGTAGAGGGAGCTTTACTCTGTATCTACCCCGTGCAGAACCTGCCCTGGGAGTGTTTGATGGGACAGTGTAGAGGGAGCTTTACTCTGTATCTAACCCGTGCTGTACCTGCCCTGGGAATGTTTGTTGGGACAGTGTAGAGGGAGCTTTACTCTGTATCTAACCCGTGCTGTACCTGCCCTGGGAGTGTTTGACGGGACAGTGTAGAGGGAGCTTTACTCTGTATCAAACCCGTGCTGTACCTGCCCTGGGAGGGTTTGATGGGACAGTGTAGAGGGAGCTTTACTCTGCATCTAACCCGTGCTGTACCTGCCCTGGGAGTGTTTGAATGCACAGTGTAGAGGGAGATTTACTCTCTATCTAACCCGTGCTGTACCTGCCCTGGGAGTGTTTGATGGGACAGTGTAGAGGGAGCTTTACTCTGTATCTAACCCATGCTGTACCTGCCCTGGGTGTGTTTGATGGGACAGTGTAGAGGGAGTTTTACTCTGTATCTAACCCATGCTGTACCTGCCCCGCGAGTGTTTGATGCGACAGTGTAGAGGGAGCATTACTCTGTATCTAACCCGTGCTGTACCTGCCCTGGGAATGTTTGATGGGACAGTGTAGAGGGAGCTTTACTCTGTGTCTAACCTGTGCTGTACCTGCCCTGGGAGTGTTTGATGGGACAGTGTAGAGTGAGCTTTACTCTGTATCTAACCCGTGCTGTACCTGCCCTGGGAGTGTTTCACGGGACAATGTAGACGGAGCTTTACTCTCTATCTAACCCATGCTGTACCTGCCCTGGGAGTGGTTGATGGGACAGTGTATAGGGAGCTTTACTCTGTATCAAACCCGTGCTATACCTGCCCTGGGAGTGTTTGATGGGGACAGTGTGGAGGGAGCTTTACTCTGTATCTAACCCGTGCTGTACCTGCCCTGGGAGTGTTTGATGGGACAGTGTAGATGGAGCTTTACTCTGTATCTAACCTGTGCTGTATCTGCCCTGGGAGTGTTTGATGGGACAGTGTAGAGGGAAATTTACTCTGTATCTAACCCGTGCTGTACCTGCCCTGGGAGTGTTTAATGGGACAGTGTAGAGGGAGCATTACTCTGTATCTAACCCGTGCTGTACCTGCCCTGGGAGTGTTTGATGGGACAGTGTAGATGGAGCTTTACTCTGTATCTAACCCGTGCTGTACCTGCCCTGGGAGTGCTTGATGGGACAGTATAGAGGGAGCTTTACTCTTTATCTGACCCGTGCTGTACCTGCCCTGGGAGTGTTTGATGGGACAGTGTAGAGGGAGCTTTACTCTGTATCTATCCCGTGCTGTACCTGCCCTGGGAGTGTTTGATGGGACAGCGTAGAGGGAGCTTTACTCTGTATCTAACCCGTGCTGTACGTGCCCTGGGAGTGTTTGATGGGACAGTGTAGAGGGAGCTTTACTCTGTATCTAACCCGTGCTGTACCTGCCCTGGGAGTGTTTGATGGGACAGTATAGAGGGAGCTTTACTCTTTATCTGACCCGTGCTGTACCTGCCCTGGGAGTGTTTGATGGGACAGTGTAGAGGGAGCTTTACTCTGTATCTATCCCGTGCTGTACCTGCCCTGGGAGTGTTTGATGGGACAGTGTAGAGGGAGCTTTACTCTGTATCTAACCCGTGCTGTACGTGCCCTGGGAGTGTTTGATGGGACAGTGTAGAGGGAGCTTTACTCTGTATCTAACCCGTGCTGTACCTGCCCTGGGAGTGTTTGATGGGACAGTGTAAAGGGCGTGTAGAGTGTTCTCTCTCTCTCTCTCTTTCTGTCTCTCTTTGTCCCTCTCTGCATCTGTGTACCTTTCTCTGTACCTGTCTCTCTCCCTTATCCTCTTTCTGTTTGTGTCTCCCACTCTGGGATGTTTTAGACCCACCCAAAAGCGCAGACAGGACTCACGGGTATAATGTCTCACCCAGAAGACAGCAGCTCCGACAGTGCAGTGCTCCCTCAGTACTGCCCCTCCGACAGTGCAGTGCTCCCTCAGTACTGCCCCTCCGACAGTGCAGTGCTCCCTCAGTACTGCCCCTCCGACAGTGCGGCGCTCCCTCAGTACTGCCCCTCCAACAGTGCAGCAACCTCTCAGTTCTATGCCTCCGACAGTGCAGCGCTCCCTCAGTACTGCCCCTCTGACAGTGCAGCACTCCCTCAGTACTGCCCCTCCGACAGTGCAGAGCTCCCCCAGTGCTGCCCCTCCGACAGTGCAACGCTCCCTCAGTACTGCCCCACCGACAGTGCGGCACTCCCTCAGTACTGCCCCTCCGACAGTGCGGCGCTCCCTCAGTACTGCCCCTCCAACAGTGCGGCACTCCCTCAGTACTGCTCCTCCGACAGTGCGGAGCTCCCTCAGTAGTGACCCTCCGACAGTGCAGTGCTCCCCCAGTACTGCCCGTACGACAGTGCGGCGTTCCCTCAGTACTGCCTCTCCGACAGTGCAGCACTCCCTCAGTAATGCCCCTCCAACAGAGCAACGGTCCCTCAGTACTGCCCCTCCGACAGTGCAGTGCTCCCCCAGTACTGCCCCTCCGACAGTGCGGCGCTCCCTCAGTACTGCTCCTCCGACAGTGCGGCGCTCCCCCAGTACTGCCCCTCCGACAGTGCAGCGCTCCCCCAATACTGCCCCTCCGACAGTGCAACGCTCCCTCAGTACTGTCCCTCCGACAGTGCGGCACTCCCTCAGTATTGCCCCTCCGACAGTGCAGCACTCTCTCAGTACTGCCCTTCCGACAGTGCGGCGCTCCCTCAGTACTGCCCCTCCGACAGTGCGATGCTCCCTCAGTATTGGTCCTGGATTATGCGGACTTGAGTCTCTGGAATGTGTGGGGCTCAAACGCACGACCTTCGGACTCCGAGAGGGGAGAGTGTGAGATCCAATGAGCCACGGCAAACACAGAGTTAATGTGTCAAACCAGTCTGTCGAGCTCCTGCCCGTACATTTGTTAACAGTGCTTGATATCAAACAGGGGATCGCACTGACCTGAGGTAATGGTTCTGAAGTGGGTCAGGTGCTACAATAAAAGGTTGTGCGGCAAGAGGTTTAGGGGGAAACATTCAGTTGATTTGTCATTCCTGGTAGGACGCTATCGGGAAGCAACGAAAGTAGCGCCCAGGCGCAGCACCACTAACGCATCCCGCAAAATTCAGCGGTGACCGTTAGCGCCACCGGTGAGGACATCATCGGCGTGCGCAGCGCCCCGCTCGCGCCCTGGCCGCGATTTTCGTTAGCGCTCCCTGACTTATCGCAGGGCGCTATGACGACGGGATCAGGGGGGCTTCCGTGCAGCCGGGGTGGCGCTAATTATAGGGGAGGTGCTGGGCGGTCATTTTTGTTGCTGGCCGCCTGCCAGCACCTGCCTCTTTCTCTCTGTCTCCCGCTGCCTGTCTCTTTCTCACTCTCCCGCTGCCTGTCTCTTTCTCTCTCTCCCGCTGCCTGTCTCTTTCTCACTCTCCCGCTGCCTGTCTCTTTCTCTCTCTCCCGCTGCCTGTCTCTTTCTCTCTCTCCCGCTGCCTGTCTCCCTCTCTCTCTCCTGCTGCCTGTCTCTCTCTCTCTCTCCTGCTGCCTGTCTCTTTCTCTCTCTCCCGCTGCCTGTCTCTTTCTCTCTCTCCCGCTGCCTGTCTCCCTCTCTCTCTCCTGCTGCCTGTCTCTCTCTCTCTCTCCTGCTGCCTGTCTCTCTCTCTCTCCCGCTGCCTGTCTCTTTCTCTCTCTCCCGCTGCCTGTCTCTTTCTCTCTCTCCCGCTGCCTGTCTCCCTCTCTCTCTCCTGCTGCCTGTCTCTCTCTCTCTCTCCTGCTGCCTGTCTCTCTCTCTCTCCCGCTGCCTGTCTCTTTCTCTCTCTCCCGCTGCCTGTCTCTTTCTCTCTCTCCCGCTGCCTGTCTCTTTCTGTCTCCCGCTGCCTGTCTCTCTCTCACTCTCCCGCTGCCTGTCTCTTTCTCTCTCTCCCGCTGCCTGTCTCTTTCTCTCTCTCCCGCTGCCTTTCTCTCTCTCTCTCCCGCTGCCTGTCTCTTTCTCTCTCTCCCGCTGCCTGTCTCTTTCTCTCTCTCCCGCTGCCTGTCTCTCTCTCTCTCTCCCGCTGCCTGTCTTTCTCTCTCTCCCTCTGCCTGTCACTCTCTCTCTCCCGCGGCCTGTCTCTTTCCCTCTCTCCTGCTGCCTGTCTCTCTCGCTCTCTCCCACTGCCTGTCTCTCTCTCTATCCCGCTGCCTGTCTCTCGCTCTCTCTCCCACTGCCTGTCTCTCTCTCTCTCCTACTGCCTGTCTCTCTCTCTCTCTCCCACTGTCTGTCTCTCTCTCTCTCCCGCTGCCAGTCTCTCTCTCTCTCTCTCCCACTGCCTGTCTCTCTCTCTCTCTCTCCCACTGCCTGTCTCTCGCTCTCTCTCTCCCTGCCTGTCTCTCGCTCTCTCTCTCCCTCTGCCTGTCTCTCGCTCTCTCTCCCCCTGCCTGTCTTCGGCTCTCTCTCTCGTTGCCTGTCTCTCGCTCTCTCTCTCTCCCTCTGCCTGTCTCTGTCTCTCCCTCTGCCTGTCTCTCCCTCTCCCTCTGCCTCTCTCTCTCTCTTTCTGCCTCTCTCTCTCTCTCTCCCTCTGCCTGTCTCTCTCTCTCTCTCCCTCTGCCTGTCTCTCTCTCCCTCCGCCTGTCTCTCTCTCTCTCTCCCTCTGCCTGTCTCTCTCTCTCTCTCCCTCTGCCTGTCTCTCTCTCTCTCTCTCCCACTGCCTGTCTCTCTCTCTCTCCCGCTGCCTGTCTCTCTCTCTCTCTCCCACTGCCAGTCTCTCTCTCTCCCGCTGCCTGTCTCTTTCTCTCTCTCCCGCTGCCTCTTTCTCTCTCTCCCACTGCCTGTCTCTTTCCCTCTCTCCCGCTGCCTGTCTCTTTCTCTCTCTCCCGCTGCCTGTCTCTCTCTCTCTCTCCCGCTGCCTGTCTCTCTCTCTCTCTCCCGCTGCCTGTCTTTCTCTCTCTCCCTCTGCTGTCTCTCTCTCACTCCAGCTGCCTGTCTTTTTCTCTCTCTCCCGCTGCCTGTCTCTCTCTCTCTCTCTCCCGCTGCCTGTCTTTCTCCCTCTCCCTCTGCCTGTCTCCCTCTCTCTCCCGCTGCCTGTCTCTTTCTCTCTCTCCCGCTGCCTGTCTCTCTCTCTCTCCCGCTGCCTGTCTCTCTCTCTCTATCCCGATGCCTGTCTCTCTCTCTCTCTCCCACTGCCTGTCTCTTTCTCTCTCTCCCACTGCCTGTCTCTCTCTCTCTCCCACTGTCTGTCTCTCTCTCTCTCTCCCACTGCCTGTCTCTCTCTCTCTCTCGCTCCTGCTGCCTGTCTCTCTCTCTCTCTCCAACTGCCTGTCTCTCTCTCTCTCTCCCGCTGCCTCTCTCCTGCTGCCTGTCTCTCTCTCTCTCTCCCTCTGCCTCTCTCTCTCTCTCTCCCACTGCCTGTCTCTCTCTCTCTCCCACTGCCTGTCTCTCTCTCTCTCTCTCTCCCACTGCCTGTCTCTCTCTCTCTCTCCCACTGCCTGTCTCTCTCTCCCGCTGCCTGTCTCTCTCTCTCTCTCCCGCTGCCTGTCTCTCTCTCTCTCTCCCGCTGCCTGTCTCTCTCTCCCTCTCCCGCTGCCTGTCTCTCTCTCCAGCTGCCTTTCTCTCTCTCTCTCTCTCCCGCTGCCTGTCTCTCTCTCTCTCTCTCTCCCACTGCCTGTCTCTCTCTCTCTCTCTCTCTCCCACTGCCTGTCTCTCTCTCTCTCTCCCGCTGCCTGTCTCTCTCTCTCTCTCTCCCGCTGCCTGTCCAATTCCAATTCCAATTCCAATTCAAATGCTTTATTGGCATGAAAGTTTACAGAGAACCATATTGCCAAAGCTTACATAGCAAAAAGGTACAGTTTTCCAACATTCTGTAGGTGTCAATCGATTTGACATTTGTTGGTTACATACAAAATTACTTTTAAACAATATTAATTTTAAACAGTCTTTGTACTTCATTTGGTACGCTCAATATTAATTTTAAACAGTCTTAATTTTTAAACAGTCCTCAGGTTGTGACATGTTGTTACATATTTGGCCCCAAGGTATGGTCTATCTCCTTCTCCTAGGACTAATCTCAATTTTGACAGGTCATCCAATTCCTTGAAATCTGGGGTTGTTTGGCTTAGCTTGTTGAATAATATGTTTCTTGATGTGTTGAATTTTTCGCATTTTAGGAGGAAATGCATCTCTGTTTCAACCTCGCCGGCCAGACATTGATCGCATATTCTATTCTCTCTGGGCTGCCAGGATTTCTTGTATCTGCCTTTTTCAATTTCCAGTTGGTGGTCGCTTAGTCTGTACCTGGTGAGGGTCTGTCTCTGTTTTGTGTCCCTGATGGTCGTGAGGTAGTCTGCCAGTTTATATTCTCTTTTTAGGGCCCGGTAACATTCTAATCTGCTTTGGCTTTCAGTTATTTTGTTCCAATGTTCCAGGTAGGTTTCTTTGCATTTTTTAATGATTTGGTTCACTCGGATTGGTGTTTGGACGGCTGTGTTGGTCTGGGGCTGGTCAGGGTCCGGCTGAGTACTTAGTTTCAGTAGCAGCTGACTCAGGGGACTCTTTTCTGGGTTTAGCTCTTGGGTCTGAAAGGCTTTGAAATGAAGGGTGTCTGGGGAGCTAGATTTGAGGTGATTTAGGAAGTTTAGTGCTCGTTTTTGGATGTTTATTATCAGTGGGTATCTGCCTAGTTCGGCTCTGCATGCATTTGTTGGCGTTTTTCTTTGGGTGCGAAGGATGCTTCGGCAGAATTCTGCATGTAGGGCTTCTATTGTGTGTTTTTCCCATTTAGTGTAGCTTTGGTGATTTAGCGGGCCCCATACTTCACTACCGTACAGTGCAATGGGCAGGATTATGCTGTCAAATATTTTGAGCCAGATTTTGATTGGGATTTGGATGTTGTAGAATTTTCTTTTTATTGCATATAGGGCTCTTCGGGCTTTTTCTTTTAGTGCATTCACTGCTATGCTGAAGCTCCCTGATGCTGTAATAGTTAGACCAAGGTAGGTGTAGCTCATAGTGTGTCCTATAGTGGTATCACTGAGGTTAAACTGATATTTGTTTTCCTGACATCTGGGCCTTTTTTGAAAAATCATGATGTTGGTTTTCTTTAGATTTACTGTTAGAGCCCAATTTTGGCAGTATTTGTCGAGTAGGTCTAGTTGTTGCTGTAATCCCTGTTCTGTGGGAGACAGCAGAACCAGGTCGTCCGCATAGAACAGGGATTTCACTTCTCCATCCAGGAGACGGAGACCTGGTGACTCGCTTTGCTCCAGCATGTCTGCTAATTCATTTATGTATATGTTGAACAGGGTTGGGCTCAAATTGCAGCCCTGCCGGACGCCTCTTCTCTGGGTGAAGAAATCGGTGCGTTTGTCTCCAATTTTGACCCCGCATTTGTTTTTCAGATACATTGATTTAATAAGGTCATAGACTTTGCCCCCTATTCCACACTGAAGAAGTTTATAATAGAGCCCTTCGTGCCATATAGAGTCAAAGGCTTTCTTGAAGTCGATGAAACAGGCGAATATTTTCCCGTTTTTTGTTTGGTGTATATGTTTTTCAATGAGGGTGTGAAGGGTATAGATATGGTCGGCGGTGCGGTGTTTTGGAAGAAAGCCTATTTGGTTTTTTCTGAGGATATTATGTTTGTTAAGAAAATCAAGTAATCTACTATTTAGAATACTGCAGAATAACTTCCCTAGACAACTGTTGACACAGATGCCGCGGTAGTTATTTGGGTCTGATTTGTTTCCACTTTTATATATGGGGGAGATTAGTCCTTGGCACCAGATATCGGGAAAACAGCCTGAACGTAATATGATGTTGAATAATTTGAGTACCGCACCCTGCATCTCCATATTGCTGAACTTGAGCATTTCATTTTTGATGTTGTCTGGGCCACAGGCTTTCTTTAGGTGGAGAGATTTTGTTTTTGTGGCCAGTTCTTTCCATGTGATTGGGGAGTCTAGAGGGTTTTGGTTGTCTTTAATTGTTGCTTCTAATGTGTGGAGTTTTTCTGTGACCTGATGTTGACTTGGGTTTGTTTCGTTTATTGGGATGTCTTTGTAGAGGTTTTCAAAATGTGTTCTCCAGATGTCACCATCTTGGATTGGTAATGCTTGCAATTGTGTTGTACTCAGGTTATTCCACATTTCCCAGAATTGTTTTGGATTGGTGGAGTTTTCAATTTCTTCGAGTATTTTGTGGGTATAGTTTTGTGTTTTGTTCCTAATGGTGTGTTTATATCTTTTGAGGGTTTCATTGTATCTAGTACGTAGGTCCGGATTGTTTGGTTGGCGATGCTTTTGGTTTGATATTTTTCTCAGGTCTTTTCTGGCATTTTTGCATTCGTGGTCAAACCATTTCTTATTTTTATTTTGTCTTTTGTGACGCTTCCTCTTCTGTTTCACAAGGTCGGCTTTTACAGCTGCCTCATGGAAGATCATATTTATATCCTCTATGGCCATGTTTACACCATCTCTGGTGATCTCGTATGGGTTTTCTTTAAATTTTGATATTTTACTTGTGAGATCAGGTGACTTTAGTGCTGTGATGAATTTATCTCCACTGTCTGGGGCCCATCTGTATGTCTGGTTTATTTTATGTAGCTTACTGGGTTCCTTTTTTGTGTCTGTAGTTTGGGCAGAAAGTTTAAGGTACACATTTATTTGGTTATGGTCTGAGAGGGGGGATTGCTGCCTGACAGTGAATGCGTTGATATCGCAGGGGTCCAGGTCAGTGATTGTATAGTCCACCACACTAGACCCAAGAGTTGAGGAGTATGTGAGTCTCCCTAGGGAGTCCCCTCTGAACCTACCGTTAACTATGTACAGGCCTAAGGCTCGGCAGAGTTGCACTACCTCCCTACCGCTTTTATTTATTTCACGATCAAGGTTGTTCCGATTTGCGATGGCTGGTGTGACATCTAAAGGGGTCTGGCCAAACACATGGTTGTTTCCCTGTGGGTCTATGAAGTCAGGTTCACAACCGGTCCTTGCATTTAGGTCCCCACATATTATCACCTTTCCTTGGGCCTGGAAATGGCTGATTTCCATGTGGAGAGTATCAAATAACTCCTCTTCAAAATATGGCGATTCTATTGGAGGTATGTAGATCGCACATAAGTAAACATCTTTTTTTGCTATTCCTATATTTTTATCTAGTTTTAGCCATACGTGTGATTTTCCCTGTTTTACCGGTGAGATGTGTTTGTCCAGTTCTCCCTTATACCACACCAATATTTCCCCGGAGGTTCTGCCCTTGCGTGTTTTAGTGTTCTTTACTGAGGGCACAATGATTTCATGGTACATTGGAGGACAGTGGGTCGGCACGTCCTTTTGGCACCATGTTTCTGTTAACACAATTATATCAATGTCTTTTATAGCTTTTAGGAATTCAGGGTCTGTACTCTTCACCCCAAAAGTTGAGGAGCGGAGGCCCTGGATATTCCAGCAGCTTATGTGGAAAGAAAGCATTTATATAGTTCAATAAAACGAAATAAAATGGACCTATTTTGTGGGATGAGTGTGGAAACACTATTTTCTATAATGCTAAATGATGATTTAGTATAAATTTCATAAGGCATGCACATATATCTATCTAATAATAGTAATAATACTGATAAGATAACAATAATGATAATGATAAATAACAATATTAATAATTTCTCCGGCTTTCTATCAGGCTGTTCAGCATCGTCATGATCTTTCTCAGTTCTTGGTCTACAGTCTGTGGTCTAGAGGGGGGTCTTGGGTCAGGTATAAAAGCACGGTTCTGTTGTTGGTTTTGTAAAGGGGGGTGGGGGACATTGGTGGTCCTGTTTGGTCTCCCAATGGTAGAGGGGGTGGGAGGTCTGCGTCTTTTGGCAGTGTTTATGAGGTTTCTTGCGAAGACCCACATCCGCTGTTTGAGTAGATGTATTTCGTCATAGAGGTCCCTTGTGTTGATGTTTGGATGATGGGCCAGGGAGACGTTGGGGAGGACAGAACATCTCGTGTCGATCTCCCTGTTGGTGTTGTGGATTATATAGGCTGGGGTGTCCTTTCTGGGCAGTAGTGTGGAGATCACGATCCGTGCCTCGGGGAATTCCCTGCTGGCCTTTTCCGCCATCCTGCTCACCGCCCTAGCAGTGCCTTCCTGTAGGGTGCGTAGGTCGTTCGTGCCTGTGTGGATCACAATCCATTTGGGGCTTCCAAGGGATTCTTTGTTCAGGATCTTCATTGCTTGGTCTGTGTTGCTGCACCATTTTTTCAGGACTTGATGGTCTGGGAACAGCCTCTGGGGGTCCAGAAACTTTCCGTTGGAGTCGGTCAGCAGGACCGCCTGAGGGGCTGGTTTTTCAGACTGGGTAACAGTAGTCTGGGTATGACTCGCCTGGTGGCTGGTTGTTGGCTGGGTTTCTGGGATATGTTGTGTGGCAGGAGCGGGGTTTGGGGCTTTCGGTGTGTCATCGTTTGGGGGGGTATCTGTCGGTTTTTGTGTTCCTGTGTGTGAGGACTGGGTAGCAGTAGTCTGGGCATGACTCGACTGAGGGCTGGTTGGAGCGGGGTTTGTGGCTTTCGGTGTGTCTTCGTGTGGGGTGGCATCCGGCGGGTTCTGTGTCCTTGTGTGTGTTTTTGTGTCCTCAGGTTTTTGGACCTTAAGAGGTTTGTGTTGCCTGCTGAGCCTTTCTACGGTCTCCTTCGTTTTGTTTTGTTGAGTACGGAGTTCTTTGATCTCATTTCTTTGCTCCTCTATGGTCTTTCTCAGTTTGTGGATGGTGGACTCGTGTTCCGTTTTTAGCTGTTTGAATTCCTCCTTCAAATTCTTGGCCAGTGTTTCTCTGTATTCGTTGAAATCAAGTTCTAGTTTGGCCAGATTCTCTTTCATCATTTTGTTTTCGTTGAGAGGTGTGGGGGGGGTGGAGATGGACAGGGAGGTGTTTTCCTCTGCTGGTCTCTCTTCTTCTTCCTCCACTTGGCTCTCATCATCCTCTGTTCGACTCTCTTTTGTTTCCTGTCCATTGGTCCTCTTTGTGTCTGCCTTAGTTTTCAACTGGGGGAATTCCTTTTCGAAGGAGTCCAGATTTTCCACATTCCCCTGTATCATGATCTTTCTATTTTTGTTGTAGTAGCTTATGGTTAGCAGGGGGTCATCTTTATCTAGGTTTCCATCTTTACATATTTTCAGTCTGCCTCCACTGCCAATACCTTCACTGGAGACGTATGTGTAGTGTTTTTGTAAAGTCTCCTTCCAGGAGGTGACGTATTCGGTGTAGAATATGAGGTTGTTCTTCAGCTTAGTCCCTTTGTGTGTGGTATAGTCAACGTAGAGGATCTCTGGGTTATTTTTTAGTGTTGTGTACTTGTATTTTTCCTTTGCTTTATTTTTTGTGCATTGCTCAGGATATATCATTTCCCTGCTCATTGTAGTCGTTTGTTTTTTGTCTCAGATAGATAACTTTTTTTTTTTCTCTTTTTTGTGTCGTGTTCCACCTTAGCCCACTTTTAGGTCCAAAATTGGGAGTTTTTCAGGGGTTCATCTTTGATATAGCTGCTCTTAAAGGTTTATCTTTCTCTTTCTCTCACAGGCTCTTGGTTCGGGTAGTTTATCGTTTCTCTCGGGTTTCTATTCCTTTTCCTCGCGGGTTTGTTGTTCTTTTTTCAGGTTTTTTTCGAACTAAATTTAAATAAAATTAAACTTTTTCCGAACTAACTTTAACTAAAATGAAACTTAGGTAGAATTAGGTAAAACTTATTTCTCCGGCTTTATTTATTTATTTATTTATTTATTTTTTCCTCTTCCGACTCTCTCACTCGCTCTCCGGGTCTCGGACTCGCGCTCTCTCTCTCTGTGTTCCAAACTCGTCCACTCTCCGTGCCCCGGACTCATTCGCTTTCCGCGCTCTGGGCGGATCTCTTCGCGTCGTCGTGTCGGTCTCAGGCCCCTGGGGTTTTTTGACTCACCAGGCTGTTTTCTGCCCTGGTCTCCCGGTCTCCGTTCCCGCGGTCTCTGGGCCTCGCGGTCTCGGTCCACCCTCCCCAGGTCTCTTACTCGTTTTCCCGGTTCGGGCCGCTCCTCCCGTTCTCCGACCTTGCGGTCTCGGGTTCACCCTCCCCAGGCCTCTTACTCGTTTTCCCGGTTCGGGCCGCTCCTCCCGGTCTCCGATCCCGCGGTCTCTGGGCCTCGCGTTCTCGGGTTCACCCTCCCCAGGCCTCTTATTTACTGTCCTGGTTCGGGCTGCTCCTCCCGGTCTCCGGTCTCGCGGTTCAGGCCTCTGTCTCAGTGTGTATCTGTGATTCTCTCAGCGCTCTCTCTCGCTGTTTCTCTCTCGCTATTTCTCGCTGTTTCTCTCTCTCGCTGTTTCTCTCTCCCGAGTTACTCAGAGCAGCCGCGAACTCTGCCCAAGTTGGGAGTTGCCGTTCCCGGGACTTGTTGCTGATTTTCGGCTCTCACCTGCTCTCCGCTCGGGGTTTCTCTCTCTCTCGGGGTTTCTCTCTCAGGATTTTTTCTCACAGTATCTCTTCGCGCCGCCGCGCTGCTGATTCTCTCCCAATCTCTCTCTCACGCTCTCTCGCTCCGTCTCTCTCTCTCTAGGTGCAGTTACCTCTCTTTGCTCCTTTTCTCCTTTCAGCCGTTTCCCTTCATTCAAATTTCGCGCTCTCAGCTCCCAACGCTCTCTCCGGGCTTCTGCCCTGGTCCCAGCCCCTCGGCTCGGCTGTGCAGTCCCGGCCCGGCCCGGCTCGGTGTTTGTCCGAATTTCTCCGACCCCGGAGTTTCTCGGGTTTCAGGCCCCGGGCTTGCTCGCTCTCCAGGCCCGACAGTCCCGACCCGATCCGGCACCCCTACCTCTCCACTCGCCTCTTTGACTGGCTCGGGCCGCTCCTCCCGGTCTGGGTCTACTCCTGTTGCTGCTCGCTCTCCTTCTCTCCGGTGCCTCGCTCGGCCCGGTTCCTCGGACCTTTCTCCGGTTTCAGGCTCCGTGCTCCGGTTGCTGCTCGGGCTCTGCTCTCTCTCTCTCTCTTCCCCCCAATCTCTCTCTCTCTCTCTCTTCCCCCCAGTCTCTCTCTCTCTCTCTCTTCCCCCCCAGTCTCTCTCTCTCTCTCTTCCCCCCAATCTCTCTCTCTCTCTCCCGCTGCCTGTCTCTCTCTCCCTCTCCCGCTGCCTGTCTCTCTCTCTCTCTCCCGCTGCCTGTCTCTCTCTCTCTCTCTCTCCCACTGCCTGTCTCTCTCTCCCGCTGCCTGTCTCTCTCTCTCTCTCCTGCTGCCTGTCTCTCTCTCTCTCTCCCACTGCCTGTCTCTCTCTCCCTCTCCCGCTGCCTGTCTCTCTCTCTCTCTCCCCGCTGCCTGTCTCTCTCTCTCTCTCTCCCACTGCCTGTCTCTCTCTCTCTCTCTCTCCCACTGCCTGTCTCTCTCTCTCTCTCCCGCTGCCTGTCTCTCTCTCCCTCTCCCGCTGCCTGTCTCTCTCTCTCTCTCCCGCTGCCTGTCTCTCTCTCTCTCTCTCTGCCGCTGCCTGACTCTCTCTCTCTCTCTCCCACTGCCTGTCTCTCTCTCTCTCTCCCGCTGCTTGTCTCTCTCTCCCTCTCCCGCTGCCTGTCTCTCTCTCTCTCTCCCGCTGCCTGTCTCTCTCTCTCTCTCTCTCCCACTGCCTGTCTCTCTCTCTCTCTCTCCCACTGCCTGTCTCTCTCTCTCTCTCCCGCTGCCTGTCTCTCTCTCTCTCCTGCTGCCTGTCTCTATCTCTCTCTCCCTCTGCCTGTCTCTCTCTCTCTCTCCCGCTGCCTGTCTCTCTCTCTCTCTCTCTCTCTCCCCCACTGCCTGTCTCTCTCTCTCTCTCCCGCTGCCTGTCTCTCTCTCTCTCCCCGCTGCCTGTCTCTCCCTCTCCCTCTGCCTCTCTCTCTCTCTCTCTCTGCCTCTCTCTCTCTCTCTCCATCTGCCTGTCTCTCTCTCTCCCTCTGCCTGTCTCTCTCTCCCTCCGCCTGTCTCTCTCTCTCTCCCACTGCCTGTCTCTCTCTCTCTCTCTCTCCCACTGCCTGTCTCTCTCTCTTTCTCTCCCACTGCCTGTCTCTCTCTCTCTCTCCCGCTGCCTGTCTCTCTCTCTCTCTCCCACTGCCTGTCTCTCTCTCTCCCGCTGCCTGTCTCTTTCTCTCTCTCCCGCTGCCTCTTTCTCTCTCTCCCGCTGCCTGTCTCTTTCCCTCTCTCCCGCTGTCTGTCTCTTTCTCTCTCTCCCGCTGCCTGTCTCTTTCTCTCTCTCCCGCTGCCTGTCTCTTTCTCTCTCTCCCGCTGCCCCTGTCTCTCTCTCTCTCTCTCCCACTGCCTGTCTTTCTCTCTCTCCCTCTGCTGTCTCTCTCTCACTCCCGCTGCCTGTCTCTTTCTCTCTCTCCCGCTGCCTGTCTCTCTCTCTCTCTCTCCCGCTGCCTGTCTTTCTCTCTCTCCCTCTGCCTGTCTCCCTCTCTCTCCCGCTGCCTGTCTCTTTCTCTCTCTCCCGCTGCCTGTCTCTCTCTCTCTCTCCTGCTGCCTGTCTCTCTCTCTATCCCGATGCCTGTCTCTCTCTCTCTCTCCCACTGCCTGTCTCTCTCTCTCTCTCCCACTGCCTGTCTCTCTCTCTCTCCCACTGCCTGTCTCTCTCTCTCTCTCCCGCTGCCTGTCTCTCTCTCTCTATCCCGATGCCTGTCTCTCTCTCTCTCTCCCACTGCCTGTCTTTCTCTCTCTCCCACTGCCTGTCTCTCTCTCCCACTGCCTGTCTCTCTCTCTCTCCCACTGCCTGTCTCTCTCTCTCTATCCCGATGCCTGTCTCTCTCTCTCTATCCCGATGCCTGTCTCTCTCTCTCTCTCCCACTGCCTGTCTCTCTCTCTCCCACTGCCTGTCTCTCTCTCTCTCTCTCCCTCTGCCTGTCTCTCTCTCTCTCTCTCTCCCGCTGCCTGTCTCTCTCTCTCTCTCCCACTGCCTGTCTCTCTCTCTCCCGCTGCCTGTCTCTTTCTCTCTCTCCCGCTGCCTCTTTCTCTCTCTCCCACTGCCTGTCTCTTTCCCTCTCTCCCGCTGCCTGTCTCTTTCTCTCTCCCACTGCCTGTCTCTCTCTCTCTCCCACTGCCTGTCTCTCTCTCTCTATCCCGATGCCTGTCTCTCTCTCTCTATCCCGATGCCTGTCTCTCTCTCTCTCTCCCACTGCCTGTCTCTCTCTCTCCCACTGCCTGTCTCTCTCTCTCTCTCCCTCTGCCTGTCTCTCTCTCTCTCTCCCGCTGCCTGTCTCTCTCTCTCTCTCCCACTGCCTGTCTCTCTCCCTCCCACTGCCTGTCTCTTTCACTCTCTCCCACTGCCTCTTTCTCTCTCTCCCGCTGCCTGTCTCTTTCCCTCTCTCCCACTGCCTGTCTCTCTCCCTCCCACTGCCTGTCTCTCTCTCTCTCTCCCACTGCCTGTCTCTCTCCCTCCCGCTGCCAGTCTCTTTCTCTCTCTCCCGCTGCCTGTCTCTCTCTCTCTCTCCCGCTGCCTGTCTCTCTCTCTCTCTCTCTCCCACTGCATGTCTCTCTCTCTCTCTCTCCCACTGCCTGTCTCTCTCTCTCTCTCTCTCCCGCTGCCTGTCTCTCTCTCTCTATCCCGATGCCTGTCTCTCTCTCTCTCTCTCCCACTGCCTGTCTCTCTCTATCTCTCCCACTGCCTGTCTCTCTCTCTTGCCCACTGCCTGTCTCTCTCTCTCTCCCGCTGCCTGTCTCTCTCCCTCTATCCTGATGCCTGTCTCTCTCTCTCTCTCCCACTGCCTCTCTCTCTCTCTCTCCCACTGCCTGTCTCTCTCTCTCACTCCCACTGCCTGTCTCTCTCTCTCTCCCACTGCCTGTCTCTCTCTCTCTATCCCGATGCCTGCCTCTCTCTCTCTATCCCGATGCCTGTCTCTATCTCTCCCGCTGCCTGTCTCTCTCTCTCTCCCGCTGCCTGTCTCTCCCTCTCCCTCTGCCTCTCTCTCTCTCTCTCTCTGCCTCTCTCTCTCCCTCTCCATCTGCCTGTCTCTCTCTCTCCCTCTGCCTGTCTCTCTCTCCCTCCGCCTGTCTCTCTCTCTCTCTCCCACTGCCTGTCTCTCTCTCTCTCTCTCCCACTGCCTGTCTCTCACTCTCTCTCTCCCACTGCCTCTGTCTCTCTCTCTCTCCCGCTGCCTGTCTCTCTCTCTCTCTCCCACTGCCTGTCTCTCTCTCTCCCGCTGCCTGTCTCTTTCTCTCTCTCCCGCTGCCTCTTTCTCTCTCTCCCGCTGCCTGTCTCTTTCCCTCTCTCCCGCTGCCTGTCTCTTTCTCTCTCTCCCGCTGCCTGTCTCTTTCTCTCTCTCCCGCTGCCTGTCTCTTTCTCTCTCTCCCACTGCCTGCTCTCTCTCTCTCCCACTGCCTGTCTTTCTCTCTCTCCCTCTGATGTCTCTCTCTCACTCCCGCTGCCTGTCTCTTTCTCTCTCTCCCGCTGCCTGTCTCTCTCTCTCTCTCTCCCGCTGCCTGTCTTTCTCTCTCTCCCTCTGCCTGTCTCCCTCTCTCTCCCGCTGCCTGTCTCTTTCTCTCTCTCCCGCTGCCTGTCTCTCTCTCTCTCCTGCTGCCTGTCTCTCTCTCTCTATCCCGATGCCTGTCTCTCTCTCTCTCTCCCACTGCCTGTCTCTCTCTCTCTCTCCCACTGCCTGTCTCTCTCTCTCTCCCACTGCCTGTCTCTCTCTCTCTCTCCCGCTGCCTGTCTCTCTCTCTCTATCCCGATGCCTGTCTCTCTCTCTCTCTCCCACTGCCTGTCTTTCTCTCTCTCCCACTGCCTGTCTCTCTCTCTCTCTCCCACTGCCTGTCTCTCTCTCTCTCCCACTGCCTGTCTCTCTCTCTCTATCCCGATGCCTGTCTCTCTCTCTCTATTCCGATGCCTGTCTCTCTCTCTCTCTCCCACTGCCTGTCTCTCTCTCTCCCACTGCATGTCTCTCTCTCTCTCTCTCCCTCTGCCTGTCTCTCTCTCTCTCTCTCTCCCGCTGCCTGTCTCTCTCTCTCTCTCCCACTGCCTGTCTCTCTCTCTCCCACTGCCTGTCTCTTTCTCTCTCTCCCGCTGCCTCTTTCTCTCTCTCCCACTGCCTGTCTCTTTCCCTCTCTCCCGCTGCCTGTCTCTTTCTCTCTCCCACTGCCTGTCTCTCTCTCTCTCCCACTGCCTGTCTCTCTCTCTCTATCCCGATGCCTGTCTCTCTCTCTCTATCCCGATGCCTGTCTCTCTCTCTCTCTCCCACTGCCTGTCTCTCTCTCTCCCACTGCCTGTCTCTCTCTCTCTCTCTCCCTCTGCCTGTCTCTCTCTCTCTCTACCGCTGCCTGTCTCTCTCTCTCTCTCCCACTGCCTGTCTCTCTCCCTCCCACTGCCTGTCTCTTTCACTCTCTCCCGCTGCCTCTTTCTCTCTCTCCCGCTGCCAGTCTCTTTCCCTCTCTCCCGCTGCCTGTCTCTTTCTCTCTCTCCCGCTGCCAGTCTCTTTCTCTCTCTCCCGCTGCCTGTCTCTTTCTCTCTCTCCCGCTGCCTGTCTCTCTCTCTCTCTCCCGCTGCCTGTCTCTCTCTCTCTCTCTCTCCCACTGCATGTCTCTCTCTCTCTCTCTCTCTCCCACTGCCTGTCTCTCTCTCTCTCTCCCGCTGCCTGTCTCTCTCTCTCTCTCCCGCTGCCTGTCTCTCTCTCTCTATCCCGATGCCTGTCTCTCTCTCTCTCTCTCCCACTGCCTGTCTCTCTCTCTCTCCCACTGCCTGTCTCTCTCTCTCTCCCGCTGCCTGTCTCTCTCCCTCTATCCTGATGCCTGTCTCTCTCTCTCTCTCCCACTGCCTGTCTCTCTCTCTCTCCCACTGCCTGTCTCTCTCACTCTCTCCCACTGCCTGTCTCTCTCTCTCTCCCACTGCCTGTCTCTCTCTCTCTATCCCGATGCCTGTCTCTCTCTCTCTATCCCGATGCCTGTCTCTCTCTCTCTCTCTCCCACTGCCTGTCTCTCTCTCTCCCACTGCCTGTCTCTCTCTCTCTCTCCCTCTGCCTGTCTCTCTCTCTCTCACTCCCGCTGCCTGTCTCTCTCTCTCTCTCCCACTGCCTGTATCTCTCTCTCTCCCGCTGCCTGTCTCTTTCTCTCTCTCCTCCGCTGCCTCTTTCTCTCTCTCCCGCTGCCTGTCTCTTTCCCTCTCTCCCGCTGCCTGTCTCTTTCTCTCTCCCACTGCCTGTCTCTCTCTCTCTCCCACTGCCTGTCTCTCTCTCTCTATCCCGATGCCTGTCTCTATCTCTCTATCCCGATGCCTGTCTCTCTCTCTCTCTCCCACTGCCTGTCTCTCTCTCTCCCGCTGCCTGTCTCTCTCTCTCTCTCCCACTGCCTGTCTCTCTCTCTCCCCGCTGCCTGTCTCTTTCTCTCTCTCCTGCTGCCTCTTTCTCTCTCTCCCGCTGCCTGTCTCTTTCCCTCTCTCCCGCTGCCTGTCTCTTTCTCTCTCTCTCCCGCTGCCTGTCTCTTTCTCTCTCTCCCGTTGCTGTCTCTTTCTCTCTCTCCCGCTGCCTGTCTCTCTCTCTCCCTCCCGCTGCCTGTCTCTCTCTCTCTCTCTCTCCCACTGCCTGTCTCTCTCTCTCTCTCTCTCCCACTGCCTGTCTCTCTCTCTCTCTCCCGCTGCCTGTCTCTCTCTCTCTCTCCCGCTGCCTGTCTCTCTCTCTCTCTCTCTCCCACTGCCTGTCTCTCTCGCTCTCTCTCCCGCTGCCTGTCTCTTTCTCTCTCTCTCCCGCTGCCTGTCTCTCTCTCCTCTCTCTCCCGCTGCCTGTCTCTCTCTCCCTCTCCCGCTGCCTGCCTCTCTCTCTCTCTCTCCCGCTGCCTGTCTCTCTCTCTCTCTCTCTCCCACTGCCTGTCTCTCTCTCTCTCCCACTGCCTGTCTCTCTCTTTCTCTCCCGCTGCCTGTCTCTCTCTCTCTCCCGCTGCCTGTCTCTCTCTCTCTCTCCCTCTGCCTGTCTCTCTCTCCCTCTCCTGCTGCCTGCCTCTCTCTCTCTCTCCCGCTGCCTGTCTCTCTCAGTTCAGTTCAGTTCAGTTCAAATGCTTTATTGGCATGAAAGTTTACAGAGAACCATATTGCCAAAGCTTACATAGCAAAAAGGTACAGTTTTCCAACATTCTGTAGGTGTCAATCGATTTGACATTTGTTGGGTATATACAATATTACTTTTAAACAATACAAATTTTAAACAGTCTTTCTACTTCATTTGGTACGTTCAATATTAATTTTAAACAGTCTTACTTTTAAACAGTCCTCAGGTTGTGACATGTTGTTACATATTTAGCCCCAAGGTATGGTCTGTCTCCTTCTCCTAGGACTAATCTCAATTTTGACAGATCATCCAATTCCTTGAAATCTGGGGTTGTTTGGCTTAGCTTGTTGAATAATATGTTTCTTGATGTGTTGAATTTTTCGCATTTTAGGAGGAAATGCATTTCTGTTTCAACCTCGCCAGCCAGACATTGATCGCATATTCTATTCTCTCTAGGCTGCCAGGATTTCTTGTATCTGCCTTTTTCAATTTCCAGTTGGTGGTCGCTTAGTCTGTACCTGGTGAGGGTCTGTCTCTGTTTTGTGTCTCTGATGGTCGTGAGGTAGTCTGCCAGTTTATATTCTCTTTTTAGGGCCCGGTAACATTCTAATCTGCTTTGGCTTTCGGTTATTTTGTTCCAATGTTCCAGGTAGGTTTCTTTGCATTTTTTAATGATTTGGTTCACTCGGATTGGTGTTTGGACGGCTGTGTTGGTCTGGGGCTGGTCAGGGTCCGGCTGAGTACTTAGTTTCAGTAGCAGCTGACTCAGGGGACTCTTTTCTGGGTTTAGCTCTTGGGTCTGAAAGGCTTTGAAATGAAGGGTGTCTGGGGAGCTAGATTTGAGGTGATTTAGGAAGTTTAGTGCTCGTTTTTGGATGTTTATTATCAGTTGGTATCTGCCTAGTTCGGCTCTGCATGCATTTGTTGGCGTTTTTCTTTGGGTGCGAAGGATGCTTCGGCAGAATTCTGCATGTAGGGGCTTCTATTGTGTGTTTTTTCCCATTTAGTGTAGCTTTGGTGATTTAGCGGGCCCCATACTTCACTACCGTACAGTGCAATGGGCAGGATTATGCTGTCAAAAATTTTGAGCCAGATTTTGATTGGGATTTGGATGTTGTAGAATTTTCTTTTTATCTCTCTCTCCCACTGCCTGTCTCTCTCTCTCTCTCCCCACTGCCTGTCTCTCTCTCTCTCCCACTGCCTGTCTCTCTCTCTCTATCCCGATGCCTGTCTCTCTCTCTCTCTCCCCACTTGCCTGTCTCTCTCTCTCCCAGTGCCTGTCTCTCTCTCTCTCTCTCCCTCTGCCTGTCTCTCTCTCTCTCTCTCTCTCCCGCTGCCTGTCTCTCTCTCTCTCTCCCACTGCCTGTCTCTCTCTCTCCCCGCTGCCTGTCTCTTTCTCTCTCTCCCGCTGCCTCTTTCTCTCTCTCCCACTGCCTGTCTCTTTCCCTCTCTCCCGCTGCCTGTCTCTCTCTCTCTCCCACTGCCTGTCTCTCTCTCTCTCCCACTGCCTGTCTCTCTCTCTCTATCCCGATGCCTGTCTCTCTCTCTCTATCCCGATGCCTGTCTCTCTCTCTCTCTCCCACTGCTGTCTCTCTCTCTCCCACTGCCTGTCTCTCTCTCTCTCTCCCTCTGCCTGTCTCTCTCTCTCTCCTCCCGCTGCCTGTCTCTCTCTCTCTCTCTCCCACTGCCTGTCTCTCTCCCTCCCACTGCCTGTCTCTTTCACTCTCTCCCACTGCCTCTTTCTCTCTCTCCCGCTGCCTGTCTCTTTCCCTCTCTCCCTGCCTGTCTCTTTCCTCTCTCTCCCGCTGCCAGTCTCTTTCTCTCTCTCCCGCTGCCTGTCTCTTTCTCTCTCTCCTGCTGCCTGTCTCTCTCTCTCTCTCCCACTGCCTGTCTCTCTCTCTCTATCCCGATGCCTGTCTCTCTCTCTCTCTCTCCCACTGCCTGTCTCTCTCTATCTCTCCCACTGCCTGTCTCTCTCTCTCTCCCCACTGCCTGTCTCTCTCTCTCTCCCGCTGCCTGTCTCTCTCCCTCCTATCCTGATGCCTGTCTCTCTCTCTCTCTCCCACTGCCTGTCTCTCTCTCTCTCCCACTGCCTGTCTCTCTCTCTCACTCCCACTGCCTGTCTCTCTCTCTCTCCCACTGCCTGTCTCTCTCTCTCTATCCCGATGCCTGTCTCTCTCTCTCTATCCCGATGCCTGTCTCTCTCTCTCCCGCTGCCTGTCTCTCTCTCTCTCCCGCTGCCTTTCTCTCCCTCTCCCTCTGCCTCTCTCTCTCTCTCTCTGCCTCTCTCTCTCTCTCTCTCTCCATCTGCCTGTCTCTCTCTCTCCCTCTGCCTGTCTCTCTCTCCCTCCGCCTGTCTCTCTCTCTCTCTCCCACTGCCTGTCTCTCTCTCTCTCACACTCCCAATCTCTCTCACTCCCAATCTCTCTCTCTCTCAAACTCCCAATCTCTCTCTCTCACACTCCCAATCTCAGTTCAGTTCAGTTCAGTTCAAATGCTTTATTGGCATGAAAGTTTACAGAGAACCATATTGCCAAAGCTTACATAGCAAAAAGGTACTGTTTTCCAACATTCTGTAGGTGTCAATCGATTTGACATTTGTTGGGTACATACAATATTACTTTTAAACAATATTAATTTTAAACAGTCTTTGCTACTTCATTTGGTACGTTCAATATTAATTTTAAACAGTCTTACTTTTAAACAGTCCTCAGGTTGTGACATGTTGTTACATATTTAGGCCCCTAGGTATGGTCTGTCTCCTTCTCCTAGGACTAATCTCAATTTTGACAGATCATCCAATTCCTTGAAATCTGGGGTTGTTTGGCTTAGCTTGTTGAATAATATGTTTCTTGATGTGTTGAATTTTTCGCATTTTAGGAGGAAATGCATTTCTGTTTCAACCTCGCCAGCCAGACATTGATCGCATATTCTATTCTCTCTAGGCTGCCAGGATTTCTTGTATCTGCCTTTTTCAATTTCCAGTTGGTGGTCGCTTAGTCTGTACCTGGTGAGGGTCTGTCTCTGTTTTGTGTCTCTGATGGTCGTGAGGTAGTCTGCCAGTTTATATTCTCTTTTTAGGGCCCGGTAACATTCTAATCTGCTTTGGCTTTCGGTTATTTTGTTCCAATGTTCCAGGTAGGTTTCTTTGCATTTTTTAATGATTTGGTTCACTCGGATTGGTGTTTGGACGGCTGTGTTGGTCTGGGGCTGGTCAGGGTCCGGCTGAGTACTTAGTTTCAGTAGCAGCTGACTCAGGGGACTCTTTTCTGGGTTTAGCTCTTGGGTCTGAAAGGCTTTGAAATGAAGGGTGTCTGGGGAGCTAGATTTGAGGTGATTTAGGAAGTTTAGTGCTCGTTTTTGGATGTTTATTATCAGTGGGTATCTGCCTAGTTCGGCTCTGCATGCATTTGTTGGCGTTTTTCTTTGGGTGCGAAGGATGCTTCGGCAGAATTCTGCATGTAGGGCTTCTATTGTGTGTTTTTCCCATTTAGTGTAGCTTTGGTGATTTAGCGGGCCCCATACTTCACTACCGTACAGTGCAATGGGCAGGATTATGCTGTCAAAAATTTTGAGCCAGATTTTGATTGGGATTTGGATGTTGTAGAATTTTCTTTTTATTGCATATAGGGCTCTTCGGGCTTTTTCTTTTAGTGCATTCACTGCTATGCTGAAGCTCCCTGATGCTGTAATAGTTAGACCAAGGTAGGTGTAGCTCATAGTGTGTCCTATAGTGGTATCACTGAGGGTAAACTGGTATTTGTTTTCCTGACATCTGGGTCTTTTCTGAAAAATCATGATGTTGGTTTTCTTTAGATTTACTGTTAGAGCCCAATTTTGGCAGTATTTGTCGAGTAGGTCTAGTTGTTGCTGTAATCCCTGTTCTGTGGGAGACAGCAGAACCAGGTCGTCCGCATAGAACAGGGACTTCACTTCTCCATCCAGGTGACGGAGACCTGGTGACTCACTTTGCTCCAGCATGTCTTCTAATTCATTTATGTATATGTTGAACAGGGTCGGGCTCAAATTGCAGCCCTGCCGGACGCCTCTTCTCTGGGTGAAGAAATCGGTGCGTTTGTCTCCAATTTTGACCCCGCATTTGTTTTTCAGATACATTGATTTAATAAGGTCATAGACTTTGCCCCCTATTCCACACTGAAGAAGTTTATAATAGAGCCCTTCGTGCCATATAGAGTCAAAGGCTTTCTTGAAGTCGATGAAACAGGCGAATATTTTCCCATTTTTTGTTTGGTGTTTATGTTTTTCAATGAGGGTGTGAAGGGTATAGATATGGTCGGCGGTGCGGTGTTTTGGAAGAAAGCCTATTTGGTTTTTTCTGAGGATATTATGTTTGTTAAGAAAATCAAGTAATCTACTATTTAGAATACTGCAGAATAACTTCCCTAGACAACTGTTGACACAGATGCCGCGGTAGTTATTTGGGTCTGATTTGTTTCCACTTTTATATATGGGGGAGATATCGGGAAAACAGCCTGAGCGTAATATGATGTTGAATAGTTTGAGTATCGCACCCTGCATCTCCATATTGCTGAACTTTAGCATTTCATTTTTGATGTTGTCTGGGCCACAGGCTTTCTTTAGGTGGAGAGAATTTGTTTTTGTGGCCAGTTCTTTCCATGTGATTGGGGAGTCTAGAGGGTTTTGGTTGTCTTTAATTGTTGCTTCTAATGTGTGGAGTTTTTCTGTGACCTGATGTTGACTTGGGTTTGTTTTGTTTATTGGGATGTCTTTGTAGAGGTTTTCAAAATGTGTTCTCCAGATGTCGCCATCTTGGATTGGTAATGCTTGCAATTGTGTTGTACTCAGGTTATTCCACATTTCCCAGAATTGTTTTGGATTGGTGGAGTTTTCAATTTCTTCGAGTATTTTGTGGGTATAGTTTTGTGTTTTGTTCCTAATGGTGTGTTTATATCTTTTGAGGGTTTCATTGTATCTAGTACGTAGGTCCGGATTGTTTGGTTGCCGATGCTTTTGGTTTGATATTTTTCTCAGGTCTTTTCTGGTCTCTCTCCCACTGCCTGTCTCTCTCTCTCCCGCTGCCTGTCTCTTTCTCTCTCTCCCGCTGCCTCTTTCTCTCTCTCCCGCTGCCTGTCTCATTCCCTCTCTCCCGCTGCCTGTCTCTTTCTCTCTCTCCCGCTGCCTGTCTCTTTCTCTCTCTCCCGCTGCCTGTCTCTTTCTCTCTCTCCCACTGCCTGTCTCTCTCTCTCTCTCCCGCTGCCTGTCTCTCTCTCTCTCTCCCACTGCCTGTCTTTCTCTCTCTCCCTCTGCTGTCTCTCTCTCACTCCCGCTGCCTGTCTCTTTCTCTCTCTCCCGCTGCCTGTCTCTCTCTCTCTCTCTCCCGCTGCCTGTCTTTCTCTCTCTCCCTCTGCCTGTCTCCCTCTCTCTCCCGCTGCCTGTCTCTTTCTCTCTCTCCCGCTGCCTGTCTCTCTCTCTCTCTCCTGCTGCCTGTCTCTCTCTCTCTATCCCGATGCCTGTCTCTCTCAGTTCAGTTCAGTTCAGTTCAAATGCTTTATTGGCATGAAAGTTTACAGAGAACCATATTGCCAAAGCTTACATAGCAAAAAGGTACAGTTTTCCAACATTCTGTAAGTGTCAATCGATTTGACATTTGTTGGGTATATACAATATTACTTTTAAACAATATTAATTTTAAACAGTCTTTCTACTTCATTTGGTACGTTCAATATTAATTTTAAACAGTCTTACTTTTAAACAGTCCTCAGGTTGTGACATGTTGTTACATATTTAGCCCCAAGGTATGGTCTGTCTCCTTCTCCTAGGACTAGTCTCAATTTTGACAGATCATCCAATTCCTTGAAATCTGGGGTTGTTTGGCTTAGCTTGTTGAATAATATGTTTCTTGATGTGTTGAATTTTTCGCATTTTAGGAGGAAATGCATTTCTGTTTCAACCTCGCCAGCCAGACATTGATCGCATATTCTATTCTCTCTAGGCTGCCAGGATTTCTTGTATCTGCCTTTTTCAATTTCCAGTTGGTGGTCGCTTAGTCTGTACCTGGTGAGGGTCTGTCTCTGTTTTGTGTCTCTGATGGTCGTGAGGTAGTCTGCCAGTTTATATTCTCTTTTTAGGGCCCGGTAACATTCTAATCTGCTTTGGCTTTCGGTTATTTTGTTCCAATGTTCCAGGTAGGTTTCTTTGCATTTTTTAATGATTTGGTTCACTCGGATTGGTGTTTGGACGGCTGTGTTGGTCTGGGGCTGGTCAGGGTCCGGCTGAGTACTTAGTTTCAGTAGCAGCTGACTCAGGGGACTCTTTTCTGGGTTTAGCTCTTGGGTCTGAAAGGCTTTGAAATGAAGGGTGTCTGGGGAGCTAGATTTGAGGTGATTTAGGAAGTTTAGTGCTCGTTTTTGGATGTTTATTATCAGTGGGTATCTGCCTAGTTCGGCTCTGCATGCATTTGTTGGCGTTTTTCTTTGGGTGCGAAGGATGCTTCGGCAGAATTCTGCATGTAGGGCTTCTATTGTGTGTTTTTCCCATTTAGTGTAGCTTTGGTGATTTAGCGGGCCCCATACTTCACTACCGTACAGTGCAATGGGCAGGATTATGCTGTCAAAAATTTTGAGCCAGATTTTGATTGGGATTTGGATGTTGTAGAATTTTCTTTTTATTGCATATAGGGCTCTTCGGGCTTTTTCTTTTAGTGCATTCACTGCTATGCTGAAGCTCCCTGATGCTGTAATAGTTAGACCAAGGTAGGTGTAGCTCATAGTGTGTCCTATAGTGGTATCACTGAGGGTAAACTGGTATTTGTTTTCCTGACATCTGGGTCTTTTCTGAAAAATCATGATGTTGGTTTTCTTTAGATTTACTGTTAGAGCCCAATTTTGGCAGTATTTGTCGAGTAGGTCTAGTTGTTGCTGTAATCCCTGTTCTGTGGGAGACAGCAGAACCAGGTCGTCCGCATAGAACAGGGACTTCACTTCTCCATCCAGGAGACGGAGACCTGGTGACTCGCTTTGCTCCAGCATGTCTGCTAATTCATTTATGTATATGTTGAACAGGGTCGGGCTCAAATTGCAGCCCTGCCGGACGCCTCTTCTCTGGGTGAAGAAATCGGTGCGTTTGTCTCCAATTTTGACCCCGCATTTGTTTTTCAGATACATTGATTTAATAAGGTCATAGACTTTGCCCCCTATTCCACACTGAAGAAGTTTATAATAGAGCCCTTCGTGCCATATAGAGTCAAAGGCTTTCTTGAAGTCGATGAAACAGGCGAATATTTTCCCATTTTTTGTTTGGTGTTTATGTTTTTCGATGAGGGTGTGAAGGGTATAGATATGGTCGGCGGTGCGGTGTTTTGGAAGAAAGCCTATTTGGTTTTTTCTGAGGATATTATGTTTGTTAAGAAAATCAAGTAATCTACTATTTAGAATACTGCAGAATAACTTCCCTAGACAACTGTTGACACAGATGCCGCGGTAGTTATTTGGGTCTGATTTGTTTCCACTTTTATATATGGGGGAGATTAGTCCTTGGCACCAGATATCGGGAAAACAGCCTGAGCGTAATATGATGTTGAATAGTTTGAGTATCGCACCCTGCATCTCCATATTACTGAACTTTAGCATTTCATTTTTGATGTTGTCTGGGCCACAGGCTTTCTTTAGGTGGAGAGATTTTGTTTTTGTGGCCAGTTCTTTCCATGTGATTGGGGAGTCTAGAGGGTTTTGGTTGTCTTTAATTGTTGCTTCTAATGTGTGGAGTTTTTCTGTGACCTGATGTTGACTTGGGTTTGTTTTGTTTTTTGGGATGTCTTTGTAGAGGTTTTCAAAATGTGTTCTCCAGATGTCGCCATCTTGGATTGGTAATGCTTGCAATTGTGTTGTACTCAGGTTATTCCACATTTCCCAGAATTGTTTTGGATTGGTGGAGTTTTCAATTTCTTCGAGTATTTTGTGGGTATAGTTTTGTGTTTTGTTCCTAATGGTGTGTTTATATCTTTTGAGGGTTTCATTGTATCTAGTACGTAGGTCCGGATTGTTTGGTTGCCGATGCTTTTGGTTTGATATTTTTCTCAGGTCTTTTCTGGCATTTTTGCAATCGTGGTCAAACCATTTCATATTTTTATTTTGTCTTTTTTGATGCTTCCTCTTCTGTTTCACGAGGTCGGCTTTTACAGCTGCCTCATGGAAGATCATGTTTATATCCTCTATGGCCGTGTTTACACCATCTCTGGTGATCTCATATAGATTTTCTTTAAATTTTGAAATTTTACTTGTGAGATCAGGTGAATTTAGTGCTGTGATGAATTTATCTCCACTGTCTGGGGCCCATCTGTATGTCTGGTTTATTTTATGTAGCTTACTGTGTTCCTTTTTTGTGTCTGTAGTTTGGGCAGAAAGTTTAAGGTACACATTTATTTGGTTATGGTCTGAGAGGGGGGATTGCTGCCTGACAGTGAATGCGTTGATATCGCAGGGGTCCAGGTCAGTGATTGTATAGTCCACCACACTAGACCCAAGAGTTGAGGAGTATGTGAGTCTCCCTAGGGAGTCCCCTCTGAACCTACCATTAACTATGTACAGGCCTAAGGCTCGGCAGAGTTGCACTACCTCCCTACCGCTTTTATTTATTTCACGATCAAGGTTGTTCCGATTTGCGATGGCTGGTGTGACATCTAAAGGGGTCTGGCCAAACACATGGTTGTTTCCCTGTGGGTCTATGAAGTCAGGTTCACAACCGGTCCTTGCATTTAGGTCCCCACATATTATCACCTTTCCTTGGGCCTGGAAATGGCTGATTTCCATGTGGAGAGTATCAAATAACTCCTCTTCGAAATATGGCGAATCTATTGGAGGTATGTAGATCGCACATAAGTAAACATCTTTTTTTGCTATTCCTATATTTTTATCTAGTTTTAGCCATACGTGTGATTTCCCCTGTTTTACCGGTGAGATGTGTTTGTCCAGTTCTCCCTTATACCACACCAATATTCCCCCGGAGGTTCTGCCCTTGCGTGTTTTAGTGTTCTTTACTGAGGGCACAATGATTTCATGGTACATTGGAGGACAGTGGGTCGGCATGTCCTTTTGGCACCATGTTTCTGTTAACACAATTATATCAATGTCTTTTATAGCTTTTAGGAATTCAGGGTCTGTACTCTTCATCCCAAAAGTTGAGGAGCGGAGGCCCTGGATATTCCAGCAGCTTATGTGGAAAGAACGCATTTATATAGTTCAATAAAACCTATTTTGTGGGATGAGTGTGGAAACACTATTTTCTATAATGCTAAGTGATGATTTAGTATAAATTTCATGAGGCATGCACATATATCTATCTAATAATAGTAATAATACTGATAAGATAACAATAATGATAATGATAAATAACAATATTAATAATTTCTCCGGCTTTCTATCAGGCTGTTCAGCATCGTCATGATCTTTCTCAGTTCTTGGTCTACAGTCTGTGGTCTAGAGGGGGGTCTTGGGTCAGGTATAAAAGCACGGTTCTGTTGTCGGTTTTGTAAAGGGGGGTGGGGGACATTGGTGGTCCTGTTTGGGCTCCCAATGGTAGGGGGGGTGGGAGGGCTGCGTCTTTTGGCAGTGTTTATGAGGTTTCTTGCGAAGACCCACATCCGCTGTTTGAGTAGATGTATTTCGTCATAGAGGTCCCTTGTGTTGATGTTTGGATGATGGGCCAGGGAGACGTTGGGGAGGACAGAACATCTCGTGTCGATCTCCCTGTTGGTGTTGTGGATTATATAGGCTGGGGTGTCCTTTCTGGGCAGTAGTGTGGAGATCACGATCCGCGCCTCGGGGAATTCCCTGCTGGCCTTTTCTGCCATCCTGCTCACCGCCCAAGCCGTGCCTTCCTGTAGGGTGCGTAGGTCGTTCGTGCCTGTGTGGATCACAATCCATTTGGGGCTTCCAAGGGATTCTTTGTTCAGGATCTTCATTGCTTGGCCTGTGTTGCTGCACCATTTTTTCAGGACTTGATGGTCTGGGAACAGCCTCTGGGGGTCCAGAAACTTTCCGTTGGAGTCGGTCAGCAGGACCGCCTGAGGGGCTGGTTTTTCAGACTGGGTAACAGTAGTCTGGGTAGGACTCGCCTGGTGGCTGGTTGTTGGCTGGGTTTCTGGGATATGTTGTGTGGCAGGAGCGGGGTTTGGGGCTTTCGGTGTGTCCTCGTTTGGGGGGGTATCTGTCGGTTTTTGTGTTCCTGTGTGTGAGGACTGGGTATCAGTAGTCTGGGCATGACTCGACTGAGGGCTGGTTGGAGCAGGGTTTGTGGCTTTCGGTGTGTCTTCGTGTGGGGTGGCATCCGGCGGGTTCTGTGTCCTTGTGTGTGTTGTTTTTGTGTCCTCAGGTTTTTGGACCTTAAGAGGTTTGTGTTGCCTGCTGAGCCTTTCTACGGTCTCCTTCATTTTGTTTAGTTGAGTACGGAGTTCTTTGATCTCATTTCTTTGCTCCTCTGTGGTCTTTCTCAGTTTGTGGATGGTGGACTCGTGTTCCGTTTTTAGCTGTTTGAGTTCCTCCTTCAAATTCTTGGCCAGTGTTTCTCTGTATTCGTTGAAATCAAGTTCTAGTTTGGCCAGATTCTCTTTTATCATTTTGTTTTCGTTGAGAGGTGTGGGGGGGGTGGAGATGTACAGGGAGGTGTTTTCCTCTGCTGGTCTCTCTTCTTCTTCCTCCACTTGGCTCTCCTCATCCTCTGTTCGACTCTCTTTTGCTTCCTGTCCATTGGTCCTCTTTGTGTCTGTCTTAGTTTTCAACTGGGGGAATTCCTTTTCGAAGGAGTCCAGATTTTCCACATTCCCCTGTATCATGATCTTTCTATTTTTGTTGTAGTAGCTTATGGTTAGCAGGGGGTCATCTTTATCTAGGTTTCCATCTTTACATATTTTCAGTCTGCCTCCACTGCCAATACCTTCACTGGAGACGTATGTGTAGTGTTTTTGTAAAGTCTCCTTCCAGGAGGTGACGTATTCGGTGTAGAATATGAGGTTGTTCTTCAGCTTAGTCCCTTTGTGTGTGGTATAGTCCACGTAGAGGATTTCTGGGTTATTTTTTAGTGTTGTGTACTTGTATTTTTCCTTTGCTTTATTTTTTGTGCATTGCTCAGGATATATCATTTCCCTGCTCATTGTAGTCGTTTGTTTTTTTGTCTCAGATAGATAATTTTTTTTTTTTTTCTCTTTTTTGTGTCGTGTTCCACCTTAGCCCACTTTTAGGTCCAAAATTGGGAGTTTTTCAGGGGTTCATCTTTGATATAGCTGCTCTTAAAGGTTTATCTTTCTCTTTTTCTCACAGGCTGTTGGTTCGGGTAGTTTATCGTTTCTCTCGGGTTTCTATTCCTTTTCCTCGCGGGTTTGTTGTTCTTTTTTCAGGTTTTTTTTTTTTTTTTCGAGCTAAATTTAAATAAAATTTAAACTTTTTCCGAACTAACTTTAACTAGAGTTAGGTAAAACTTATTTCTCCGGCTTTTTCTCTCCAGCTGGTGTTTCCTCTCCTCTCTCTCTCTCACGCTCCGTCTCTCTCTCTCTAGGTGCAGTTACCTCTCTTTGCTCCTTTTCTCCTTTCAGCCGTTTCCCTTCGTTCAAATTTCGCGCTCTCAGCTCCCAACGCTCTCTCCGGGCTTCTGCCCTGGCCCCAGCCTCTCGGCTCGGCTGTGCTGTCCCGGCCCGGTGTTTGTCCGAGTTTCTCCGACCCCGGAGTTTCTCGGGTTTCAGGCCCCGGGCTTGCTCGCTCTCCAGACCCGACCCGATCCGGCACCCCTACCTCTCCACTCGCCTCTTTGACTGGCTCGGGCCGCTCCTCCCGGTCTGGGTCGACTCCTGTTGCTGCTCGCTCTCCTTCTCTCCGGTGCCTCGCTCGGTCCGGTTCCTCGGGCCTTTCTCCGGCTTCAGGCTCCGTGCTCCGGTTGCTGCTCGGGCTCTGCTCTCTCTCTCTCTCCCACTGCCTGTCTCTCTCTCTCTCCCACTGCCTGTCTCTCTCTCTCTCCCGCTGCCTGTCTCTCTCTCTCTATCCCGATGCCTGTCTCTCTCTCTCTCTCCCACTGCCTGTCTTTCTCTCTCTCCCACTGCCTGTCTCTCTCTCTCTATCCCACTGCCTGTCTCTCTCTCTCTCCCACTGCCTGTCTCTCTCTCTCTATCCCGATGCCTGTCTCTCTCTCTCTATTCCAATGCCTGTCTCTCTTTCTCTCTCCCACTGCCTGTCTCTCTCTCTCCCACTGCATGTCTCTCTCTCTCTCTCTCCCTCTGCCTGTCTCTCTCTCTCTCTCTCTCCCACTGCCTGTCTCTCTCTCTCTCTCCCACTGCCTGTCTCTCTCTCCCACTGCCTGTCTCTTTCTCTCTCTCCCGCTGCCTCTTTCTCTCTCTCCCACTGCCTGTCTCTTTCCCTCTCTCCCGCTGCCTGTCTCTTTCTCTCTCCCACTGCCTGTCTCTCTCTCTCTCCCACTGCCTGTCTCTCTCTCTCTATCCCGATGCCTGTCTCTCTCTCTCTATCCCGATGCCTGTCTCTCTCTCTCTCTCCCACTGCCTGTCTCTCTCTCTCCCACTGCCTGTCTCTCTCTCTCTCTCTCCCTCTGCCTGTCTCTCTCTCTCTCCCGCTGCCTGTCTCTCTCTCTCTCCCACTGCCTGTCTCTCTCCCTCCCACTGCCTGTCTCTTTCACACTCTCCCGCTGCCTCTTTCTCTCTCTCCCGCTGCCTGTCTCTTTCCCTCTCTCCCGCTGCCTGTCTCTTTCTCTCTCTCCCGCTGCCAGTCTCTTTCTCTCTCTCCCGCTGCCTGTCTCTTTCTCTCTCTCCCGCTGCCTGTCTCTCTCTCTCTCTCCCGCTGCCTGTCTCTCTCTCTCTCTCTCTCCCACTGCATGTCTCTCTCTCTCTCTCTCCCACTGCCTGTCTCTCTCTCTCTCTCCCGCTGCCTGTCTCTCTCTCTCTCTCTCCCGCGGCCTGTCTCTCTCTCTCTATCCCGATGCCTGTCTCTCTCTCTCTCTCTCCCACTGCCTGTCTCTCTCTATCTCTCCCACTGCCTGTCTCTCTCTCTCTCCCACTGCCTGTCTCTCTCTCTCTCCCGCTGCCTGTCTCTCTCCCTCTATCCTGATGCCTGTCTCTCTCTCTCTCTCCCACTGCCTGTCTCTCTCTCTCTCCCACTGCCTGTCTCTCCCTCTCTCTCCCACTGCCTGTCTCTCTCTCTCTCCCACTGCCTGTCTCTCTCTCTCTATCCCGATGCCTGTCTCTCTCTCTCTATCCCGATGCCTGTCTCTCTCTCTCTCTCTCCCACTGCCTGTCTCTCTCTCTCCCACTGCCTGTCTCTCTCTCTCTCTCCCTCTGCCTGTCTCTCTCTCTCTCACTCCCGCTGCCTGTCTCTCTCTCTCTCTCCCACTGCCTGTATCTCTCTCTCCCGCTGCCTGTCTCTTTCTCTCTCTCCCGCTGCCTCTTTCTCTCTCTCCCGCTGCCTGTCTCTTTCCCTCTCTCCCGCTGCCTGTCTCTTTCTCTCTCCCACTGCCTGTCTCTCTCTCTCTCCCACTGCCTGTCTCTCTCTCTCTATCCCGATGCCTGTCTCTATCTCTCAATCCCGATGCCTGTCTCCCTCTCTCTCTCCCACTGCCTGTCTCTCTCTCTCCCACTGCCTGTCTCTCTTTCTCTCTCTCCCGCTGCCTGTCTCTCTCTCTCCCTCCCGCTGCCTGTCTCTCTCTCTCTCTCTCTCCCACTGCCTGTCTCTCTCTCTCTCTCTCTCCCACTGCCTGTCTCTCTCTCTCTCTCCCGCTGCCTGTCTCTCTCGCTCTCTCCCACTGCCTGTCTCTCTCTCTCTCTCTCCCACTGCCTGTCTCTCTCGCTCTCTCCCGCTGCCTGTCTCTTTCTCTCTCTCCCGCTGCCTGTCTCTCTCTCTCTCTCCCGCTGCCTGTCTCTCTCTCCCTCTCCCGCTGCCAGCCTCCCTCTCTCTCTCCCGCTGCCTGTCTCTCTCTCTCTCTCTCTCCCACTGCCTGTCTCTCTCTTTCTCTCCCGCTGCCTGTCTCTCTCTCTCTCCCACTGCCTGTCTCTCTCTCTCTCTCCCTCTGCCTGTCTCTCTCTCTCTCTCCCGCTGCCTGTCTCTCTCTCTCTCTCACCCACTGCCTGTCTCTCTCTCTCTCTCCCGCTGCCTGTCTCTCTCTCTCTCCCGCTGCCTGTCTCTCCCTCTCCCTCTCTCTCTCTCTCTCTCTGCCTCTCTCTCTCTCTCCCTCTGCCTGTCTCTCTCTCTCTCTCCCTCTGCCTGTCTCTCTCTCCCACCGCCTGTCTCTCTCTCTCTCTCTCCCTCTGCCTGTCTCTCTCTCTCTCTCTCTCCCACTGCCTGTCTCTCTCTCTCTCTCTCCCACTGCCTGCCTCTCTCTCCCGCTGCCTGTCTCTCTCTCTCTCTCCCACTGCCTGTCTCGCTCTCTCCCGCTGCCTGTCTCTTTCTCTCTCTCCCGCTGCCTCTTTCTCTCTCTCCCGCTGCCTGTCTCTTTCCCTCTCTCCCACTGCCTGTCTCTTTCTCTCTCTCCCGCTGCCTGTCTCTTTCTCTCTCTCCCGCTGCCTGTCTCTTTCTCTCTCTCCCGCTGCCTGTCTCTCTCTCTCTCTCCCGCTGCCTGTCTCTCTCTCTCCCGCTGCCTGTCTTTCTCTCTCTCCCTCTGCTGTCTCTCTCTCACTCCCGCTGCCTGTCTCTTTCTCTCTCCCGCTGCCTGTCTCTCTCTCTCTCTCTCCCGCTGCCTGTCTTTCTCTCTCTCACTCTGCCTGTCTCCCTCTCTCTCCCGCTGCCTGTCTCTTTCTCTCTCGCCCGCTGCCTGTCTCTCTCTCTCTCTCCCGCTGCCTGTCTCTCTCTCTCTATCCCGATGCCTGTCTCTCTCTCTCTCTCCCACTGCCTGTCTCTCTCTCTCTCTCCCACTGCCTGTCTCTCTCTCTCTCCCACTGCCTGTCTCTCTCTCTCTCTCCCGCTGCCTGTCTCTCTCTCTCTCCCACTGCCTGTCTCTCTCTCTCTCCCACTGCCTGCCTCTCTCTCTCTCTCTCCCTCTGCCTGTCTCTCTCTCCCGCTGCCTGTCTCTCTCTCTCTCTCCCACTGCCTGTCTCTCTCTATCCCGATGCCTGTCTCTCTCTCTCTCTCCCACTGCCTGTCTCTCTCTCTCTCTCCCACTGCCTGTCTCTCTCTCTCTCCCACTGCCTGTCTCTCTCTCTCTCTCCCGCTGCCTGTCTCTCTCTCTCTATCCCGATGCCTGTCTCTCTCTCTCTCTCCCACTGCCTGTCTCTCTCTCTCTCCCACTGCCTGTCTCTCTCTCTCTCCCCCACTGCCTGTCTCTCTCTCTCTCCCACTGCCTGTCTCTCCTTCTCTATCCCGATGCCTATCTCTCTCTCTCTATCCCGATGCCTGTCTCTCTCTCTCTCTCTCCCACTGCCTGTCTCTCTCTCTCCCACTGCCTGTATCTCTCTCTCTCTCTCTCTCCCGCTGCCTGTCTCTCTCTCTCTCTCCCACTGCCTGTCTCTCTCTCTCCCGCTGCCTGTCTCTTTCTCTCTCTCCCGCTGCCTCTTTCTCTCTCTCCCGCTGCCTGTCTCTTTCCCTCTCTCCCGCTGCCTGTCTCTTTCTCTCTCTCCCGCTGCCTGTCTTTCTCTCTCTCCCTCTGCTGTCTCTCTCTCACTCCCGCTGCCTGTCTCTTTCTCTCTCTCCCGCTGCCTGTCTCTCTCTCTCTCTCCCGCTGCCTGTCTTTCTCTCTCTCCCTCTGCCTGTCTCCCTCGCTCTCCCGCTGCCTGTCTCTTTCTCTCTCTCCCGCTGCCTGTCTCTCTCTCTCTCTCCCGCTGCCTGTCTCTCTCTCTTTCTGTCCCGATGCCTGTCTCTCTCTCTCCCACTGCCTGTCTCTCTCTCTCTCTCCCACTGCCTGTCTCTCTCTCTCTCCCACTGCCTGTCTCTCTCTCTCTCTCCCGCTGCCTGTCTCTCTCTCTCTATCCCGATGCCTGTCTCTCTCTCTCTCTCCCACTGCCTGTCTCTCTCTCTCTCCCACTGCCTGTCTCTCTCTCTCTCCCACTGCCTGTCTCTCTCTCTCTCTCCCACTGCCTGTCTCTCTCTCTCTCCCACTGCCTGTCTCCCTCTCTCTCCCGCTGCCTGTCTCTTTCTCTCTCTCCCGCTGCCTGTCTCTCTCTCTCTCTCCCGCTGCCTGTCTCTCTCTCTATCCTGATGCCTGTCTCTCTCTCCCACTGCCTGTCTCTCTCTCTCTCTCTCCCACTGCCTGTCTCTCTCTCTCTCCCGCTGCCTGTCTCCCTCTCTCGATGCCTGTCTCTCTCTCTCTATCCCGATGCCTGTCTCTCTCTCTCTCTCCCACTGCCTGTCTCTCTCTCTCTCCCACTGCCTGTCTCTCTCTCTCTATCCCGATGCCTGTCTCTCTCTCTCTCCCACTGCCTGTCTCTCTCTCTCTCCCACTGCCTGTCTCTCTCTCTCTCTCCCACTGCCTGTCTCTCTCTCTCTCCCACTGCCTGTCTCTCTCTCTCTCTCCCACTGCCTGTCTCTCTCTCTCTATCCTGATGCCTGTCTCTCTCTCTCTCTCCCACTGCCTGTCTCTCTCTCTCCCACTGCCTGTCTCTCTCTCTCTCTCCCACTGCCTGTCTCTCTCTCTCTCCCACTGCCTGTCTCTCTCTCTCTCTCCCACTGCCTGTCTCTCTCTCTCTATCCCGATGCCTGTCTCTCTCTCTCTCTCCCACTGCCTGTCTCTCTCTCTCTATCCCGATGCCTGTCTCTCTCTCTCTCTCTCTCATAGAAACACATTCAATGTGATCATGGCTGATCATCCAATTTCAGTACCCTGTCCCTGCTTTCTCCCCATATCCCTTGATCCCTTTAGCCTTAAGAAATATATCCAACTCCTTCTTGAATATATTTAATGAATTGGCCTCAACTGCCTTCTGTGGTAGAGAATTCCACAGGTTCACCACTCTCTGGGTGAAGAAATTCCTCCTCATCTCAGTCCTAAATGGCTTACCCCTTATCCTTAGACTGTGACCCCTGGTTCTGGACCCCCCAACCATCGGGAACATCCTTCCTGCATCTAGTCTGTGTAGTCCTGTTAGAATTTTATAAGTTTCAGTGAGATCCCCTCTCATTCTTCTAAACTCCAGCGAGTATAAGCCCAATCGACCCAATCTCTCCTCATACATCATTCCTGCCATCCCAGATATCAGTCTGGTGAATCTACGCTGCACTCTCTCCATGGCAAGAACATCCTTCCTCAGATAAGGCGACCAAAACTGCACACAATACTCAATGTGTGGTCTCACCAAGGCCCTGTACAACTGTAGCAAGACATCCGTGTTCCTGTACTCGAATCCTCTCGCTACGAAGGCCAACATACCGTTTGCCTTCTTAACCGCCTGCTGCAGCTGCATGCTTACCTTCAGCGACTGGTGCACAAGGACACCCAGGTCTCGTTGCACTTCCCCTTCTCCCAATCTATTGCCATTCAGATAATTATCTGCCTTCCTGTTTTTGC
The DNA here is from genome assembly GCF_052327205.1 of Somniosus microcephalus. Lineage (NCBI taxonomy): Eukaryota > Metazoa > Chordata > Chondrichthyes > Squaliformes > Somniosidae > Somniosus > Somniosus microcephalus. Next base: position 48,912,109 of record NW_028225179.1, read on the forward strand.
CACCAAAGTGGATAACCTCACATTTTCCACATTATATTGCATCTGCCATGCTTCTGCCCAATCACCCAACCTGTCCAAATCATACTGGAGTTTCTCGGCATCCTCCTCGCAGCACACACGCCCACCCGGTCCCAGAGGGGGAAAGTGTAAAGTCTGTGTGTTCCAGTTGTATTAAGATTAATTACTGACACAGACTACAAGAATAAAGTTCAACAGGTCTTTACTAGTTGGAGGTCAGGACTATACTAAATACAATATCACTACACAGTACTTATATACCAGTGGTCACCACCGGTATTACGTATACAGCAGCCAGAGAAAGTAGTACATCTCTTAAGGTGGAACAGGCTTAAGTTCTCTTAAGGCGGAACAGGTTACATACACCACAATCCTCCCTTTTTAGCTTAACAGTCATATCCCCATTTAACATAACATCATAACATATATACATATATAACTTCAGGTATAAACAGTTCAAAGGTTCAGTCTCTCAGGAGGCCTTCTGATTCAGTCTGGATAACGCCTTTCAGTGGTCTCTGATTCTTGTTGCTGAGGTGACTCTTCTTGTTGGTTTCCTATGTATTGGACGTCATCATCAGGTACAGTCCCTGCCGAGGTAGATGCTTCAGGTTCATTAACGTCTTCCACAGTTGTCTCTGTCGCAACCATGGGTTCGACCCTTGCTCTTGATTCTACCAGTTGATCCACATGACGCCTTATCACATTGTTACCAATATCTACTGTGTACATCAGAGGTCCTTGTCTGGCCCGAATTGTTCCGGACTGCCATTTTTCATTTCCATAGCCCCTTGCCAACACTGGTTGTCCTACGTCGAAACTTCGAGTGGACTTGTTATTAATATGCCGGAACTGTTTGTTTTCACTTCCCTCCGCACATTTGGTTTTAACAAGTCCAACCTGGACCGCAACCTCCTGTTATAAAATATCATGGCAGGACTTTGGTTAGTCACTGCATGAGCGGCGTTTCGATATGCCATTAGGAAATTGTCCACCTTGTGTTGTAACGGAATCTGATCATCGTTCATGGCCTTTATTGCCTTTTTGAATGTTTGGACAAATCTCTCGGCCAACCCGTTTGTCGCCGGATGATATGGGGCAGAGGTATAATGTTTCCCCCATTCTTCTTTAAGAATTTTTGGAATTCTTCCGACACGAACTGTGGTCCGTTGTCCGAACATATCTGTTCTGGCAATCCGTTCCTTGCGAATATTGTTCTTAACACCGCAATTGTCTTTTCTGAAGTAGTGGTATTCATCGTGATCACTTCTGGCCATTTGGAATGTGCGTCCACCGCAATTAGGAACATGGAGTCCATGAATGGACCAGCAAAGTCAATATGTACGCGTTGCCATGGGGCTGAAGGCCATTCCCATGGGTGTAGCGGTGCGATCGGAGGTGCATTTTGCACTTTTTGTCACCCAGCGCAGCTTTTCGTCAACTCCTCTATCTGTTGGTCAATAGCCAGCCACCATACATAAGCCCTAGCAAGACTTTCCATCTTAACTCCCCCCAGATGACCTTCATGCAGTTCCTTTAGAACTCTTTCCCTTAACTTGGGTGGAATAATCACTCTTGTCCCGTACATCAAAGTACCATGGCAGACGGACAGCTGGTCTCGCCTTGCCGAGAATGCCGGTAACAGAGGATCACCATGTGTTGGCCATCCCTTCACTGTCACCTCGTAGACTCGGGACAGTGTCGGGTCGTTCCTGGTTTCTCTTTCAATACTTGCATTGGTGACTGGTAAACACTCGATGATGGTCGAATGAAATAACTCAACAGGGTCAACTTTCGTCGTCTCTTCTTCTTCAGGTAGTGGCAGGCGCGACAGCCCATCAGCATTGCCATGCTGCTTTGTACCTTTGAATTCTATTTGATATTGATGTGCCCCTAGGAAAAGGGACCATCTCTGGAGTCTCTGTGCTGTCATCACTGAAACACCCTTCTTAGGGTTAAAAATGGATACTAACGGCTGATGGTCTGTCAGAAGTGTGAATTTTTGGCCCTGCAGGTAATGATTAAACTTCTTCACTCCCCATACAAGGCTGAGAGCCTCCCTATCGATCTGCGCATAGTTGCGCTCAGCGGAGGTCAATGACCTGGATGCAAACGCGACTGGCCTTTCCGTGCCATTTGGCAACTTGTGTGAGAGTACTGCCCCAATACCATATGGAGAAGCATCACAAGCCAACCGAATAGGCAGTGTCGGGTTGAAGTGAGCCAACACTTCCTCTGAGGTGATCAATTCTTTGCTTTTGCGAAATGCCTTCTTACAGTTTTCGCTCCATTCCCATGGTACCCCCTTCTGTAAAAGAGCGTTCAGCGGGTGCAGTACCGTGGATAGATTCGGTAGAAACTTATGGTAATAGTTAATCAATCCTAGAAACGACCTCAACTGAGAGACATTATCCGGAGCGGGAGCCTTTACAACTGCCTCTATCTTGTCAGGAGACTTATGAAGCCCCTCCCGGTCAATGACATGACCACAGTACGAGATCCGCTTCTGAAAGAACTCACATTTCTGCCGATTAACTCGAAGTCCATACTCTTTCAGTCTGTTGAGCACCAGTTCCAAGTTTGCGAGGTGTTCTTCATCACCATCTCCTGTAATCAGAATATCGTCCAGGTAACATTGTGTGCCTGGAATTCCCTGTAATACCTGCTCCATGGCCCTCTGCCAAATTGCTGGAGCCGATGCCACTCCAAAAACCAGCCTATTATACCGGTACAAACCTCTATGCATGTTGATCGTGAGGTACTGGCGTGACTCTTCTTCAACCTCCATCTGCAAGTACGCCTGCGCCAGGTCTATCTTGGTGAAGTGTTTTCCGCCAGACAACGAAGCAAAAATATCCTCAATCCGTGGAAGCGGATACTGCACCGTGTGAAGCACCGGATTAATGGTGATCTTGAAGTCTCCACAGATGCGAACCTTCCCTGGTTCTCCTGGCTTGTTGCTCGAAGGACGTTTCATAACGGGAACAATGGGCGTAGCCCACTCACTCCAATCTACCTTAGACAGTACACCTGAACGTTCTAGCGCTTCCAGTTCCGCTTCTACAGTAGGTCGTATTGCATAGGGTACCGGTCTGGCTTTGAAAAATTTTGGTTGTGCATGTTCATCAATCTTGATGTTTGCCGTAATTCCTTTCAGTGTTCCCAGTCCTTGCTGGAAAACCTCTTTAGCATCATCCAATATTTTGGACAATCGTTTAGGTTTGACATCTGTTTCCCCGGAATCTACCGTTAGTGCTTTTAAGGAGTGCCAGTCCATATTCATTTTCCTAATCCACTCCCGTCCCAGTAGTGGTGGACCTCCTTCAGGTAGCACATATAAGTCCATTACTTGACTTTCTTCGCCCTTGTGGACCACTTTTACCTCTATCTTTCCGATGGGGTACACTCTTTGCCCCGTGTATGTTTTCAATATAATCTCCGTATCCCGTAGGGGAATATGTTGGAATAACCTTTTGTAATCTTTCTTATTCATGACCGTCAATGCCGATCCAGTGTCCAATTCCATCTTTACTTGGACTCCTGCTATCTGAAGAGTGACCCAAATTGTCTGGAGATCTGCATCCTTACCAACGTTGTGTACTCTTAAGCTACCCAGTTCATTACTGCTAGCGTCTGAATCTGACTTCTGTTCGTTCGAACTGGTCTTTGTCACCTTGTGCACCTTTATGTATTTTCCTTGCGCTGACTTTTTGTTGCTGGTCTTCTTTCCTGACCGGCATACTTTAGCTATGTCGCCAAGCCTGCCACACGTTCTGCATTCTTGGTTTTTAAACCAACACTGGTTCTGATCGAGTGTTGTCTTTCCACAACGATAACATTTTACAGTACTCAAACCCAATTTATTTGTACTGTGTTCCAGTGACCGTAGCTGCATTACTGCCGTGCCTCTCGCTGCGGCTTCGTGTGCTGCTGCCATAGTGACCGCTTTCTCAAGCGTCAGCTCATTCTCCTCGAGCAGTCGCTTTTGTGTATCTTCTTTTAATAATCCACACACAAATTTATCTCAGCGCGTCTGTCAGTCCCGTTCCAAACTGACAGTACTTTGCCAGCTTACGCAATTCCATTAAATATTCAGCATTGCTTTCATCCTTCAGCTGCCTTCTGCTGTAAAATTTAAATCGTTCCGCTAGCATCAGCGGCGTGGGGTTTAGATGATTTTTCAGGACAGTAACAATCTCCTCGAACGTCTTATCCGCCGGTTCATCTGGTGTTAAAAGGTGTTTCAATTGCCCGTGTGTCTTCGCACCCATTAAGTTCAATAAAGTAAGTGCTTTCTCTGCATCTGGGATTTTATTTGCTTTACAATAATTTTGTATGCGTTCTACATACATGGCCCAATCTTCGATGTTGCCATCAAAGGTATCAATGTTCCCATGTTTTGGCATCGTTGCAATTTATTTTATCCCAAGATGGCAGCTTCCCGCTCTTGTCTTCATCCTCCGCCTACAAAATGGTGGTTTTCCCACGCTTGGCGGTCTTCACCCACTGGCTGCAATGGTGTTTGGCGTGCCGCTGCTGCTCCCCTTTCCCAGCGGTTAGTAACTCCCCCGACGCTGCCTAGGCTTCACCGCGGCTCCCTCAGGCATTCGCGCTTCCCCGATGTCGCGCCTCGCAGCCCTTCTTGCAGCCCGGTTATTAGCACCGGCTGCGGTCGCCTTCACCGCGGCTCTTGCGCCTTCAGTCGCCCCAGACGCTGCGCCTTTTTGGCCCGAAAGCGGCCCGGCCCTTATCACCAGCCGCGATCGATGTCCCCGCGCTGCGCCTTTCGGCCCGAATGCGGCAAGGCCCTTATCTCCGGTCACGATCAATCTCACCGCCCTTATTCCTCCGTCTTCCTCCCCCCGTCTGTACAGCCAACGCGGCCGACTTTCTGCTCGCGTTGCTGACCGGCTTACCCACCACCGAGGTAGAAAGAAGATAGCTGACTGCCGCTGATGGAGGCTTCGAGTTCAGGATGTCTTCTGCACCCCGGGTTCTCGATGCCTGCCGTGCGACGTGTCTTCCAGCAGGGTGATGAGGGTGGATGCCTCTCTTTGACGCCCGTTCTGTGGACGAAGCTGCCGTGGATATAAACTGCCGCAGGGTAAGAATCGGAATCGTCGCCACTGTTACATCTGTGTGTTCCAGTTGTATTAAGATTAATTACTGACACAGACTACAAGAATAAAGTTCAACAGGTCTTTACTAGTTGGAGGTCAGGATTATACTAAATACAATATCACTACACAGTACTTATATACCGGTGGTCACCACCGGTATTACGTATACAGCAGCCAGAGAAAGTAGTACATCTCTTAAGGTGGAACAGGCTTAAGTTCTCTTAAGGTGGAACAGGTTACATACACCACAGAAAGGACAGTGTATCTGATGCACTGTAACACCCGGTCCCAGAGGAGGAAAGGACAGTGTATCTAACACACTGTGACACCCGGTCCCAGAGGGGGAAAGGACAGTGTATCTAACGCACTGTGACACCCGGTCCCTGAGGGGGAAAGGACAGTGTATCTTACGCACTGTGACACCCGGTCCCAGAGGGGGAAAGGACAGTATATCTAATGCACTGTGACAGCCGGTCCCAGAGGGGGAAAGGATAGTGTATCTAACGCACTGTGACACCCGGTCCCAGATGGGGATTGGATAGTGTATCTAACACACTGTGACACCCGGTCCCAGAGGGGGAAAGGACAGTGTATCTAATGCACTGTGACCTCCGGTCCCAGAGTGGGATAGGACAGTGTATCTAACACACTGTGACACCCGGTCCCAGAGGGGGAAAGGACAGTGTATCTAACACACTGTGACACCCGGTCCCAGAGTGGGATAGGACAGTGTATCTAACGCACTGTGACCCCCGGTCCCAGAGGGGGAATGGACACTGTATCTAACGCATTGTGACACCCGGTCCCAGAGGAGGAAAGGACAGTGTATCTAACGCACTGTGACCCCCAGTCCCAGAGGGGAAAGGACAGTGTATCTAACGCACTGTGAAACCCGGTCCCAGAGGAGGAAAGGACAGTGTTTCTATCACACTGTGAAACCCGGTCCCAGAGGGGGACAGGACAGTGTATCTAACACACTGTTCCCAGAGGGGTAAACGACAGTGTATCTAACACACTGTGACACCCGGTCCCAGAGTGGGAAGGGACAGTGTATCTAACGCACTGTGACACCCGGTCCCAGAGGGGGAAAGGACAGTGTATCTAACACACTGTGACACCAGGTCCCAGAGGGGGAAAGGACTGTGTATCTAACGCACTGTGACACCCGGTCCCAAAGGGGGAAAGGACAGTGCATCTAACACACTGTGACACCCGGTCCCAGAGCGAGAAAGGACATTGTTTCTAACGCACTGTGACACCCGGTCCCTGAGAGGTAAAGGACAGTGTATCTAATGCACTGTGACACCCGGTGATGTGCCTCAATAATTCCGAGACTCGATGTTAGCGAAAGAAAACAAGGCTTTTATTAACTTAGAAGGTAACACGTAGTGGAGAGAGGTATCTTCCATCCGGAGGGCTGCAGTACTGGATATGAGGCCAGACTGAGCTTGCTTACATAGGGGCCAGGTATGGGCGGAGCCCTACACACAACACATTCCAATATACAATACAATGGTGAGGAAACGGAACTGGGGGAAGGGAAATGAAACTGAAACCGACCACAGTCACAGGCAGTGATGAATGGAATATTTCATCACATTCACCCCTTCTATAGATTTAGTCTGTTCGGGGGTTTGATAGTCCTCTGCGACCGACGTGGCTGTTGTGGTGCCGCGGGTGTCGGCTGGGTGTCCCCGGTAGCCTCCTGGGTCTCTGCCGGGGGTGCCGCCAGGGTTGTTGAAGGGGTAGTTGGTGGGGGTGCCGTTGGTCGATGTTCTTCCGGGGGTGATGAAAGAGTAGTGGGTGGGTAAGAGTTGCTGCGATCGTTGTCGCTGCTATCGCCGTGGTTGTTGTCGTTACCGGCTGGGGCAACGTCTTTTATGGACACGGTGTCCTCCCTTCCGTCGGCGTGCTGGACATATGCGTATTGGGGGTTGGCGTGGAGTAGGTGTACTGGCTCCACGAGAGGGTCCGTCTTGTGGCCCCTCACATGCCTTCGCACGAATACCGGACCTGGGGTGGAGAGCCATGACGGCATGGATACGCCTGAGGTGGATTTCCGGGGAAAGACAAACATTCGTTCATGAGGCGTGGCATTAGTGGCAGTGCACAATAGCGACCGTATCGAATGGAGCACATCCGAGAGGACTTCCTGCCAGCGGGAGATAGGGAGGCCCTTGGTCCTTAGAGCTAGAGTGACTGCTTTCCATACTGTCCCGTTCTCTCGCTCCACTTGGCCGTTACCCCGGGGGTTGTAGCTGGTGGTACGGCTCGTGGCAATCCCCCTGGACAGCATGTACTGGCGTAGCTCTTCACTCATGAAGGACGCCCCCCTATCCGTATGGATGTAGCTCGGCATACCGAACAGGCAGAACAGGCTGTTGAGGCATTTAATGACCGTGGCGCTGGTCATGTCTGGGCAGGGGAAGGCGAATGGGAACCGGGAGTATTCGTCCACAATGTTCAGGAAGTAAACATTGCGGTCGACGGACGGGAGGGGGCCCTTGAAATCTAAGCTGAGCCGCTCAAAGGGCCGTGTAGCTTTGATTAAGTGGGCTCTATCTGGGCGGTAGAACCGAGGCTTGCATTCAGCGCAAGTGCGGCAGTTCCTGGTCAGAGACCGAACTTCCTCAATCGAGTAGGGTAAGTTACGGGACTTTATGAAGTGGAACAGCCGCATGACCCCTGGGTGGCAGAGGTCGTTGTGGAGGGTCTGTAGCCGATCCCCGGTGGCGCTGGCACACATCCCTCGTGAGAGGGCGTCAGGGGATTCGTTAAGGGCCCCTGGCCGGTAAATGATGTCTTACTCGAAGGTGGAGAGCTCGATCCGCCACCTAAGAATCTTATCATTTTTAATCTTCCCCCTCTGTTTATTATTGAACATAAACGCTACCGACCGCTGGTCGGTAAGTAGGGTGAAGCGTTTGCCGGCTAGGTAGTGGCGCCAGTGGCGCACTGCCTCCACGATGGCTTGGGCCTCCTTTTCCACGGAGGAGTGTCTGATCTCGGGCCCTTGGAGGGTCCTCGAGAAGAAAGCTACGGGCCGCCCCGCCTGGTTGAGGGTGGCCGCCAAGGCGAAGTCAGATGCATCACTTTCCACTTGAAATGGAGTGTTCTCGTCCACTGCCTGTAGCGTGGCCCGCTCAATATCCTGCTTAATGCTTTTGAAGGCGGCGTGGGCCTCAGCAGAGAGCGGAAAAGAGGATGCTTTCAAGAGGGGGCGGGCTTTGTCGGAGTAGTTGGGGACCCATTGGGAATAATAAGAAAATAACCCCAGGCACCTTTTCAGGGCTTTGGGAGTGTTGGGCAGGGGCAGCTCCCGTAGGGGGCGCAATCGGTCGGGGTCTGGTCCGATTTCCCCATTCTCCACCACGCTGCCTAGTATGCAGAGGCGCGTGGTGTTGAAAACGCACTTGTCCTCGTTGTAGGTGAGGTTGAGTTTTTGTGCGGTTTCCAGGAACCTCTCGAGGTTCGAGTCGTGATCCTGCTGGTTGTGACCGCAGATGGTGACGTTGTCGAGGTAGGGGAAGGTTGCCTGCAAGTGGTGGTCATCGACCATGTGGTCCATCTCCCTCTGAAAGACCGAGACCCCATTCGTCACCCCAAAGGGGACTCTGAGGAATTGGTAGAGGCGTCCGTTCGCCTCGAAGGCGGTGTACGGGTGGTCCTCTGGTCTGATAGGGAGCTGGTGGTATGCTGACTTAAGGTCGATGATGGAGAACACCCGGTATTGGGCGATTTGGTTCACCATTTCTGATATGCGGGGTAGCGGGTAGGCGTCTAGTTGGGTGTACCTGTTGATCGTTTGGCTATAGTCGATCACCATCCGTTTCTTCTCGCTACCCCTTACCACTACCACTTGGGCGCGCCACGGGCTGTTGCTGCGTTCAATAATGCGCTCTTTCAGGAGCCTGTCTACCTCGGTCGCGATAAACCGCCTGTCCTCCCAGCTGTACCTCCTGCTTTTGGTCGCTATTGGCCGGCAGTTAGGGGTAAGGTTCGTGAATAGCGAAGGCGGCTTTACCTTCAGGGTAGCCAGACCGCACACTGTGAGGGGCGGCTGGGACCCACCGTACTTGAGCGTGATGCTTTGGTGGTTGCACTGGAAATCCAGGCCCAAGATCACGCTCGCACATAGATTCTTCATGATTAATACTTTAAAATTATCATATACAGTTCCGTTAACGGACAATTGTACCGTGCAGTAACCCAGAATGGTCGATGTCTGGGTTTTATCAGCCATAGAGATGGTACCCTGAGTAGGGACCACCTTTAGGGAGAGTTGTTGTGCCAGTTCAGGGTGGATAAAACTCTCCGTGCTTCCACTGTCAATTAAACATTTAACCCTGCGCCCGTTTACCTCGATGTCCACCATTGATTTGGATAGCGGGTGCGGCCTGGTCTGGTCCACTGTGACCGATGCCACTGTAGGGCCCTGATTGAGACAAGATGGCATCCACGCTGTCTGCTCATAAGATGGCGGACCCCACAAGGTCGGGCAAGATGGCGTCCAAGATGGCCGCTCCCACGGCGCGCACGCGGCGGTGGCGGGTTTTCCGGCGGTTGGTTTTCTGGCGGGGTTCCCTCTGCACACCTTCCCGAAGTGCCCCTTCTTACCGCACTTAAAGCAGGTGGTACCTTTCGCCGGGCACAGGTTTCTGGTGTGCTTTGGCTGCCCGCAGAAGTAGCAGTTGGGTCCCCGACGCGTCGCGGCTGTCGTAGGGCTTCTGGGGGGAGAGCGGGGCCCCGACGGTGTCGGGCTGCCGGGCGGGGAAGATGCCTTCCAAGATGGCGACGCCCTCGGTGCACACGTGGCGGCGTGGATGGCGCGGGCTGAAGAGTAGGCGTCTGAGTTTCTCTGGGCCACATCCAGGGATCGCGCGGTGTCCGCAGCCTGTTTCAGGTCCAACCCCGTTTTTTCCAGCAGTCTTTGCCGGATGTAAGTGGAGCTGAGGCCTGTGATGAAGGCATCGCGAACAAGCTCGTCAGTGTACACTGCGGCTTTTACATCTCGGCACTTGCAGTCTTTGCCAAGCATTTTCAGGGTGCCTAGGAACTCCTCCACCGATTCCCCAGGTCGCTGTGCGCGAGTAGCGAGCAGATGCCTAGCATACACCTCATTCGTAGGCTGCTGGTAATGCACCTTTAAGATGTCGCAGGCGGCCAGGTACGTGTCGGCGTCTTGGATGAGGGGGTAAACCCGGTGGCTTACCCAATTCCGCAGAATTCCGAGTTTCATACTCGCAGCGTCCGTAGCGTCTTTGACGGCTGCGGAATTGTCCAGGAAGAATTCCATACACATAAACCAGTGTCCGAAGCGTGCTGATGCGTCCGGAGCATGCTGATCCAAATCCAAACGTTCGGGTTTCAGGAGTTGATCCATTGTGTTGAAAAATAAGTTAATAAAATTGATGTGCCTCAATAATTCCGAGACTCGATGTTAGCAAAAGAAAACAAGGCTTTTATTAACTTAGAAGGTAACACGTAGTGGAGAGAGGTATCTTCCATCCGGAGGGCTGCAGTACTGGATATGAGGCCAGACTGAGCTTGCTTACATAGGGGCCAGGTATGGGCGGAGCCCTACACACAACACATTCCAATATACAATACAATGGTGAGGAAACGGAACAGGGGGAAGGGAAATGAAACTGAAACCAACCACAGTCACAGGCAGTGATGAATGGAATATTTCATCACACCCGGTCCCAGAGGGGGAAAGGACAATGTCTCTAATGCTCTGTGACACCCGGTCCCAGAGGGGGAAAGGACAGTGTATCTAATGCACTGTGACACTCGGTCCCAGAGGGGGAAATGACACTGTATCTAATACACTGTGATACCCGGTCCCAGAGGGGGAAAGGACAGTGTATCTAACACACTATGATACCCGGTCCCAGAGAGGGAAAGGACAGTGTAACTAACACGGTGACACCCGGTCGCAGAGGGGGAAGGTACAGTGTTTCTAACACACTGTGACACCCGGTCCCAGAGGGGGAAAGAACAGTGTATCTAACGCACTGTGACACCCGGTCCCAGAGGGGGAAAGGACAGTGTATCTAACGCACTGTGACACCCGGTCCCAGAGGGGGAAAGGACAGTGTATCTGACACACTGTGACACCCGGTCCCAGAGGGGGAAAGGACCGTGTATCTAACGCACTGTGACACCCGGTCCCTGAGGGGGAAAGGACAGTGTATCTAACACACTGTGGCACCCGGCCCCAGAGTGGGAAAGGACAGTGTATCTTTTGCACTGTGACACCCGGTCCCAGAGGGGGAAAGGACAGTGTATCTAACACACTGTGACAGCTGGTCCCAGAGGGGGAAAGGACAGTGTATCTAATGCATTGAGACACCCAGTCCCAGAGGGGGAAAGGACAGTGTATCTAACACACTGTGACACCCTGTCCCAGAGGGGGAAAGGACAGTATATCTAACACACTGTGACACCCGGTCCCAGAGGGGGAAAGGACAGTGTATCTAACACACTGTAACACCCGGTCCCAGAGGAGGAAAGGACAGTGTATCTAACGCACTGTGACACCCGGACCCAGAGGGGGAAAGGACAGTGTATCTAACGCACTGTGACACCCGGTCCCAGAGGGGGAAAGGACAGTGTATCTAATGCACTGTGACACCTGGTACCAGAGGGGGAAAGGACAGTGTATCTAACACACTGTAACACCCGGTCCCAGAAGAGGAAAGGACAGTGTATCTAACGCACTGTGACACCCGGACCCAGAGGGGGAAAGGACAGTGTATCTAACGCACTGTGACACCCGGTCCCAGAGGGGGAAAGGACAGTGTATCTAATGCACTGTGACACACGGTCCCAGAGGGGGAAAGGACAGTGTATCTAACGCACTGTGACACCCGGTCCCAGAGGGGGAAAGGACAGTGTATCTAACGCACTGTGACACCCGGTCCCAGAGGGGGAAAGGACAGTGTATCTAACACACTGTGACACCCGGCTCCAGAGGGGGAAAGGGCAGTGAATCTAATGCACAGTGACACCCGGTCCCAGAGGGGGAAAGGACAGTATATCTAACGCATTGTGACACCCGGTCCCAGAGGGGGAAAGGACAGTGTATCTAACGCACTGTGACACCCGGTCCCAGAGGGGGAAAGGACAGTGTATCTAACACACTGTGACACCCGGTCTCAGAGGGGGAAAGGACAGTGTATCTAACACACTGTGACACCCGGTCCCAGAGGGGGAAAGGACAGTTTATCTAACACACCGTGACACCGGTCCCAGAGGGGGAAAGGACAGTGTATCTAACACACTGTTACACCAGTCACAGAGGGGGAAAGGACAGTGTATCTAACACACTGTGACACCCGCTCCCAGAGGGGGAAAGGACAGTGTATCTAACACACTGTGACACCCGGTCCCAGAAGGGAAAGGACAGTGTATCTAATGCACTGTGACACCCGGTCCCAGAGGGGGAAAGGACAGTGTATCTAACGCACTGTGACACCCGGTCCCAGAGGGGGAAAGGACAGTGTATCAAACGCACTGTGACACCCGGTCCCAGAGGGGGAAAGGACAGTGTATCTAACACACTGTGACACCCGGTCCCAGAGGGTGAAAGGACAGTGTATCTAACGCACTGTGACACCCGGTCCCAGAGGGGAAAAGGACAGTGTATCTAACGCACTGTGACACCCGGTCCCAGAGGGGGAAAGGACAGTGTATATAACACACTGTGACACCCGGTCCCAGAGGGGGAAAGGTCAGTGTATCTAATGCACTGTGACACCCGGTCCCAGAGGGGAAAGCACAATGTATCTAACGCACAGTGACACCCTGTCCCAGAGGGGGAAAGGACAGTGTATCTAACACACCGTGACACCCTGTCCCAGAGGGGGAAAGGACAGTGTATCTAACGCACTGTGACACCCAGTCCCAGAGGGGGAAAGGACAGTGTATCTAACACACTGTGACACCCTGTCCCAGAGGGGGAAAGGACAGTGTATCTAACGCACTGTGACACCCAGTCCCAGAGGGGGAAAGCACAGCCTATCTAACGCACTGTGACATCCGGTCCCAGAGGGGGAAAGGACAGTGTATCTAATGCACCGTGACACCTGGTCCCAGATATGAGGGGTGCATCAAATGTGCTGCTAAATGCCTAATGTTATGTCGTAGAGTAAACCTCATAGATAAATCTGTATCACAAATCTGTATCCAGTGTGATATCATGTAGGGAAGGATGAAAATCTTGGGGCTGTTATTAATTGTGTAACCTGGGTGTTGCCGATTAAGCATTTTGTAAGCCAACATAATCCAGTGTGTTAATCCAAACCTCGGTTCAATTTCTGGCTCCGTTTAATTTTTCACTTTTCACAATCCCGGGTTATAGTTTCGCTGCTGGTTCGCATTCCCTCATTGCATCACCGGCAGTAATTAAACTTTATTAATCTTAAGGAGTTTAAGATTACATTGAATGATCACAGAGTTGGCCAAACACAGCACACAGTGGGATCACTGTCCGGGAGTAACTGAGACTCATGAATATTGGACTGAGGCATTCCCGGAGAGGCAGGCTCCGATCGTTCACCTGCACGTTCAAAAATCATCTCTTTATTGGGGGCGAGTCGGTAACCAGAGGACACAGAGGCGGGGCCATGAGGAGACGTTTATTCACACAGCCAGGTGCTGTGATCTGGAATGCGCTGCCTGAGAAGGACGGCGGAAGCAGATTCAATAGTAACTTTCAAAATAGGATTCAGATCAATATTTGAAGGGGAGTAATTTGCAAGGCAGTGCGGAAAGAGCAAGGGTGTGGGGCTAATTGGAGAGCTGGTTCAAAGAGCCAGCACAGGCACGATGGGCCGAATGGCCTCTTTCTGTGCTGTCTGATTCTACGATTCATTGGTTCAATGATGCAATGATGGAACGATGAATCATGCAAAGATGCAATGATAAAGATGCAAAGATGCACTGAGTGCGAGTCAGCAGAGAGTGCTGTGAGTTTGGGTAAGTGTGAGTTAGGGTAAGTGGGGTGTTAGGTGCTCTTTTCAAACTTTAACTCTGTGGGTTGTAGTTAATAAGGCCTTTCTGGTGCAGAGTGACTGTTGGCAAACCATTTAACTGGTGTAATTAGAGGGATTGATTTAATTTAAATCCAATTAATTAAAGGGGATACCATCATCTAAAATCGGGCAGAGGGTGTCCATAACTAACAATAACAAATTAAATTAATTACATAGAATGGAGCAGGTGATGTGTTACTGTTGCAAGATGTGGGAGCCGGTGGACCCCATTGAGGCTCACGGTGATTACGTCTGTGACAAGTGTCTGCTGCTACAGGAACTCCAGCTCCGTGTTGATGAGCTGGAGTCTGAGCTTCAAACACTGCGACACATCAGGGAGGGGGAGAAGTACCTGGACTCTGTATCAGGAGGTGGTCACACCTATGAAGTTAATTAATTCAGATGTAGCCCATGGTCAGGGACAGGACGGTGTGACTTCGAGTGAGGCAGGTACGGGGATCCAGGAGGTAGTGTTGGTGGAGCCGCAGCCCTTGCTCTTGTCCAACAGGTTCGAGGTTCTTACTCCCTGTGGGGACAGGAGCAGGGGCTGCAGGGAGGATGAGCAACCTGGCCACAGCACCGTGGAACGGGGGGCCATTCAAGAGGGGGGAGTAAATAGAAATGTTGTAGTGGTAGGGGATAGTATTATTAGGGGGATAGATAGAGTTCTCTGCAGCCGAGAGCGAGAGTCCCGAAGGCTGTGTTGACTACCCGGTGCCAGGGTTAAGGACATCTCCTCTGGGCTGGAAAGAAACTTGCAGTGGGAGGGGGTGGATCCAGTTGTCGTGGTCCATGTTGGTACAAACGACGTAGATAGGACTAGGAAGCCAGTTCTGTTAAAGGAGTATGAGCAGCTAGGGGTCAAATTAAAAAACAGAACCTCAAGGGTAATAACCTGAGCCACGAGCGAATTTGGCTAGGACAAATAAAATTAGAGAGTTAAATGCGTGGCTCAAAGTCTGGTGTGGGAGAAATGGGTTTTGCTTCCTGGGACACTGGCACCAGTACTGGGGCAAGAGGGAGCTGTTCCGTTGGGATGGGCTTCACTTGGCCAGTGCTGGGGCTAGAGTCCTGGCGGATCATATAACTGGGGCTGTAGAGAGGGCATTAAACTAACTAGTGGGGGGGAGGTTCCTAGAGAGCAAATAATAAAAATGACAACAGAGAAGGTCATAGATTAAGGTAGCAGTGGGGAAATTAAAAACCAGAGCGTGTCAGGAAGGGGCAGAAGGTATGGAGTAAAAGGTAAAGTAATAAAAAGGGCAAAAGCAGGAACTAAGTGTCACAAAACATATTTGAAAGTTCTCCATCTGAATGCACGTAGCATTCGTAACAAAATAGACGAGTTAATGGCACAAATAACTACATATGGGTATGATCTTGTGGCCATTACAGAAACATGGCTGCAGGGTGACAATGCCTGGGAATTAAACATACCAGGTTATTTAACGATCAGGAAGGACAGGCAGGAAGGAAGGGGAGGTGGGGTGGCTATGTTAATAAAGGAAGGAATCACTGTAATACAGAGAAATGATATTGGGTCAAAAGATCAGGATAATGAAACAGTTTGGGTGGAGGTAAGGAATAATAAGGGGAAAAAAACACTTGTGGACGTAGTCTATAGGCCTCCGAACAGTTGCAACTCTGTTGGACGGAGTATCAATCAGGAAATAGTTGAGGCTTGTAATAAGGGAACATCTATAATTATGGAGGATTTTAACTATCATATTAATTGGACAAATCAAATTGGGCAGGGCTGCCTTGAGGATGAGTTCATTGAGTGTATTAGGGATGGTTTTCTTGAGCAGTATGTAACTGAACCGACCAGGGGGCAAGCAACCTTAGATCTGGTCCTGTGTAACGAGACAGGATTAATTAAAAATGTCCTAGTAAAGGATCCCCTTGGAATGAGTGACCATAACATGGTTGAATTCCATATTCAATTAGAGGGTGAGAAGGTTGGATCTCAAACAAGCGTGCTAAGCTTGAATAAAGGAGGCTATGAAGTTTTGAGAGCGGAATTGAGTAGAGTGGATAAGGAAAATAGATTAAAGGGTAAGACGATACATGATCAGTGGTGTACATTTAAGGAGTTATTTTACAACTTCCAAAAAATATATATTCCACTGAGAAGAAAAGGGTGTAAAAGAAAAGACAGCCATCCGTGGCTAAGTAAAGAAATTAAGGATAGTATTCGACTAAAAACAAGGGCATATAAGGTAGCCAAATCTAGTGGGAGGATAGAGGATTGGGAAAACTTTGAAAGACAGCAAAAAATAACAAAAAGATTGATTAAGGAAAGGGAAGATAGATTATGAAAGTAAATTAGCAAAAAATATAAAAACAGATATGAAGAGTTTTTATAGTTGCATAAAAAGAAAAAGGGTGGCTAAAGTAAATGTTGGTCCCTTAGAGGATGAGACCGGGAAATTAATGGTGGGAAATATGGAGATGGCAAAAACACTGAATGAATATTTTGTATCAGTCTTTACAGTAGAGGACATTAAGAATATCCCAACACTGGACAAACAGGGGGCTATGGGGGGGGAGGAGCTAAACATGATCAAAATCACTAAGGAAGTGGTACTCGGTAAAATAATGGGACTCAAGGCGGATAAATCACCTGGACCTGATGGCTTACATCCTAGGGTCTTGAGGGAAGTGGCGGTAGGGATTGTGGATGCATTAGTAATAAATTTCCAAAACTCCCTGGACTCAGCAAAGGTCCCGGCAGACTGGAAAACTGCTAATGTAACACCCTTATTTAAAAAGGGCAGTAGACAGAAGGCTGGAAACTATAGACCGGTTAGCCTAACATCTGTGGTAGGTAAAATTTTGGAGTCCATTATTAAGGAGACAGTAACAGGGCATTTGGATAATCATAATTTAATAGGACAAAGTCAGCATGGTTTTATGAAGGGGAAGTTATGTTTGACAAATTTGCTGGAGTTCTTTGAGGAAGTAACATATATGGTGGATAAAAGGGAACCAGTGGACGTAGTGTATTTAGACTTCCAAAAGGCCTTTGACAAGGTGCCACACAAAAGATTATTGCTTAAGATAAAAAATCACGGGATTGGGGGTAATATTCTGGCATGGGTGGAGGATTGGCTGTCTAACAGAAGGCAGAGAGTTGGGATAAATGGTTCATTCTCAGACTGGCAATCAGTAACTAGTGGTGTTCCGCAGGGGTCAGTGCTGGGTCCCCAACTCTTTACAATCTATATTAACGATTTGGAGGAGGGGGCCGAGTGTAACATATCAAAGTTTGCAGATGATACTAAGATGGGAGGGAAAGTAGTGAGTGAGGAGGACATAAAAAACCTGCAAGGGGACATAGACAGGCTAAGTAAGTGGGCAGAGTTTTGGCAGATGGAATACAATACTGGAAAGTGTGAGGTTATGCACTTTGGCAGGAAAAATCGTGGAGCAAGTTATTATCTTAATGGCAAGAAACTGGAAAGTACTGAAGTACAAAGGGATCTGGGGGTCCTGGTGCACGAAACTCAAAAGGTTAGTATGCAGGTGCAGCAAGTGATTAAGAAGGCCAATGGAATGTTGGCTTTCATTGCTAGGGGGGTAGAATATAAAAATAAGGAGGTATTGCTTCAGTTGTACAAGGTATTGGTGAGACCGCACCTGGAATACTGCATACAGTTTTGGTGTCCATACTTTAGAAAAGACATACTTGCTCTCAAGTCAGTACAAAGAAGGCTCACTCGGTTTATCCCGGGGATGAGGGGATGGACATATGAGGAGAGGTTGAGTAGATTGGGACTCTACTCATTGGAGTTCAGAAGAATGAGAGGCGATCTTATTGAAACATATAAGATTGTGAAGGGGTTGGATCGTGTGGATGCGGGGAGGATGTTCCCGATGATGGGTGAAACTAGAACTAGGGGGCATAGTCTTAGAATAAGGGGCTGCTCTTTCAAAACTGAGATGAGGAGGAACTATTTCACTCAGAGGGTGGTAGGTCCATGGAATATGCTGCCCCAAAAAGCTGTAGAAGCTACATCATTACATAAATTTAAAACAGAAATAGACAGTTTCCTAGAAGTAAAGGGAATAAAGGGTTATGGGGAGCGGGCAGGAATTTGGACATGAGTCTAGGTTTGGATCGGACATGGCCCTGTGGGTAGCGGAGCGGGCCCAGGGGCCGTGTAGCCTGATCCTGCTCCTATTTCGTGTGTCTAATTCTGTTAGATTCAGGGGATGGTTCTGTGATAGTAGATTGGCGGTTAGGATCAGATCAGCCATGATCTTATTGAATGGCGGAGCAGGCTCGAGGGGCCGATTGGCCTACTCCTGCTCCTATTTCTTATGTTCTTATATAAAGATACAATGTTGCAATGATGAAGATGCAATGATGTAATGTTGCAATGATGAAGATACAATGATGCAATGTTGCAATGATAAAGATGCAATGTTGCAATGATGAAGATGCAATGATGCAATGTTGCAGTGATGATGCTGCAATGTTGCAATGATAATAATGCAATGTTGCAATGATAAAGATGCAATGTTGTAATGATAAAGATGCAATGTTGCAATGATAATGCAATGTTGCAATGGTAAAGATGCAATGATGCAATGTTGCAATGATAAAGATGCAATGATGCAATGTTGCACTGATGAAGATGCAATGATGCAGCGATGATGCTGCAATTTTCCAATAATGATGCTGAAATTTTGCAATTATAATAATGCAATGTTGCAATGATAAAGATGCAATGTTGGAATGTTGCAATGATGATGCAATGTTAATGATGCAATGTAGCAATGAAGAAGATGCAATGATGCAATGCTGCAATGATAAAGATGCAATTTTGCAAAGATAAAGATGCAATGTTACAATGTTAAAAATGCAATGAATCAATGTTGCAATGACAAAGATTCAATGATGGAATGTTGCAATGATAAGGTGCACTGATGCAATATTGCAGTGATAAAGATGCAATGTTGCAAAGATAAAGATGCAATGATGCAATGTCGCAATGATAAAGATGCAATGATGCAATGTCGCAATGATAAAGATGCAATGATGCAATGTCGCAATGATAAAGATGCAATGATGCAATGTCACAATGATAAACATGCAATGTTGCAATGATGAAGATGCAATGATGCAATTATAAAGATGCAATGTTGCAATGATAAAGATGTAATGATGCAATGTTGCAATAAGGATGCAATGTTGCAATGATAAGCATGCAATGTTGCAATGATGAAGATGCAATGTTACAATGCTAAAAATGCAATGATGAAATGTTGCAATGATAAAGGTGCAATGATGCAATTTTGCAATGATAAAGATGCAATGATGCAAAGCTGACTTGATTAAGTGCAATGATGCACTGATTGGTTCACTGGCGATGCTGCAGTGATGCACTGAATTTGTGATTCAACAATTCCTTCTTTGCGTCAGAGTTCCGTGCGGAATTGCAAGTCCGAGTCCTTCATCCTGTGCCTGTAATCGTCCTCGAAGGCCTCATCCTGGGCCACGGTGAAGTAGTTCTTCCAGTCGCCCACCTCACCTGCGGGAGACGGGACACGAGCGGTTAGTCACGTCCCCTCAGATTTCAGAGCAAGGGCCTCCCTTCTCAGGGACTCCTTCAAGGACAGGCCCAGAAAGCCAGCATGCAGGTCCAGCAAGCAATTAGGAAGGCAAATGGCATATTGGCCTTTATTACAAGGGGGTTGGAGTATAATAGTAAGGAAGTCTTGCTACTATTGTACAGGGCCTTGGTGAGACCACACCTGGAGTACTGTGCACAGTTCTGGTCTCCTTATCTAAGGAAGGATATACTTGCCTTGGAGGCGGTGCACCGAAGGTTCACTAGATTGATTCCTGGGATGAGAGGGCTGTCCTATGAGAGGTTGTGTAGAATGGGCCTGTACTCTCTGGAGTTTAGAAGAATGAGAGGTGATCTCATTGAAACATATAAAATTCTTATGACAGGGTAGATGCTGAGAGGTTGTTTCCCCCTGGCTGGGGAGTCTAGAACCAGGGGTCACAGTCTCAGGATAAGGGTCGGCCATTTAGGACTGAGATGAGGAGGAATTTCTTCACTCAGAGGGTGGTGAACCTGTGGAATTCTCTACCACAGAGGGCTGTGGAGGCTCAGTCGTTGAGTAGATTCAAAACAGAGCTCGACAGATATTTGGACTCTAGGGGAATCGAGGGATATGGGGATCAGGCGGGAAAGTGGAGTTGAGGTCGAAGATCAGCCATGATCTTATTGAATGGCGGAGCAGGCTCCAAGGCACGCACGCGCACACGCACACACGCCCAGGCTCCATCCTCGGCCTACGGCTGATCCCACACCCGGTGTGGGACTGAGCCCCTCACACACACAGAGCAGGAAAGGTCCAGGCTCCATTCCCGGCCTAGTGCTGAGATAGCTGGTCTCACCCGGTGTGGGACAGAGCCCCCCCCACTTCCCCCACACACAGAGCAGGAGGCGCCCAGGCTCCATCCTGGGCCTAGGGCTGATCTCACACCCGGTGAGAGACTGAGTCCCCCCACCCAGCCCCCACACAGAGCAGGAGAGGCCCAGGCTCCATCCTCAGCCCAGGGCTGATCTCACACCCAGTGTGGGGCTGAGGCACACACACACAGCAGGAGAGGCCCAGGCTCCATCCTCGGCCTAGGGCTGATCTCACACCCGGTGTGGGACTCTGAGTCCCCCCACCCGCCCCTCACACACACACACAGAGCAGGAGAGGCCCAGGCTCCATTCCCGGCCTAGTGCTGAGATAGCTGGTCTCACCCGGTGTGGGACAGAGCCCCCCCCCCCGACCAACACACGCACACACACACAGAGCAGGAGGCGCCCAGGCTCCATCCCTGGCCTAGGGCTAATCTCACACACGGTGCGGTGCTGAGCCACACACACACACAGAGCAGGAGAGGCCCAGGCTCCATCCTCGGCCTAGGGCTGATCTCACACCCGGTGTGGTGCTGAGGCACACACACACAGAGCAGGAGAGACCTGGGCTCCATCCTCGGCCTAGGGCCGATCTCGGGGCCTCTCTGTGGGCAGGTTGCTGAGGGAGCTCCAGGCTGACACCGAGATACTCACCTTTTCTCATGAAGGTTGACGCGGTCAAATCGAAAACGTTGGCCGGGACACTGGAGTAGTTGCTCATGGGATTGTCCTTCATAGATTGGAAAGAGGTGTGGTGAACAATCCCATCGATCACAGCATCAGGCAAATCCTTCTCCAGGAACCTCGCTATCCTCAGAATTTCACACTTTGGATCCTGCTCAGAGAATGAACAGCAAGAACAGCGAGATATAACACATTAAACAACCAAACCCAGTCTAACCCCACTCACTGCTCACTCCCCATACCCTTTAATATCCCACCCAGTCTAATCTCACACTCCTGCTCACTCCCCATACACTTTAATATCCCACCCAGTCTAATCCCACTCTCCTGCTCACCCCCCCATACCTTGTATTATCCCACCCAGTCTAATCCCACTCTCCATACCATTTAATATCCCACCCAGTCTAATCCCACTCTCCATACCATTTAATATCCCACCCAGCCTAATCCCACTCACTGCTCACTCCCCATACCCTTTAATATCCCACCCAGTCTAATCCCTTTCCTGCTCACTCCCCATACCCTTTAATATCCCACCCAGACTAATCCCACTCACTATTCACTCCCCATACCCTTTAATATCCCACCCAGTCTAATCCCACTCTCCCCCTCACTCCCCATACCCTTCAATATCCCACCAAGTCTAATCCCACTCACTTCTCACTCCCGATACCCTTGAATATCCCACCCAGTCTAATCCCACTCACTGCTCACTTCCCATACCCTTTAATATCCCACCCAGTCTAATCCCACTCACTGCTCACTTCCCATACCCTTTAATGTCCCACCCAGTCTAATCCCACTCACTGCTCACTCCCCATACCCTTCAATATCCCGCCCAGTCTAATCCCACTCTCCTGCTCATTCCCCATACCCTTTAATATCCCACCCAGTCTAATCCCACTCACTGCTCACTCCCCATACCCTTTAATATCCCGCCCAGTCTAATCCCACTCTCCTGCTCATTCCCCATACCCTTTAATATCCCACCCAGTCTAATCCCACTCACTGCTCACTCCCCATAACCTTTAATATTCCACCCAGTCTAATCCCACTCTCCTGCTCACTCCCCATACCCTTTAATATCCCACCCAGTCTAATCCCACTCACTGCTCACTCCCCATACCCTTTAATATCCCACCCAGTCTAATCCCACTCACTGCTCACTCCCCATACCCTTTAATATCCCACCCAGTCTAATCCCACTCACTGCTCACTCCACATACCCTTTAATATCCCACCCAGTCTATTCCCACTCACTGCTCACTCCCCACACCATTTAATATCCCACCCAATCTAATCCCACTCACTGCTCGCTCCCCATACCCTTTAATATCCCACCCAGTCTAATCCCACACTCCTGCTCACTCCCCATACCCTTTAATATCCCATCCAGTCTAATCCCACTCACTGCTCACTCCCCATACCCTTTAATATCCCACCCAATTTAATCCCACTCACTGCTCACTCCCCATACCATTTAATATCCCACCCAGTCTAATCCCACTCTCCCGCTCACTCCCCATACACTTTAATATCCCACCCAGTCTAATCCCACTCACTGCTCACTCCCCATACCCTTTAATATCCCACCCAGTCTAATCCCACTCTCCCGCTCACTCCCCATACCCTTTAATATCCCACCCAGTCTAATCCCACTCTCCCGCTCACTCCCCATACCCTTTAATATCCCACCCAGTCTAATCCCACTCTCCCGCTCACTCCCCATACCCTTTAATATCCCACCCAGTCTAATCCCACTCACTGCTCGCTCCCCATACCCTTTAATACCCCACCCAGTCTAATCCCACTCACTGCTCACTCACCATACCCTTTAATATCCCACCCAGTCTAATCCCACTCACTGCTCACTCCCCACACCATTTAATATCCCACCCAATCTAATCCCACTCACTGCTCACTCCCCACACCATTTAATATCCCACCCAGTCTAATCCCACTCACTGCTCACTCCCCATACACTTTAATATCCCACCCAGTCTAATCCCACTCACTGCTCACTCCCCATATCCTTTAATATCCCACCCAGTCTAATCCCACTCACTGCTCACTCCCCACACCATTTAATATCCCACCCAATCTAATCCCACTCACTGCTCGCTCCCCATACCCTTTAATATCCCACCCAGTCTAACCCCACTCACTGCTCACTCCCCACACCATTTAATATCCCACCCAATCTAATCCCACTCACTGCTCGCTCCCCATACCCTTTAATATCCCACCCAGTCTAATCCCACACTCCTGCTCACTCCCCATACCCTTTAATATCCCATCCAGTCTAATCCCACTCACTGCTCACTCCCCATACCCTTTAATATCCCACCCAATTTAATCCCACTCACTGCTCACTCCCCATACCATTTAATATCCCACCCAGTCTAATCCCACTCTCCCGCTCACTCCCCATACCCTTTAATATCCCACCCAGTCTAATCCCACTCACTGCTCACCCCCCATACCCTTTAATATCCCAAGTCTAATCCCACTCACTGCTCACTCCCCATCCCTTTAATATCTCACCCAGTCTAATCCCAGTCTCCTGCTCACTCCCAATTCAATTTAATATCCCACCCAGTCTAATCCCACTCTCCTGCTCACTCCCCATACCCTTTAATATCCCACCAAGTCCAATCCCACTCCCCTGCTCACTCCCCATACCCTTTAGTATCCCACCCAGTCTAATCCCACTCACTGCTCACTTCCCATACCCTTTAATATCCCACCCAGTCAAATCCCACTCTCCTGCTCACTCCCCATACCCTTTAATGTCCCACCCAGTCTAATCCCACTCACTGCTCACTCCCCATACCCTTTAATATCCCGCCCAGTCTAATCCCACTCTCCTGCTCATTCCCCATACCCTTTAATATCCCACCCAGTCTAATCCCATTCATTGGTCATTCCCCATATCCTTTAATATCCCACCCAGTCTAATCCCACTCACTGCTCACTCCCCATACCTTTTAATATCCCACCCAGTCTAATCCCCCTCTCCTGCTCACTCCCCATACCCTTTAAAATCCCACCCAGTCTAATCCCACTCACTGCTCACTCCCCATACCCTTTAATATCCCACCCAGTCTAATCCCACTCTCCTCCTCACTCCCCATACCCTTTAATATCCCACCCAGTCTAATCCCACTCACTGCTCACTCCCCACACCCTTTAATATCCCACCCAGTCTAATCCCACTCTCCTCCTCACTCCCCATACCCTTTAATATCCCACCCAGCCTAATCCCACTCACTGCTCACTCCCCATACCCATTAATATCCCACCCAGTCTAATCCCACTCTCCCAGTCACTCCCCAGACACTTGAATATCCCACCCAGTCTAATCCCACTCACTGCTCACTCCCCATACCCTTTAATATCCAACCCAGTCTAACCCCTCTCTCCTGCTCATTCCCCATACCCTTTAATATCCCACCCAGTCTAATCCCTCTCACTGCTCACTTCCCATACCATTTAATATCCCAACCAGTCTAATCCCACTCACTGCTCACTCCCCATACCCTTTGATATCCCACCCAGTCTAATCCCACTCTCCCCTCAATCTCCATATATTTTAATATCCCACCCAATCTAATCCCACTAACTGCTCACTCCCCATACCCTTTAATATCCCACCCAGTCTAATCCCACTCACTGCTCACTCCCCATACCCTTTAATATCCCACCCAGTCTAATCCCACACACTGCTCACTCCCCATACCCTTTAATATCCCACCCAGTCTAATCCCACTCTCCTGCTCACTCCCCATACACTTTAATATCCCACCCAGTCTAATCCCACTCACTGCTCACTCCCCATACACTTTAATATCCCACCCAGTCTAATCCCACTCACTGCTCACTCCCCATACCCTTTATAATCCCACCCAGTCTAATCCCACTCACTGCTCACTCCCCATACCCTTTAAAATCCCACCCAGTCTAACCCAACTCACTGCTCACTCCCCATACCATTTAATATCCCATCCAGTCTAATCCCACTCTCTGCTCACCCCCCATACCCTTTAATATCCCACCCAGTCTAACCCAACTCACTGCTCACTCCCCATACCCTTTGATATCCCACCCAGTCTAATCCCACTCACTGCTCACTCCCCATACCCTTTAATATCCCACCCAGTCTAATCCCACTCACTTCTGACTCCCCATACCCTTTAATATCCCACCCAGTCTAATCCCGCTCTCCTGCTTGCTCCCCATACCCTTTAATATCCCACCCAGTCTAATCCCGCTCTCCTGCTCACTCCCCATACCCTTTAATATCCCATCCAGTCTAATCCCACTCACTGCTCACTCCCCATACCCTTTAATACCCCACCCAGTCTAATCCCACCCACTGCTCACTCCCCATACCATTTAATATCCCACCCAGTCTAATCCGACTCTCCCCCTCACTCCCCATACCCTTTAAGATCCCACCCAGTCTAATCCCACTCTCCCCCTCACGCCCCATACCCTTTAATATCCCACCCAGTCTAATCCCACTCACTGCTCACTCCCCATACCATTTAATATCCCAACCAGTCTAATCCCACTCTCCCGCTCACTCCCCATACAATTTAATATCTCACCCAGTCTAATCCCACTGTCCCGCTCACTCCCCATACCCTTTAATATCCCACCCAGTCTAATCCCACTCACTGCTCACCCCCCATACCCTTTAATATCCCAAGTCTAATCCCACTCACTGCTCACTCCCCATCCCTTTAATATCTCACCCAGTCTAATCCCAGTCTCCTGCTCACTCCCAATTCAATTTAATATCCCACCCAGTCTAATCCCACTCTCCTGCTCACTCCCCATACCCTTTAATATCCCACCAAGTCCAATCCCACTCCCCTGCTCACTCCCCATACCCTTTAGTATCCCACCCAGTCTAATCCCACTCACTGCTCACTTCCCATACCCTTTAATATCCCACCCAGTCAAATCCCACTCTCCTGCTCACTCCCCATACCCTTTAATATACCACCCAGTCTAATCCCACTCACTGCTCACTCCCCATACCTTTTAATATCCCACCCAGTCTAATCCCACTCTCCCCCTCACTCCCCATACCCTTTAATGTCCCACCCAGTCTAATCCCACTCACTGCTCACTCCCCATACCCTTTAATATCCCGCCCAGTCTAATCCCACTCTCCTGCTCACTCCCCATACCCTTTAAAATCCCACCCAGTCTAATCCCATTCATTGGTCATTCCCCATATCCTTTAATATCCCACCCAGTCTAATCCCACTCACTGCTCACTCCCCATACCTTTTAATATCCCACCCAGTCTAATCCCCCTCTCCTGCTCACTCCCCATACCCTTTAAAATCCCACCCAGTCTAATCCCACTCACTGCTCACTCCCCATACCCTTTAATATCCCACCCAGTCTAATCCCACTCTCCTCCTCACTCCCCATACCCTTTAATATCCACCCAGTCTAATCCCACTCACTGCTCACTCCCCACACCCTTTAATATCCCACCCAGTCTAATCCCACTCTCCTCCTCACTCCCCATACCCTTTAATATCCCACCCAGCCTAATCCCACTCACTGCTCACTCCCCATACCCATTAATATCCCACCCAGTCTAATCCCACTCTCCCAGTCACTCCCCAGACACTTGAATATCCCACCCAGTCTAATCCCACTCACTGCTCACTCCCCATACCCTTTAATATCCAACCCAGTCTAACCCCTCTCTCCTGCTCATTCCCCATACCCTTTAATATCCCACCCAGTCTAATCCCTCTCACTGCTCACTTCCCATACCATTTAATATCCCAACCAGTCTAATCCCACTCACTGCTCACTCCCCATACCCTTTGATATCCCACCCAGTCTAATCCCACTCTCCCCTCAATCTCCATATATTTTAATATCCCACCCAATCTAATCCCACTAACTGCTCACTCCCCATACCCTTTAATATCCCACCCAGTCTAATCCCACTCACTGCTCACTCCCCATACCCTTTAATATCCCACCCAGTCTAATCCCACTCTCCTGCTCACTCCCCATACACTTTAATATCCCACCCAGTCTAATCCCACTCACTGCTCACTCCCCATACCCTTTAATATCCCACCCAGTCTAATCCCACTCACTGCTCACTCCCCATACCCTTTAATATCCCACCCAGTCTAATCCCACTCTCCTGCTCACTCCCCATACACTTTAATATCCCACCCAGTCTAATCCCACTCACTGCTCACTCCCCATACCCTTTAAAATCCCACCCAGTCTAACCCAACTCACTGCTCACTCCCCATACCATTTAATATCCCATCCAGTCTAATCCCACTCTCTGCTCACCCCCCATACCCTTTAATATCCCACCCAGTCTAACCGAACTCACTGCTCACTCCCCATACACTTGAATATCCCACCCAGTCTAATCCCACTCTCCTGCTCACTCCCCATACCCTTTAATATCGCACTTAGTCTAATCCCACTCACTGCTCACTCCCCATACCCTTTGATATCCCACCCAGTCTAATCCCACTCACTGCTCACTCCCCATACCCTTTAATATCCCACCCAGTCTAATCCCACTCACTTCTGACTCCCCATACCCTTTAATATCCCACCCAGTCTAATCCCGCTCGCTCCCCATACCCTTTAATATCCCACCCAGTCTAATCCCGCTCTCCTGCTCACTCTCCATACCCTTTAATATCCCATCCAGTCTAATCCCACTCACTGCTCACTCCCCATACCCTTTAATACCCCACCCAGTCTAATCCCACCCACTGCTCACTCCCCATACCATTTAATATCCCACCCAGTCTAATCCCACTCTCCCCCTCACTCCCCATACCCTTTAAGATCCCACCCAGTCTAATCCCACTCTCCCCTCACGCCCCATACCCTTTAATATCCCACCCAGTCTAATCCCACTCACTGCTCACTCCCCATACCATTTAATATCCCAACCAGTCTAATCCCACTCTCCCGCTCACTCCCCATACAATTTAATATCTCACCCAGTCTAATCCCACTGTCCCGCTCACTCCCCATACCCTTCAATATCCCACCCAGTCTAATCCCACTCACTGCTCACTCCCCATACCCTTTAATATCCCACCCAGTCTAATCCCACTCTCCCGCTCACTCCCCATACCCTTTAATATCCCACCCAGTCTAATCCCACTCACTGCTCACTCCCCATACCCTTTAATATCTCACCCAGTCTAATCCCAGTCTCCTGCTCACTCCCAATACAATTTAATATCCCACCCAGTCTAATCCCACTCTCCTGCTCACTCCCCATACCCTTTAATATCCCACCCAGTCTAATCCCACTCTCCTGCGCACTCCCCATACCCTTTAATATCCCACCCAGTCTAATCCCACTCTCCCGCTCACTCTCCATACCCTTTAATATCCCACCCAGCCTAATCCCACTCACTGCTCACTCCCCATACCCTTTAATATCCCACCCAGTCTAATCCCACTCTCCTGCTCACTCCCCATACCCTTTAACATCCCACCCAGTCTAATCCCACTCCCTGCTCACTCCCCATACCCTTTAGTATCCCACCCAGTGTAATCCCACTCACTGCCCACTCCCCGTACCCTTTAATATCACACCCAGTCTAATCCCACTCTCCTGCTCACTCCCCATACAATTTAATATCCCACCCAGTCTAACCCACTCTCCTGCTCACTCCCCATACACTTTAATATCGCACCCAGTCTAATCCCACTCTCCTGCTCACTCCCCATAGCCTTCAATATCCCACCCAGTCTAATCCCACTCTCCTGCTCACTCCCCATGCCCTTTAATATCCCACCCAGTCTAATCCCACTCACTGCTCACTACCCATACCCTTTAATATCCCGCCCAGTCTAATCCCACTCCTGCTCACTCCCCATCCCCTTTAATATCCCACCCAGTCTAATCCCACTCGCTGCTCACTTCCCATACCATTTCATATCCCAACCAGTCTAATCCCACTCACTGCTCGCTCCCCATACCCTTTAATATCCCACCCAGTCTAATCCCACTCTCCCCTCAATCTCCATATATTTGAATATCCCACCCAATCTAGTCCACTCACTGCTCACTCCCCATACCCTTTAATATCCCACCCAGTCTAATCCCACTCACTGCTCACTCCCCATACCCTTTAATATCCCACCCAGTCTAATCCCACTCACTGCTCACTCCCCATACCCTTTAATATCCCACCCAGTCTAATCGCACACACTGCTCACTCCCCATACCCTTTAATATCCCACCCAGTCTAATCCCACTCTCCTCCTCACTCCCTGTACCCATTAATATCCCAAACAATCTAATCCCACTCACTGCTCACTCCCCATACCCTTTAATATCCCACCCAGTCTAATCCCACTCTCCCGCTCACTCCCCATACCCTTTAATATCCCAAGTCTAATCCCACTCACTGCTCACTCCCCATACCCTTTAATATCTCACCCAGTCTAATCCCACTCTCCTGCTCATTCCCCATACCCTTTAATATCCCACCCAGTCTAATCCCACTCACTGCTCACTCCCCATACCCTTTAATAGCTCACCCAGTCTAATCCCACTCTCCTGCTCATTCCCCATACCCTTTAATATCCCACCCAGTCTAATCCCACTCACTGCTCACCCCCATTCCCTTTAATATCACACCCAGTCTAATCCCACTCACTGCTCACCCCCCATACCCTTTAATATCCCACCCAGTCTAAACCCACTCACTGCTCACCCCCCATACCCTTTAATATCCCACCCAGTCTAATCCCACTCTCCCGCTCACTCCCCATACCCTTTAATATCCCACCCAGTCTAATCCCACTCTCCCGCTCACTCCCCATACCCTTTAATATCCCACCCAGCCTAATCCCACTCAGTGCTCACTCCCCATACACTTTAATATCCCACCCAGTCTAATCCCACTCACTGCTCACCCCCCATACGCTTTAATATCCCACCCAGTCTAATCCCACTCACTGCTCACCCCCCATACCCTTCAATATCCCACCCAGTCTAATCCCACTCACTGCTCACTCCCCATACCCTTTAATATACCACCCAGTCTAATCCCACACCCCTGCTCACTCCCCATACCCTTTAATATCCCACCCAGTGTAATCCCACTCACTGCTCACTCCCCATACCCTTTAATATCCCACCCTGTCTAATCCAACTCACTGCTCACTCCCCGTACCCTTAAATATCACACCCAGTCTAATCCCACTCACTGCTCACTCCCCATACACTTCAATATCCCACCCAGTCTAATCCCACTCTCCTGCTCACTCCCCATGCCCTTTAATATCCCACCCAGTCTAATCCCACTCTCCTGCTCACTCCCCATACCCTTTAATATCCCACCCAGTCTAATCCCACTCACTGCTCACTCCCCATACCCTTTAATATCCCGCCCAGTCTAATCCCACTCTCCCGCCCACTCCCCATACCCTTTAATATCCCGCCCAGTCTAATCCCACTCTCCTGCTCACTCCCCATACGCTTTAATATCCCACCCAGTCTAATCCCACTCTCTGCTCACTCCCCATACATTTTAATATCCCACCCAGTCTAACCCCTCTCCTGCTCATTCCCCATACCCTTGAATATCCCACCCAGTCTAATGCCACTCGCTGCTCACTTCCCATACCATTTAATATCCCACCCAGTCTAATCCCACTCTCTGCTCACTCCCCATACACTTTAATATCCAACCCAGTCTAACCCCTCTCTCCTGCTCATTCCCCATACCCTTTAATATCCCACCCAGTCTAATCCCACTCACTGCTCACTTCCCATACCATTTAATATCCCAACCAGTCTAATCCTACTCACTGCTCGCTCCCCATACACTTTAATATCCCACCCAGTCTAACCCCACTCACTGCTCACTCCCCATACCCTTTAATATCCCACCCAGTTTAATCCCACTCACTGCTCACTCCCCATACCCTTTGATATCCCACCCAGTCTAATCCCACTCTCCCCTCAATCTCCATATATTTTAATATCCCACCCAATCTAATCCCACTAACTGCTCACTCCCCATACCCTTTAATATCCCACCCAGTCTAATCCCACTCACTGCTCACTCCCCATACCCTTTAATATCCCACCCAGTCTAATCCCACTCTCCCACTCACTCCCCATACCCTTTAATATCCCACCCAGTCTAATCCCACTCACTGCTCACCCCCCATACGCTTTAATATCCCACCCAGTCTAATCCCACTCACTGCTCACCCCCCATACCCTTTAATATCCCATCCAGTCTAATCCCACTCACTGCTCACTCCCCATACCCTTCAATATCCCACCCAGTCTAATCCCACTCACTGCTCACTCCCCCTACCCTTTAATATCCCACCCAGTCTAATCCCACTCACTGCTCACCCCCCATACCCTTTAATATCCCATCCAGTCTAATCCCACTCACTGCTCACTCCCCATACCCTTCAATATCCCACCCAGTCTAATCCCACTCACTGCTCACCCCCCATACCCTTTAATATCCCACCCAGTGTAATCCCCCTCACTGCTCACTCCCCACACCCTTTAATATCCCACCCAGTCTAATCCCACTCACTGCTCACTCCCCATACCCTTTAATATCCCACCCTGTCTAATCCAACTCACTGCTCACTCCCCGTACCCTGAAATATCCCACCCAGTCTAATCCCACTCTCCTGCTCACTCCCCATACACTTTAATATTCCACCCAGTCTAATCCCACTCACTGCTCACTCCCCATACACTTTAATATCCCACCCAGTCTAATCCCACACTCCTGCTCACTCCCCATAGCCTTTAATATCCCACCCAGTCTAATCCCACTCTCCTGCTCACTCCCCATAGCCTTTAATATCCCACCCAGTCTAATCCCACTCTCCTGCTCACTCCCCATGCCCTTTAATATCCCACCCAGTCTCATCCCACTCACTGCTCACTCCCCATACCCTTTAATATCCCACCCAGTCTAATCCCACTCACTGCTCACTCCCCATACCCTTTAATATCCCACCCAGTCTAATCCCGCTCACTGCTCACTCCCCATACCCTTTAATATCCCACCCAGTCTAATCCCACTCTCCCGCTCACTCCCCATACCCTTTAATATCCCACCCAGTCTAATCCCGCTCACTGCTCACTCCCCATACCCTTTAATATCCCACCCCGTCTAATCCCACTCACTGCTCACTCCCCACACCCTTTAATATCCCACCCAGTCTAATCCCACTCTCCTGCTCACTCCCCATACCCTTTAATATCCCACCCAGTCTAATCCCACTCACTGCTCACTCCCCATACCCTTTAATATCCCACCCCGTCTAATCCCACTCACTGCTCACTCCCCACACCCTTTAATATCCCACCCAGTCTAATCCCACTCTCCTGCTCACTCCCCATACCCTTTAATATCCCACCCAGTCTAATCCCACTCACTGCTCACTCCCCATACCCTTCAATATCCCACCCGGTCTAATCCCACTCACTGCTGACTCCCCATACCCTTTAATATCCCACCCAGTCTAATCCCACTCTCCTGCTCACTCCCCATACCCTTTAATATCCCACCCAGTCTAATCCCACTCACCGCTCACTCCCCATACCCTTTAATATCCCACCCAGTCTAATCCCACTCTCCTGCACACTCCCCATACCCTTTAATATCCCACCCAGTCTAATCCCACTCACTGCTCACTCCCCATACCCTTTAATATCCCACCCAGTCTAATCCCACTCTCCTGCTCACTCCCCATACCCTTTAATATCCCACCCAGTCTAATCCCACTCACTGCTCACTCCCCACACCCTTTAATATCCCACCCAATCTAATCCCACTCACTGCTCACTCCCCATACCCTTTAATATCCCACCCAGTCTAATCCCACTCACTGCTCACTCCACATACACTTTAATATCCCACCCAGTCTAATCCCACTCACTGCAAACCTCCCATACCCTTTAATATCCCACCCAGTCTCATCCCACTCTCCTGCTCACTCCCCATACCCTTTCATATCCCACCCAGTCTAATCCCACTCACTGCTCACTCCCCATACCCTTTAATATCCCATCCAGTCTAATCCCACTCACTGCTCACTCCCCATACCCTTTAATATCCCACCCAGTCTAATCCCACTCTCCTGCTCACTCCCCATACCCTTTAATATCCCACCCAGTCTAATCCCACTCACTGCTCACTCCCCATACACTTTAATATCCCAATCAGTCTAATCCATCTCTCCCCTCACTCACCATACCCTTTAATATCCCATCCAGTCTAATCCCACTCTCCTGCTCACTCCCCATAACCTTTAATATCCCACCCAGTCTAATCCCACTCACTGCTCACTCCCCATACCCTTTAATATCCCACGCATTCTAATCCCACTCTCCCGCTCACTCCCCATACCCTTCAATATCCCACCCAGTCTAATCCCGCTCACTGCTCACTCCCCATACCCTTTAATATCCCACCCAGTCTAATCCCACTCACTGCTCACTCCCCATACCCTTTAATACACCACCCAGACTAATCCCACTCTCCTGCTCACTCCCCATCCCCTTTAATATCCCACCCAGTCTAATCCCACTCACGGCTCACTCCCCATACCCTTTAATATCACACCCAGTCTACTCCCACTCTCCTGCTCACTCCCCATACACTTCAATATCCCACCCAGTCTAATCCCACTCCCTGCTCACTCCCCATACCCTTTAGTATCCCACCCAGTCTAATCCCACTCACTGCTCACCCCCCATTCCCTTTAATATCCCACCCAGTCTAATCCCACTCTACTCCTCACTCCCCATACCCTTTAATATCCCACCCAGTCTAATCCCACTCACTGCTCACTCCCCACACCCTTTAATATCCCACCCAATCTAATCCCACTCACTGCTCACTCCCCATACCCTTTAATATCCCACCCAGTCTAATCCCACTCACTGCTCACTCCACATACACTTTAATATCCCACCCAGTCTAATCCCACTCACTGCAAACCTCCCATACCCTTTAATATCCCACCCAGTCTCATCCCACTCTCCTGCTCACTCCCCATACCCTTTCATATCCCACCCAGTCTAATCCCACTCACTGCTCACTCCCCATACCCTTTAATATCCCATCCAGTCTAATCCCACTCACTGCTCACTCCCCATACCCTTTAATATCCCACCCAGTCTAATCCCACTCTCCTGCTCACTCCCCATACCCTTTAATATCCCACCCAGTCTAATCCCACTCACTGCTCACTCCCCATACACTTTAATATCCCAATCAGTCTAATCCATCTCTCCCCTCACTCACCATACCCTTTAATATCCCATCCAGTCTAATCCCACTCTCCTGCTCACTCCCCATAACCTTTAATATCCCACCCAGTCTAATCCCACTCACTGCTCACTCCCCATACCCTTTAATATCCCACGCATTCTAATCCCACTCTCCCGCTCACTCCCCATACCCTTCAATATCCCACCCAGTCTAATCCCGCTCACTGCTCACTCCCCATACCCTTTAATATCCCACCCAGTCTAATCCCACTCACTGCTCACTCCCCATACCCTTTAATATCCCAATCAGTCTAATCCCACTCACTGCTCACTCCCCATACCCTTTAATACACCACCCAGACTAATC
Organism: Somniosus microcephalus; assembly: GCF_052327205.1. Taxonomy (NCBI): domain Eukaryota; kingdom Metazoa; phylum Chordata; class Chondrichthyes; order Squaliformes; family Somniosidae; genus Somniosus; species Somniosus microcephalus. The sequence continues at coordinate 48,947,064 of NW_028225179.1, forward strand.
CCACTCTCCTGCTCACTCCCCATCCCCTTTAATATCCCACCCAGTCTAATCCCACTCACGGCTCACTCCCCATACCCTTTAATATCACACCCAGTCTACTCCCACTCTCCTGCTCACTCCCCATACACTTCAATATCCCACCCAGTCTAATCCCACTCCCTGCTCACTCCCCATACCCTTTAGTATCCCACCCAGTCTAATCCCACTCACTGCTCACCCCCCATTCCCTTTAATATCCCACCCAGTCTAATCCCACTCTACTCCTCACTCCCCATACCCTTTAATATCCCATCCAGTCTAATCCCACTCAATGCTCACTCCCCATACCCTTTAATATCCCACCCAGTCTAATCCCACACTCCTGCTCACTCCACATACCCTTTAATATCCCACCCAGTCTAATCCCACTCTCCTCCTCACTCCCCATACCCTTTAATATCCCACCCAGTCTAACCCCACTCACTGCTCACTCCCCATACCCTTTAATATCCCACCCAGTCTAATCCCACTCACTGCTCACTCCCCATACCCTTTAATATCCCACCCAGTCTAATCCCACTCACTGCTCACTCCCCATACCCTTTAATATCCCACGCATTCTAATCCCACACACTGCTCACTCCCCATACCCTTTAATATCCCACCCAGTCTAATCCCAGTCTCCTGCTCGTTCCCCATACCCTTTAATATCCCACCCAGCCTAATCCCACTCTCCTGCTCACTTCCCATGCCCTTTAATGTCCCACCCAGTCTAGTCCCACACTCCCCTCACTCCCCATACCCTTTAATATCCCACCCAGTCGAATCCCACACTCCCCCACTCCCCATACCCTTTAATATCCCACCCAGTCTAACCCCACTCACTGCTCACTCCCCATACCCTTTAATATCCCACCCAGTCTAATCCCACTCACTGCTCACTCCCCATACCCTTTAATATCCCACCCAGTCTAATCCCACTCACTGCTCACTCCCCATACCCTTTAATATCCCACCCAGTCTAATCCCACTCTCCCGCTCACTCCCCATACCCTTTAATATCCCACCCAGTCTAATCCCACTCTCGCCTCACTCCCCATACCCTTTAATATCCCACCCAGTCTAATCCCACTCACTGCTCACTCCCCATACCCTTTAATATCCCACCCAGTCTAATCCCACTCTCCCGCTCACTCCCCACACCCTTTAATATCCCACCCAGTCTAATCCCACTCTCCTGCTCACTCCCCATACCCTTTAATATCCCACCCAGTCTCATCCCACTCACTGCTCACTCCCCATACCCTTTAATATCCCACGCATTCTAATCCCACTCTCCTGCTCACTCCCCATACCCTTTAATATCCCACCCAGTCTAATCCCAGTCTCCTGCTCGTTCCCCATACCCTTGAATATCCCACCCAGCCTAATCCCACTCTCCTGCTCACTCCCCATACCCTTTAATATCCCACCCAGTCGAATCCCACACTCCCCCTCACTCCCCATACCCTTTAATATCCCACCCAGTCTAACCCCACTCCCCTGATCACTCCCCATACCCTTTAATATCCCACCCAGTCTAATCCCACTCACTGCTCACTCCCCATACCCTTTAATATCCCACCCAGTCTAATCCCACTCTCCCGCTCACTCCCCATGCCCTTTAATATCCCACCCAGTCTAATCCCACTCGCTGCTCACTCCCCATACCCTTTAATATCCCAGCCAGTCTAATCCCACTCTCCTACTCACTCCCCACACCCTTTAATATCCCACCCAGTCTAATCCCACTCACTGCTCACTCCACATACCCTTTAATATCCCACCCAGTCTAATCCCACTCTCCTGCTCACTCCCCATACACTTTAATATCCCAATCAGTCTAATCCCACTCACTTCTCACTCCCCATAGCCTTTAATATCCCACCCAGTCTAATCCCACTCACTGCTCACTCCCTATAGCCTTTAATATCCCACCCAGTCTAATCCCACTCCCCTGATCACTCCCCATACCCTTTAATATCCCACCCAGTCTAATCCCACTCACTGCTCACTCCCCATACCCTTTAATATCCCATCCAGTCTAATCCCACTCCCTGCTCACTCCCCATACCCTTTAGTATCCCACCCAGTCTAATCCCACTCACTGCTCACTCCCCATACCCTTTAATATCCCACCCAGTCTAATCCCACTCACTGCTCACTCCCTATACCCTTTAATATCCCACCCAGTCTAATCCCACTCACTGCTCACTCCCCATACCCTTTAATATCCCACCCAGTCTAATCTCACTCTCTGCTCACTCCCCATACACTTTAATATCCCACCCAGTCTAATCCCACTCACTGCTCACTCCCTGATGTAAGAAAAAGGAGACTTACCATCAAGTAACTTTAAAGTAAGCTTTAAGTAACTTATAAACACACTATATACACAAGAGAGGTCTTTACCATGCCTCTGGTAGAAGCCTCTTACAATACTGAACAGACCAGTATTTATACCAGTCCAACAGGAAGTGACATTGACAGGAAGTGAGGTATGTACACAGTTCATAGTTCATAGTTCACAGGAAGTGATGACATAACTTCCCAGAAGTTATCATTTTTATCACACTCCCCATACCCTTTAATATCCCACCCAGTCTAATCCCACTCTCCCGCTCACTCCCCATACCCTTTAATATCCCACCCAGTCTAATCCCGCTCACTGCTCACTCCCCATACCCTTTAATATCCCACCCAGTCTAATCCCACTCCCTGCTCACTCCCCATACCCTTTAATATCCCACCCAGTCTAATCCCACTCTCCTGCTCACTCCCCACACCCTTTAATATCCCACCCAGTCTAATCCCACTCACTGCTCACTCCACATACCCTTTAATATCCCAACCAGTCTAATCCCACTCACTGCTCACTCTCCATACCCTTTAATATCCCACCCAGTCTAATCCCACACACTGCTCACTCCCCATACCCTTTAATATCCCACCCAGTCTAATCCCACTCTCCTGCTCACTCCCCATACACTTTAATATCCCACCCAGTCTAATCCCACTCACTGCTCACTCCCCATACACTTTAATATCCCACCCAGTCTAATCCCACTCACTGCTCACTCCCCATACCCTTTATAATCCCACCCAGTCTAATCCCACTCACTGCTCACTCCCCATACCCTTTAAAATCCCACCCAGTCTAACCCAACTCACTGCTCACTCCCCATACCATTTAATATCCCATCCAGTCTAATCCCACTCTCTGCTCACCCCCCATACCCTTTAATATCCCACCCAGTCTAACCCAACTCACTGCTCACTCCCCATACACTTTAATATCCCACCCAGTCTAAACCCACTCTCCTGCTCACTCCCCATACCCTTTAATATCGCACTTAGTCTAATCCCACTCACTGCTCACTCCCCATACCCTTTGATATCCCACCCAGTCTAATCCCACTCACTGCTCACTCCCCATACCCTTTAATATCCCACCCAGTCTAATCCCACTCACTTCTGACTCCCCATACCCTTTAATATCCCACCCAGTCTAATCCCGCTCTCCTGCTTGCTCCCCATACCCTTTAATATCCCACCCAGTCTAATCCCGCTCTCCTGCTCACTCCCCATACCCTTTAATATCCCATCCAGTCTAATCCCACTCACTGCTCACTCCCCATACCCTTTAATACCCCACCCAGTCTAATCCCACCCACTGCTCACTCCCCATACCATTTAATATCCCACCCAGTCTAATCCCACTCTCCCCCTCACTCCCCATACCCTTTAAGATCCCACCCAGTCTAATCCCACTCTCCCCCTCACGCCCCATACCCTTTAATATCCCACCCAGTCTAATCCCACTCACTGCTCACTCCCCATACCATTTAATATCCCAACCAGTCTAATCCCACTCTCCCGCTCACTCCCCATACAATTTAATATCTCACCCAGTCTAATCCCACTGTCCCGCTCACTCCCCATACCCTTTAATATCCCACCCAGTCTAATCCCACTCACTGCTCACCCCCCATACCCTTTAATATCCCAAGTCTAATCCCACTCACTGCTCACTCCCCATCCCTTTAATATCTCACCCAGTCTAATCCCAGTCTCCTGCTCACTCCCAATTCAATTTAATATCCCACCCAGTCTAATCCCACTCTCCTGCTCACTCCCCATACCCTTTAATATCCCACCAAGTCCAATCCCACTCCCCTGCTCACTCCCCATACCCTTTAGTATCCCACCCAGTCTAATCCCACTCACTGCTCACTTCCCATACCCTTTAATATCCCACCCAGTCAAATCCCACTCTCCTGCTCACTCCCCATACCCTTTAATATACCACCCAGTCTAATCCCACTCACTGCTCACTCCCCATACCTTTTAATATCCCACCCAGTCTAATCCCACTCTCCCCCTCACTCCCCATACCCTTTAATGTCCCACCCAGTCTAATCCCACTCACTGCTCACTCCCCATACCCTTTAATATCCCGCCCAGTCTAATCCCACTCTCCTGCTCATTCCCCATACCCTTTAATATCCCACCCAGTCTAATCCCATTCATTGGTCATTCCCCATATCCTTTAATATCCCACCCAGTCTAATCCCACTCACTGCTCACTCCCCATACCTTTTAATATCCCACCCAGTCTAATCCCCCTCTCCTGCTCACTCCCCATACCCTTTAAAATCCCACCCAGTCTAATCCCACTCACTGCTCACTCCCCATACCCTTTAATATCCCACCCAGTCTAATCCCACTCTCCTCCTCACTCCCCATACCCTTTAATATCCCACCCAGTCTAATCCCACTCACTGCTCACTCCCCACACCCTTTAATATCCCACCCAGTCTAATCCCACTCTCCTCCTCACTCCCCATACCCTTTAATATCCCACCCAGCCTAATCCCACTCACTGCTCACTCCCCATACCCATTAATATCCCACCCAGTCTAATCCCACTCTCCCAGTCACTCCCCAGACACTTGAATATCCCACCCAGTCTAATCCCACTCACTGCTCACTCCCCATACCCTTTAATATCCAACCCAGTCTAACCCCTCTCTCCTGCTCATTCCCCATACCCTTTAATATCCCACCCAGTCTAATCCCTCTCACTGCTCACTTCCCATACCATTTAATATCCCAACCAGTCTAATCCCACTCACTGCTCACTCCCCATACCCTTTGATATCCCACCCAGTCTAATCCCACTCTCCCCTCAATCTCCATATATTTTAATATCCCACCCAATCTAATCCCACTCACTGCTCACTCCCCATACCCTTTAATATCCCACCCAGTCTAATCCCACTGACTGCTCACTCCCCATACCCTTTAATATCCCACCCAGTCTAATCCCACACACTGCTCACTCCCCATACCCTTTAATATCCCACCCAGTCTAATCCCACTCTCCTGCTCACTCCCCATACACTTTAATATCCCACCCAGTCTAATCCCACTCACTGCTCACTCCCCATACCCTTTAATATCCCACCCAGTCTAATCCCACTCACTGCTCACTCCCCATACCCTTTAATATCCCACCCAGTCTAATCCCACTCTCCTGCTCACTCCCCATACACTTTAATATCCCACCCAGTCTAATCCCACTCACTGCTCACTCCCCATACCCTTTAAAATCCCACCCAGTCTAACCCAACTCACTGCTCACTCCCCATACCATTTAATATCCCATCCAGTCTAATCCCACTCTCTGCTCACCCCCCATACCCTTTAATATCCCACCCAGTCTAACCCAACTCACTGCTCACTCCCCATACACTTTAATATCCCACCCAGTCTAATCCCACTCTCCTGCTCACTCCCCATACCCTTTAATATCGCACTTAGTCTAATCCCACTCACTGCTCACTCCCCATACCCTTTGATATCCCACCCAGTCTAATCCCACTCACTGCTCACTCCCCATACCCTTTAATATCCCACCCAGTCTAATCCCACTCACTTCTGACTCCCCATACCCTTTAATATCCCACCCAGTCTAATCCCGCTCTCCTGCTTGCTCCCCATACCCTTTAATATCCCACCCAGTCTAATCCCGCTCTCCTGCTCACTCTCCATACCCTTTAATATCCCATCCAGTCTAATCCCACTCACTGCTCACTCCCCATACCCTTTAATACCCCACCCAGTCTAATCCCACTCACTGCTCACTCCCCATACCATTTAATATCCCAACCAGTCTAATCCCACTCTCCCGCTCACTCCCCATACAATTTAATATCTCACCCAGTCTAATCCCACTATCCCGCTCACTCCCCATACCCTTCAATATCCCACCCAGTCTAATCCCACTCACTGCTCACTCCCCATACCCTTTAATATCCCACCCAGTCTAATCCCACTCTCCCGCTCACTCCCCATACCCTTTAATATCCCACCCAGTCTAATCCCACTCACTGCTCACTCCCCATACCCTTTAATATCTCACCCAGTCTAATCCCAGTCTCCTGCTCACTCCCAATACAATTTAATATCCCACCCAGTCTAATCCCACTCTCCTGCTCACTCCCCATACCCTTTAATATCCCACCCAGTCTAATCCCACTCTCCTGCGCACTCCCCATACCCTTTAATATCCCACCCAGTCTAATCCCACTCTCCCGCTCACTCTCCATACCCTTTAATATCCCACCCAGCCTAATCCCACTCACTGCTCACTCCCCATACCCTTTAATATCCCACCCAGTCTAATCCCACTCTCCTGCTCACTCCCCATACCCTTTAACATCCCACCCAGTCTAATCCCACTCCCTGCTCACTCCCCATACCCTTTAGTATCCCACCCAGTGTAATCCCACTCACTGCCCACTCCCCGTACCCTTTAATATCACACCCAGTCTAATCCCACTCTCCTGCTCACTCCCCATACAATTTAATATCCCACCCAGTCTAACCCACTCTCCTGCTCACTCCCCATACACTTTAATATCGCACCCAGTCTAATCCCACTCTCCTGCTCACTCCCCATAGCCTTCAATATCCCACCCAGTCTAATCCCACTCTCCTGCTCACTCCCCATGCCCTTTAATATCCCACCCAGTCTAATCCCACTCACTGCTCACTACCCATACCCTTTAATATCCCGCCCAGTCTAATCCCACTCCTGCTCACTCCCCATCCCCTTTAATATCCCACCCAGTCTAATCCCACTCGCTGCTCACTTCCCATACCATTTCATATCCCAACCAGTCTAATCCCACTCACTGCTCGCTCCCCATACCCTTTAATATCCCACCCAGTCTAATCCCACTCTCCCCTCAATCTCCATATATTTGAATATCCCACCCAATCTAGTCCACTCACTGCTCACTCCCCATACCCTTTAATATCCCACCCAGTCTAATCCCACTCACTGCTCACTCCCCATACCCTTTAATATCCCACCCAGTCTAATCCCACTCACTGCTCACTCCCCATAGCCTTTAATATCCCACCCAGTCTAATCGCACACACTGCTCACTCCCCATACCCTTTAATATCCCACCCAGTCTAATCCCACTCTCCTCCTCACTCCCTGTACCCATTAATATCCCAAACAATCTAATCCCACTCACTGCTCACTCCCCATACCCTTTAATATCCCACCCAGTCTAATCCCACTCTCCCGCTCACTCCCCATACCCTTTAATATCCCAAGTCTAATCCCACTCACTGCTCACTCCCCATACCCTTTAATATCTCACCCAGTCTAATCCCACTCTCCTGCTCATTCCCCATACCCTTTAATATCCCACCCAGTCTAATCCCACTCACTGCTCACTCCCCATACCCTTTAATAGCTCACCCAGTCTAATCCCACTCTCCTGCTCATTCCCCATACCCTTTAATATCCCACCCAGTCTAATCCCACTCACTGCTCACCCCCATTCCCTTTAATATCACACCCAGTCTAATCCCACTCACTGCTCACCCCCCATACCCTTTAATATCCCACCCAGTCTAAACCCACTCACTGCTCACCCCCCATACCCTTTAATATCCCACCCAGTCTAATCCCACTCTCCCGCTCACTCCCCATACCCTTTAATATCCCACCCAGTCTAATCCCACTCTCCCGCTCACTCCCCATACCCTTTAATATCCCACCCAGCCTAATCCCACTCAGTGCTCACTCCCCATACACTTTAATATGCCACCCAGTCTAATCCCACTCACTGCTCACCCCCCATACGCTTTAATATCCCACCCAGTCTAATCCCACTCACTGCTCACCCCCCATACCCTTCAATATCCCACCCAGTCTAATCCCACTCACTGCTCACTCCCCATACCCTTTAATATACCACCCAGTCTAATCCCACACCCCTGCTCACTCCCCATACCCTTTAATATCCCACCCAGTGTAATCCCACTCACTGCTCACTCCCCATACCCTTTAATATCCCACCCTGTCTAATCCAACTCACTGCTCACTCCCCGTACCCTTAAATATCGCACCCAGTCTAATCCCACTCACTGCTCACTCCCCATACACTTCAATATCCCACCCAGTCTAATCCCACTCTCCTGCTCACTCCCCATGCCCTTTAATATCCCACCCAGTCTAATCCCACTCTCCTGCTCACTCCCCATACCCTTTAATATCCCACCCAGTCTAATCCCACTCACTGCTCACTCCCCATACCCTTTAATATCCCGCCCAGTCTAATCCCACTCTCCCGCCCACTCCCCATACCCTTTAATATCCCGCCCAGTCTAATCCCACTCTCCTGCTCACTCCCCATACGCTTTAATATCCCACCCAGTCTAATCCCACTCTCTGCTCACTCCCCATACATTTTAATATCCAACCCAGTCTAACCCCTCTCTCCTGCTTATTCCCCATACCCTTTAATATCCCACCCAGTCTAATCCCACTCACTGCTCACTTCCCATACCATTTAATATCCCAACCAGTCTAATCCTACTCACTGCTCGCTCCCCATACACTTTAATATCCCACCCAGTCTAACCCCACTCACTGCTCACTCCCCATACCCTTTAATATCCCACCCAGTTTAATCCCACTCACTGCTCACTCCCCATACCCTTTGATATCCCACCCAGTCTAATCCCACTCTCCCCTCAATCTCCATATATTTTAATATCCCACCCAATCTAATCCCACTAACTGCTCACTCCCCATACCCTTTAATATCCCACCCAGTCTAATCCCACTCACTGCTCACTCCCCATACCCTTTAATATCCCACCCAGTCTAATCCCACTCTCCCACTCACTCCCCATACCCTTTAATATCCCACCCAGTCTAATCCCACTCACTGCTCACCCCCCATACGCTTTAATATCCCACCCAGTCTAATCCCACTCACTGCTCACCCCCCATACCCTTTAATATCCCATCCAGTCTAATCCCACTCACTGCTCACTCCCCATACCCTTCAATATCCCACCCAGTCTAATCCCACTCACTGCTCACTCCCCCTACCCTTTAATATCCCACCCAGTCTAATCCCACTCACTGCTCACCCCCCATACCCTTTAATATCCCATCCAGTCTAATCCCACTCACTGCTCACTCCCCATACCCTTCAATATCCCACCCAGTCTAATCCCACTCACTGCTCACCCCCCATACCCTTTAATATCCCACCCAGTGTAATCCCCCTCACTGCTCACTCCCCACACCCTTTAATATCCCACCCAGTCTAATCCCACTCACTGCTCACTCCCCATACCCTTTAATATCCCACCCTGTCTAATCCAACTCACTGCTCACTCCCCGTACCCTGAAATATCCCACCCAGTCTAATCCCACTCTCCTGCTCACTCCCCATACACTTTAATATTCCACCCAGTCTAATCCCACTCACTGCTCACTCCCCATACACTTTAATATCCCACCCAGTCTAATCCCACACTCCTGCTCACTCCCCATAGCCTTTAATATCCCACCCAGTCTAATCCCACTCTCCTGCTCACTCCCCATAGCCTTTAATATCCCACCCAGTCTAATCCCACTCTCCTGCTCACTCCCCATGCCCTTTAATATCCCACCCAGTCTAATCCCACTCACTGCTCACTCCCCATACCCTTTAATATCCCACCCAGTCTAATCCCACTCACTGCTCACTCCCCATACCCTTTAATATCCCACCCAGTCTAATCCCGCTCACTGCTCACTCCCCATACCCTTTAATATCCCACCCAGTCTAATCCCACTCTCCCGCTCACTCCCCATACCCTTTAATATCCCACCCAGTCTAATCCCGCTCACTGCTCACTCCCCATACCCTTTAATATCCCACCCCGTCTAATCCCACTCACTGCTCACTCCCCACACCCTTTAATATCCCACCCAGTCTAATCCCACTCTCCTGCTCACTCCCCATACCCTTTAATATCCCACCCAGTCTAATCCCACTCACTGCTCACTCCCCATACCCTTTAATATCCCACCCCGTCTAATCCCACTCACTGCTCACTCCCCACACCCTTTAATATCCCACCCAGTCTAATCCCACTCTCCTGCTCACTCCCCATACCCTTTAATATCCCACCCAGTCTAATCCCACTCACTGCTCACTCCCCATACCCTTCAATATCCCACCCGGTCTAATCCCACTCACTGCTGACTCCCCATACCCTTTAATATCCCACCCAGTCTAATCCCACTCTCCTGCTCACTCCCCATACCCTTTAATATCCCACCCAGTCTAATCCCACTCACCGCTCACTCCCCATACCCTTTAATATCCCACCCAGTCTAATCCCACTCTCCTGCACACTCCCCATACCCTTTAATATCCCACCCAGTCTAATCCCACTCACTGCTCACTCCCCATACCCTTTAATATCCCACCCAGTCTAATCCCACTCTCCTGCTCACTCCCCATACCCTTTAATATCCCACCCAGTCTAATCCCACTCACTGCTCACTCCCCACACCCTTTAATATCCCACCCAATCTAATCCCACTCACTGCAAACCTCCCATACCCTTTAATATCCCACCCAGTCTCATCCCACTCTCCTGCTCACTCCCCATACCCTTTCATATCCCACCCAGTCTAATCCCACTCACTGCTCACTCCCCATACCCTTTAATATCCCATCCAGTCTAATCCCACTCACTGCTCACTCCCCATACCCTTTAATATCCCACCCAGTCTAATCCCACTCTCCTGCTCACTCCCCATACCCTTTAATATCCCACCCAGTCTAATCCCACTCACTGCTCACTCCCCATACACTTTAATATCCCAATCAGTCTAATCCATCTCTCCCCTCACTCCCCATACCCTTTAATATCCCACCCAGTGTAATCCCCCTCACTGCTCACTCCCCACACCCTTTAATATCCCACCCAGTCTAATCCCACTCTCCTGCTCACTCCCCATACACTTTAATATTCCACCCAGTCTAATCCCACTCACTGCTCACTCCCCATACACTTTAATATCCCACCCAGTCTAATCCCACACTCCTGCTCACTCCCCATAGCCTTTAATATCCCACCCAGTCTAATCCCACTCTCCTGCTCACTCCCCATAGCCTTTAATATCCCACCCAGTCTAATCCCACTCTCCTGCTCACTCCCCATGCCCTTTAATATCCCACCCAGTCTAATCCCACTCACTGCTCACTCCCCATACCCTTTAATATCCCACCCAGTCTAATCCCACTCACTGCTCACTCCCCATACCCTTTAATATCCCACCCAGTCTAATCCCGCTCACTGCTCACTCCCCATACCCTTTAATATCCCACCCAGTCTAATCCCACTCTCCCGCTCACTCCCCATACCCTTTAATATCCCACCCAGTCTAATCCCGCTCACTGCTCACTCCCCATACCCTTTAATATCCCACCCCGTCTAATCCCACTCACTGCTCACTCCCCACACCCTTTAATATCCCACCCAGTCTAATCCCACTCTCCTGCTCACTCCCCATACCCTTTAATATCCCACCCAGTCTAATCCCACTCACTGCTCACTCCCCATACCCTTTAATATCCCACCCCGTCTAATCCCACTCACTGCTCACTCCCCACACCCTTTAATATCCCACCCAGTCTAATCCCACTCTCCTGCTCACTCCCCATACCCTTTAATATCCCACCCAGTCTAATCCCACTCACTGCTCACTCCCCATACCCTTCAATATCCCACCCGGTCTAATCCCACTCACTGCTGACTCCCCATACCCTTTAATATCCCACCCAGTCTAATCCCACTCTCCTGCTCACTCCCCATACCCTTTAATATCCCACCCAGTCTAATCCCACTCACCGCTCACTCCCCATACCCTTTAATATCCCACCCAGTCTAATCCCACTCTCCTGCACACTCCCCATACCCTTTAATATCCCACCCAGTCTAATCCCACTCACTGCTCACTCCCCATACCCTTTAATATCCCACCCAGTCTAATCCCACTCTCCTGCTCACTCCCCATACCCTTTAATATCCCACCCAGTCTAATCCCACTCACTGCTCACTCCCCACACCCTTTAATATCCCACCCAATCTAATCCCACTCACTGCTCACTCCCCATACCCTTTAATATCCCACCCAGTCTAATCCCACTCACTGCTCACTCCACATACACTTTAATATCCCACCCAGTCTAATCCCACTCACTGCAAACCTCCCATACCCTTTAATATCCCACCCAGTCTCATCCCACTCTCCTGCTCACTCCCCATACCCTTTCATATCCCACCCAGTCTAATCCCACTCACTGCTCACTCCCCATACCCTTTAATATCCCATCCAGTCTAATCCCACTCACTGCTCACTCCCCATACCCTTTAATATCCCACCCAGTCTAATCCCACTCTCCTGCTCACTCCCCATACCCTTTAATATCCCACCCAGTCTAATCCCACTCACTGCTCACTCCCCATACACTTTAATATCCCAATCAGTCTAATCCATCTCTCCCCTCACTCACCATACCCTTTAATATCCCATCCAGTCTAATCCCACTCTCCTGCTCACTCCCCATAACCTTTAATATCCCACCCAGTCTAATCCCACTCACTGCTCACTCCCCATACCCTTTAATATCCCACGCATTCTAATCCCACTCTCCCGCTCACTCCCCATACCCTTCAATATCCCACCCAGTCTAATCCCGCTCACTGCTCACTCCCCATACCCTTTAATATCCCACCCAGTCTAATCCCACTCACTGCTCACTCCCCATACCCTTTAATACACCACCCAGACTAATCCCACTCTCCTGCTCACTCCCCATCCCCTTTAATATCCCACCCAGTCTAATCCCACTCACGGCTCACTCCCCATACCCTTTAATATCACACCCAGTCTACTCCCACTCTCCTGCTCACTCCCCATACACTTCAATATCCCACCCAGTCTAATCCCACTCCCTGCTCACTCCCCATACCCTTTAGTATCCCACCCAGTCTAATCCCACTCACTGCTCACCCCCCATTCCCTTTAATATCCCACCCAGTCTAATCCCACTCTACTCCTCACTCCCCATACCCTTTAATATCCCACCCAGTCTAATCCCACTCACTGCTCACTCCCCACACCCTTTAATATCCCACCCAATCTAATCCCACTCACTGCTCACTCCCCATACCCTTTAATATCCCACCCAGTCTAATCCCACTCACTGCTCACTCCACATACACTTTAATATCCCACCCAGTCTAATCCCACTCACTGCAAACCTCCCATACCCTTTAATATCCCACCCAGTCTCATCCCACTCTCCTGCTCACTCCCCATACCCTTTCATATCCCACCCAGTCTAATCCCACTCACTGCTCACTCCCCATACCCTTTAATATCCCATCCAGTCTAATCCCACTCACTGCTCACTCCCCATACCCTTTAATATCCCACCCAGTCTAATCCCACTCTCCTGCTCACTCCCCATACCCTTTAATATCCCACCCAGTCTAATCCCACTCACTGCTCACTCCCCATACACTTTAATATCCCAATCAGTCTAATCCATCTCTCCCCTCACTCACCATACCCTTTAATATCCCATCCAGTCTAATCCCACTCTCCTGCTCACTCCCCATAACCTTTAATATCCCACCCAGTCTAATCCCACTCACTGCTCACTCCCCATACCCTTTAATATCCCACGCATTCTAATCCCACTCTCCCGCTCACTCCCCATACCCTTCAATATCCCACCCAGTCTAATCCCGCTCACTGCTCACTCCCCATACCCTTTAATATCCCACCCAGTCTAATCCCACTCACTGCTCACTCCCCATACCCTTTAATATCCCAATCAGTCTAATCCCACTCACTGCTCACTCCCCATACCCTTTAATACACCACCCAGACTAATCCCACTCTCCTGCTCACTCCCCATCCCCTTTAATATCCCACCCAGTCTAATCCCACTCACGGCTCACTCCCCATACCCTTTAATATCACACCCAGTCTACTCCCACTCTCCTGCTCACTCCCCATACACTTCAATATCCCACCCAGTCTAATCCCACTCCCTGCTCACTCCCCATACCCTTTAGTATCCCACCCAGTCTAATCCCACTCACTGCTCACCCCCCATTCCCTTTAATATCCCACCCAGTCTAATCCCACTCTACTCCTCACTCCCCATACCCTTTAATATCCCATCCAGTCTAATCCCACTCAATGCTCACTCCCCATACCCTTTAATATCCCACCCAGTCTAATCCCACACTCCTGCTCACTCCACATACCCTTTAATATCCCACCCAGTCTAATCCCACTCTCCTCCTCACTCCCCATACCCTTTAATATCCCACCCAGTCTAACCCCACTCACTGCTCACTCCCCATACCCTTTAATATCCCACCCAGTCTAATCCCACTCACTGCTCACTCCCCATACCCTTTAATATCCCACCCAGTCTAATCCCACTCACTGCTCACTCCCCATACCCTTTAATATCCCACGCATTCTAATCCCACACACTGCTCACTCCCCATACCCTTTAATATCCCACCCAGTCTAATCCCAGTCTCCTGCTCGTTCCCCATACCCTTTAATATCCCACCCAGCCTAATCCCACTCTCCTGCTCACTTCCCATGCCCTTTAATGTCCCACCCAGTCTAGTCCCACACTCCCCTCACTCCCCATACCCTTTAATATCCCACCCAGTCGAATCCCACACTCCCCCACTCCCCATACCCTTTAATATCCCACCCAGTCTAACCCCACTCACTGCTCACTCCCCATACCCTTTAATATCCCACCCAGTCTAATCCCACTCACTGCTCACTCCCCATACCCTTTAATATCCCACCCAGTCTAATCCCACTCACTGCTCACTCCCCATACCCTTTAATATCCCACCCAGTCTAATCCCACTCTCCCGCTCACTCCCCATACCCTTTAATATCCCACCCAGTCTAATCCCACTCTCGCCTCACTCCCCATACCCTTTAATATCCCACCCAGTCTAATCCCACTCACTGCTCACTCCCCATACCCTTTAATATCCCACCCAGTCTAATCCCACTCTCCCGCTCACTCCCCACACCCTTTAATATCCCACCCAGTCTAATCCCACTCTCCTGCTCACTCCCCATACCCTTTAATATCCCACCCAGTCTCATCCCACTCACTGCTCACTCCCCATACCCTTTAATATCCCACGCATTCTAATCCCACTCTCCTGCTCACTCCCCATACCCTTTAATATCCCACCCAGTCTAATCCCAGTCTCCTGCTCGTTCCCCATACCCTTGAATATCCCACCCAGCCTAATCCCACTCTCCTGCTCACTCCCCATACCCTTTAATATCCCACCCAGTCGAATCCCACACTCCCCCTCACTCCCCATACCCTTTAATATCCCACCCAGTCTAACCCCACTCCCCTGATCACTCCCCATACCCTTTAATATCCCACCCAGTCTAATCCCACTCACTGCTCACTCCCCATACCCTTTAATATCCCACCCAGTCTAATCCCACTCTCCCGCTCACTCCCCATGCCCTTTAATATCCCACCCAGTCTAATCCCACTCGCTGCTCACTCCCCATACCCTTTAATATCCCAGCCAGTCTAATCCCACTCTCCTACTCACTCCCCACACCCTTTAATATCCCACCCAGTCTAATCCCACTCACTGCTCACTCCACATACCCTTTAATATCCCACCCAGTCTAATCCCACTCTCCTGCTCACTCCCCATACACTTTAATATCCCAATCAGTCTAATCCCACTCACTTCTCACTCCCCATAGCCTTTAATATCCCACCCAGTCTAATCCCACTCACTGCTCACTCCCTATAGCCTTTAATATCCCACCCAGTCTAATCCCACTCCCCTGATCACTCCCCATACCCTTTAATATCCCACCCAGTCTAATCCCACTCACTGCTCACTCCCCATACCCTTTAATATCCCATCCAGTCTAATCCCACTCCCTGCTCACTCCCCATACCCTTTAGTATCCCACCCAGTCTAATCCCACTCACTGCTCACTCCCCATACCCTTTAATATCCCACCCAGTCTAATCCCACTCACTGCTCACTCCCTATACCCTTTAATATCCCACCCAGTCTAATCCCACTCACTGCTCACTCCCCATACCCTTTAATATCCCACCCAGTCTAATCTCACTCTCTGCTCACTCCCCATACACTTTAATATCCCACCCAGTCTAATCCCACTCACTGCTCACTCCCTGATGTAAGAAAAAGGAGACTTACCATCAAGTAACTTTAAAGTAAGCTTTAAGTAACTTATAAACACACTATATACACAAGAGAGGTCTTTACCATGCCTCTGGTAGAAGCCTCTTACAATACTGAACAGACCAGTATTTATACCAGTCCAACAGGAAGTGACATTGACAGGAAGTGAGGTATGTACACAGTTCATAGTTCATAGTTCACAGGAAGTGATGACATAACTTCCCAGAAGTTATCATTTTTATCACACTCCCCATACCCTTTAATATCCCACCCAGTCTAATCCCACTCTCCCGCTCACTCCCCATACCCTTTAATATCCCACCCAGTCTAATCCCGCTCACTGCTCACTCCCCATACCCTTTAATATCCCACCCAGTCTAATCCCACTCCCTGCTCACTCCCCATACCCTTTAATATCCCACCCAGTCTAATCCCACTCTCCTGCTCACTCCCCACACCCTTTAATATCCCACCCAGTCTAATCCCACTCACTGCTCACTCCACATACCCTTTAATATCCCAACCAGTCTAATCCCACTCACTGCTCACTCTCCATACCCTTTAATATCCCACCCAGTCTAATCCCACACACTGCTCACTCCCCATACCCTTTAATATCCCACCCAGTCTAATCCCACTCTCCTGCTCACTCCCCATACACTTTAATATCCCACCCAGTCTAATCCCACTCACTGCTCACTCCCCATACACTTTAATATCCCACCCAGTCTAATCCCACTCACTGCTCACTCCCCATACCCTTTATAATCCCACCCAGTCTAATCCCACTCACTGCTCACTCCCCATACCCTTTAAAATCCCACCCAGTCTAACCCAACTCACTGCTCACTCCCCATACCATTTAATATCCCATCCAGTCTAATCCCACTCTCTGCTCACCCCCCATACCCTTTAATATCCCACCCAGTCTAACCCAACTCACTGCTCACTCCCCATACACTTTAATATCCCACCCAGTCTAAACCCACTCTCCTGCTCACTCCCCATACCCTTTAATATCGCACTTAGTCTAATCCCACTCACTGCTCACTCCCCATACCCTTTGATATCCCACCCAGTCTAATCCCACTCACTGCTCACTCCCCATACCCTTTAATATCCCACCCAGTCTAATCCCACTCACTTCTGACTCCCCATACCCTTTAATATCCCACCCAGTCTAATCCCGCTCTCCTGCTTGCTCCCCATACCCTTTAATATCCCACCCAGTCTAATCCCGCTCTCCTGCTCACTCCCCATACCCTTTAATATCCCATCCAGTCTAATCCCACTCACTGCTCACTCCCCATACCCTTTAATACCCCACCCAGTCTAATCCCACCCACTGCTCACTCCCCATACCATTTAATATCCCACCCAGTCTAATCCCACTCTCCCCCTCACTCCCCATACCCTTTAAGATCCCACCCAGTCTAATCCCACTCTCCCCCTCACGCCCCATACCCTTTAATATCCCACCCAGTCTAATCCCACTCACTGCTCACTCCCCATACCATTTAATATCCCAACCAGTCTAATCCCACTCTCCCGCTCACTCCCCATACAATTTAATATCTCACCCAGTCTAATCCCACTGTCCCGCTCACTCCCCATACCCTTTAATATCCCACCCAGTCTAATCCCACTCACTGCTCACCCCCCATACCCTTTAATATCCCAAGTCTAATCCCACTCACTGCTCACTCCCCATCCCTTTAATATCTCACCCAGTCTAATCCCAGTCTCCTGCTCACTCCCAATTCAATTTAATATCCCACCCAGTCTAATCCCACTCTCCTGCTCACTCCCCATACCCTTTAATATCCCACCAAGTCCAATCCCACTCCCCTGCTCACTCCCCATACCCTTTAGTATCCCACCCAGTCTAATCCCACTCACTGCTCACTTCCCATACCCTTTAATATCCCACCCAGTCAAATCCCACTCTCCTGCTCACTCCCCATACCCTTTAATATACCACCCAGTCTAATCCCACTCACTGCTCACTCCCCATACCTTTTAATATCCCACCCAGTCTAATCCCACTCTCCCCCTCACTCCCCATACCCTTTAATGTCCCACCCAGTCTAATCCCACTCACTGCTCACTCCCCATACCCTTTAATATCCCGCCCAGTCTAATCCCACTCTCCTGCTCATTCCCCATACCCTTTAATATCCCACCCAGTCTAATCCCATTCATTGGTCATTCCCCATATCCTTTAATATCCCACCCAGTCTAATCCCACTCACTGCTCACTCCCCATACCTTTTAATATCCCACCCAGTCTAATCCCCCTCTCCTGCTCACTCCCCATACCCTTTAAAATCCCACCCAGTCTAATCCCACTCACTGCTCACTCCCCATACCCTTTAATATCCCACCCAGTCTAATCCCACTCTCCTCCTCACTCCCCATACCCTTTAATATCCCACCCAGTCTAATCCCACTCACTGCTCACTCCCCACACCCTTTAATATCCCACCCAGTCTAATCCCACTCTCCTCCTCACTCCCCATACCCTTTAATATCCCACCCAGCCTAATCCCACTCACTGCTCACTCCCCATACCCATTAATATCCCACCCAGTCTAATCCCACTCTCCCAGTCACTCCCCAGACACTTGAATATCCCACCCAGTCTAATCCCACTCACTGCTCACTCCCCATACCCTTTAATATCCAACCCAGTCTAACCCCTCTCTCCTGCTCATTCCCCATACCCTTTAATATCCCACCCAGTCTAATCCCTCTCACTGCTCACTTCCCATACCATTTAATATCCCAACCAGTCTAATCCCACTCACTGCTCACTCCCCATACCCTTTGATATCCCACCCAGTCTAATCCCACTCTCCCCTCAATCTCCATATATTTTAATATCCCACCCAATCTAATCCCACTCACTGCTCACTCCCCATACCCTTTAATATCCCACCCAGTCTAATCCCACTGACTGCTCACTCCCCATACCCTTTAATATCCCACCCAGTCTAATCCCACACACTGCTCACTCCCCATACCCTTTAATATCCCACCCAGTCTAATCCCACTCTCCTGCTCACTCCCCATACACTTTAATATCCCACCCAGTCTAATCCCACTCACTGCTCACTCCCCATACCCTTTAATATCCCACCCAGTCTAATCCCACTCACTGCTCACTCCCCATACCCTTTAATATCCCACCCAGTCTAATCCCACTCTCCTGCTCACTCCCCATACACTTTAATATCCCACCCAGTCTAATCCCACTCACTGCTCACTCCCCATACCCTTTAAAATCCCACCCAGTCTAACCCAACTCACTGCTCACTCCCCATACCATTTAATATCCCATCCAGTCTAATCCCACTCTCTGCTCACCCCCCATACCCTTTAATATCCCACCCAGTCTAACCCAACTCACTGCTCACTCCCCATACACTTTAATATCCCACCCAGTCTAATCCCACTCTCCTGCTCACTCCCCATACCCTTTAATATCGCACTTAGTCTAATCCCACTCACTGCTCACTCCCCATACCCTTTGATATCCCACCCAGTCTAATCCCACTCACTGCTCACTCCCCATACCCTTTAATATCCCACCCAGTCTAATCCCACTCACTTCTGACTCCCCATACCCTTTAATATCCCACCCAGTCTAATCCCGCTCTCCTGCTTGCTCCCCATACCCTTTAATATCCCACCCAGTCTAATCCCGCTCTCCTGCTCACTCTCCATACCCTTTAATATCCCATCCAGTCTAATCCCACTCACTGCTCACTCCCCATACCCTTTAATACCCCACCCAGTCTAATCCCACTCACTGCTCACTCCCCATACCATTTAATATCCCAACCAGTCTAATCCCACTCTCCCGCTCACTCCCCATACAATTTAATATCTCACCCAGTCTAATCCCACTATCCCGCTCACTCCCCATACCCTTCAATATCCCACCCAGTCTAATCCCACTCACTGCTCACTCCCCATACCCTTTAATATCCCACCCAGTCTAATCCCACTCTCCCGCTCACTCCCCATACCCTTTAATATCCCACCCAGTCTAATCCCACTCACTGCTCACTCCCCATACCCTTTAATATCTCACCCAGTCTAATCCCAGTCTCCTGCTCACTCCCAATACAATTTAATATCCCACCCAGTCTAATCCCACTCTCCTGCTCACTCCCCATACCCTTTAATATCCCACCCAGTCTAATCCCACTCTCCTGCGCACTCCCCATACCCTTTAATATCCCACCCAGTCTAATCCCACTCTCCCGCTCACTCTCCATACCCTTTAATATCCCACCCAGCCTAATCCCACTCACTGCTCACTCCCCATACCCTTTAATATCCCACCCAGTCTAATCCCACTCTCCTGCTCACTCCCCATACCCTTTAACATCCCACCCAGTCTAATCCCACTCCCTGCTCACTCCCCATACCCTTTAGTATCCCACCCAGTGTAATCCCACTCACTGCCCACTCCCCGTACCCTTTAATATCACACCCAGTCTAATCCCACTCTCCTGCTCACTCCCCATACAATTTAATATCCCACCCAGTCTAACCCACTCTCCTGCTCACTCCCCATACACTTTAATATCGCACCCAGTCTAATCCCACTCTCCTGCTCACTCCCCATAGCCTTCAATATCCCACCCAGTCTAATCCCACTCTCCTGCTCACTCCCCATGCCCTTTAATATCCCACCCAGTCTAATCCCACTCACTGCTCACTACCCATACCCTTTAATATCCCGCCCAGTCTAATCCCACTCCTGCTCACTCCCCATCCCCTTTAATATCCCACCCAGTCTAATCCCACTCGCTGCTCACTTCCCATACCATTTCATATCCCAACCAGTCTAATCCCACTCACTGCTCGCTCCCCATACCCTTTAATATCCCACCCAGTCTAATCCCACTCTCCCCTCAATCTCCATATATTTGAATATCCCACCCAATCTAGTCCACTCACTGCTCACTCCCCATACCCTTTAATATCCCACCCAGTCTAATCCCACTCACTGCTCACTCCCCATACCCTTTAATATCCCACCCAGTCTAATCCCACTCACTGCTCACTCCCCATAGCCTTTAATATCCCACCCAGTCTAATCGCACACACTGCTCACTCCCCATACCCTTTAATATCCCACCCAGTCTAATCCCACTCTCCTCCTCACTCCCTGTACCCATTAATATCCCAAACAATCTAATCCCACTCACTGCTCACTCCCCATACCCTTTAATATCCCACCCAGTCTAATCCCACTCTCCCGCTCACTCCCCATACCCTTTAATATCCCAAGTCTAATCCCACTCACTGCTCACTCCCCATACCCTTTAATATCTCACCCAGTCTAATCCCACTCTCCTGCTCATTCCCCATACCCTTTAATATCCCACCCAGTCTAATCCCACTCACTGCTCACTCCCCATACCCTTTAATAGCTCACCCAGTCTAATCCCACTCTCCTGCTCATTCCCCATACCCTTTAATATCCCACCCAGTCTAATCCCACTCACTGCTCACCCCCATTCCCTTTAATATCACACCCAGTCTAATCCCACTCACTGCTCACCCCCCATACCCTTTAATATCCCACCCAGTCTAAACCCACTCACTGCTCACCCCCCATACCCTTTAATATCCCACCCAGTCTAATCCCACTCTCCCGCTCACTCCCCATACCCTTTAATATCCCACCCAGTCTAATCCCACTCTCCCGCTCACTCCCCATACCCTTTAATATCCCACCCAGCCTAATCCCACTCAGTGCTCACTCCCCATACACTTTAATATGCCACCCAGTCTAATCCCACTCACTGCTCACCCCCCATACGCTTTAATATCCCACCCAGTCTAATCCCACTCACTGCTCACCCCCCATACCCTTCAATATCCCACCCAGTCTAATCCCACTCACTGCTCACTCCCCATACCCTTTAATATACCACCCAGTCTAATCCCACACCCCTGCTCACTCCCCATACCCTTTAATATCCCACCCAGTGTAATCCCACTCACTGCTCACTCCCCATACCCTTTAATATCCCACCCTGTCTAATCCAACTCACTGCTCACTCCCCGTACCCTTAAATATCGCACCCAGTCTAATCCCACTCACTGCTCACTCCCCATACACTTCAATATCCCACCCAGTCTAATCCCACTCTCCTGCTCACTCCCCATGCCCTTTAATATCCCACCCAGTCTAATCCCACTCTCCTGCTCACTCCCCATACCCTTTAATATCCCACCCAGTCTAATCCCACTCACTGCTCACTCCCCATACCCTTTAATATCCCGCCCAGTCTAATCCCACTCTCCCGCCCACTCCCCATACCCTTTAATATCCCGCCCAGTCTAATCCCACTCTCCTGCTCACTCCCCATACGCTTTAATATCCCACCCAGTCTAATCCCACTCTCTGCTCACTCCCCATACATTTTAATATCCAACCCAGTCTAACCCCTCTCTCCTGCTTATTCCCCATACCCTTTAATATCCCACCCAGTCTAATCCCACTCACTGCTCACTTCCCATACCATTTAATATCCCAACCAGTCTAATCCTACTCACTGCTCGCTCCCCATACACTTTAATATCCCACCCAGTCTAACCCCACTCACTGCTCACTCCCCATACCCTTTAATATCCCACCCAGTTTAATCCCACTCACTGCTCACTCCCCATACCCTTTGATATCCCACCCAGTCTAATCCCACTCTCCCCTCAATCTCCATATATTTTAATATCCCACCCAATCTAATCCCACTAACTGCTCACTCCCCATACCCTTTAATATCCCACCCAGTCTAATCCCACTCACTGCTCACTCCCCATACCCTTTAATATCCCACCCAGTCTAATCCCACTCTCCCACTCACTCCCCATACCCTTTAATATCCCACCCAGTCTAATCCCACTCACTGCTCACCCCCCATACGCTTTAATATCCCACCCAGTCTAATCCCACTCACTGCTCACCCCCCATACCCTTTAATATCCCATCCAGTCTAATCCCACTCACTGCTCACTCCCCATACCCTTCAATATCCCACCCAGTCTAATCCCACTCACTGCTCACTCCCCCTACCCTTTAATATCCCACCCAGTCTAATCCCACTCACTGCTCACCCCCCATACCCTTTAATATCCCATCCAGTCTAATCCCACTCACTGCTCACTCCCCATACCCTTCAATATCCCACCCAGTCTAATCCCACTCACTGCTCACCCCCCATACCCTTTAATATCCCACCCAGTGTAATCCCCCTCACTGCTCACTCCCCACACCCTTTAATATCCCACCCAGTCTAATCCCACTCACTGCTCACTCCCCATACCCTTTAATATCCCACCCTGTCTAATCCAACTCACTGCTCACTCCCCGTACCCTGAAATATCCCACCCAGTCTAATCCCACTCTCCTGCTCACTCCCCATACACTTTAATATTCCACCCAGTCTAATCCCACTCACTGCTCACTCCCCATACACTTTAATATCCCACCCAGTCTAATCCCACACTCCTGCTCACTCCCCATAGCCTTTAATATCCCACCCAGTCTAATCCCACTCTCCTGCTCACTCCCCATAGCCTTTAATATCCCACCCAGTCTAATCCCACTCTCCTGCTCACTCCCCATGCCCTTTAATATCCCACCCAGTCTAATCCCACTCACTGCTCACTCCCCATACCCTTTAATATCCCACCCAGTCTAATCCCACTCACTGCTCACTCCCCATACCCTTTAATATCCCACCCAGTCTAATCCCGCTCACTGCTCACTCCCCATACCCTTTAATATCCCACCCAGTCTAATCCCACTCTCCCGCTCACTCCCCATACCCTTTAATATCCCACCCAGTCTAATCCCGCTCACTGCTCACTCCCCATACCCTTTAATATCCCACCCCGTCTAATCCCACTCACTGCTCACTCCCCACACCCTTTAATATCCCACCCAGTCTAATCCCACTCTCCTGCTCACTCCCCATACCCTTTAATATCCCACCCAGTCTAATCCCACTCACTGCTCACTCCCCATACCCTTTAATATCCCACCCCGTCTAATCCCACTCACTGCTCACTCCCCACACCCTTTAATATCCCACCCAGTCTAATCCCACTCTCCTGCTCACTCCCCATACCCTTTAATATCCCACCCAGTCTAATCCCACTCACTGCTCACTCCCCATACCCTTCAATATCCCACCCGGTCTAATCCCACTCACTGCTGACTCCCCATACCCTTTAATATCCCACCCAGTCTAATCCCACTCTCCTGCTCACTCCCCATACCCTTTAATATCCCACCCAGTCTAATCCCACTCACCGCTCACTCCCCATACCCTTTAATATCCCACCCAGTCTAATCCCACTCTCCTGCACACTCCCCATACCCTTTAATATCCCACCCAGTCTAATCCCACTCACTGCTCACTCCCCATACCCTTTAATATCCCACCCAGTCTAATCCCACTCTCCTGCTCACTCCCCATACCCTTTAATATCCCACCCAGTCTAATCCCACTCACTGCTCACTCCCCACACCCTTTAATATCCCACCCAATCTAATCCCACTCACTGCAAACCTCCCATACCCTTTAATATCCCACCCAGTCTCATCCCACTCTCCTGCTCACTCCCCATACCCTTTCATATCCCACCCAGTCTAATCCCACTCACTGCTCACTCCCCATACCCTTTAATATCCCATCCAGTCTAATCCCACTCACTGCTCACTCCCCATACCCTTTAATATCCCACCCAGTCTAATCCCACTCTCCTGCTCACTCCCCATACCCTTTAATATCCCACCCAGTCTAATCCCACTCACTGCTCACTCCCCATACACTTTAATATCCCAATCAGTCTAATCCATCTCTCCCCTCACTCCCCATACCCTTTAATATCCCATCCAGTCTAATCCCACTCTCCTGCTCACTCCCCATAACCTTTAATATCCCACCCAGGCTAATCCCACTCACTGGTCACTCCCCATACACTTCAATATCCCACCCAGTCTAATCCCACTCACTGCTCACTCCCCATACCCTTTAATATCCCACGCATTCTAATCCCACTCTCCCGCTCACTCCCCATACCCTTCAATATCCCACCCAGTCTAATCCCGCTCACTGCTCACTCCCCATACCCTTTAATATCCCACCCAGTCTAATCCCACTCACTGCTCACTCCCCATACCCTTTAATATCCCACTCAGTCTATTCCCACTCACTGCTGACTCCCCATACACTTGAATATCCCAATCAGTCTAATCCCACTCACTGCTCACTCCCCATACCCTTTAATACACCACCCAGACTAATCCCACTCTCCTGCTCACTCCCCATCCCCTTTAATATCCCACCCAGTCTAATCCCACTCACGGCTCACTCCCCATACCCTTTAATATCACACCCAGTCTACTCCCACTCTCCTGCTCACTCCCCATACACTTCAATATCCCACCCAGTCTAATCCCACTCCCTGCTCACTCCCCATACCCTTTAGTATCCCACCCAGTCTAATCCCACTCACTGCTCACCCCCCATTCCCTTTAATATCCCACCCAGTCTAATCCCACTCTACTCCTCACTCCCCATACCCTTTAATATCCCATCCAGTCTAATCCCACTCAATGCTCACTCCCCATACCCTTTAATATCCCACCCAGTCTAATCCCACACTCCTGCTCACTCCCCATACCCTTTAATGTCCCACCCAGTCTAGTCCCACACTCCCCTCACTCCCCATACCCTTTAATATCCCACCCAGTCGAATCCCACACTCCCCCACTCCCCATACCCTTTAATATCCCACCCAGTCTAACCCCACTCACTGCTCACTCCCCATACCCTTTAATATCCCACCCAGTCTAATCCCACTCACTGCTCACTCCCCATACCCTTTAATATCCCACCCAGTCTAATCCCACTCTCCCGCTCACTCCCCATACCCTTTAATATCCCACCCAGTCTAATCCCACTCTCGCCTCACTCCCCATACCCTTTAATATCCCACCCAGTCTAATCCCACTCACTGCTCACTCCCCATACCCTTTAATATCCCACCCAGTCTAATCCCACTCTCCCGCTCACTCCCCACACCCTTTAATATCCCACCCAGTCTAATCCCACTCTCCTGCTCACTCCCCATACCCTTTAATATCCCACCCAGTCTCATCCCACTCACTGCTCACTCCCCATACCCTTTAATATCCCACGCATTCTAATCCCACTCTCCTGCTCACTCCCCATACCCTTTAATATCCCACCCAGTCTAATCCCAGTCTCCTGCTCGTTCCCCATACCCTTGAATATCCCACCCAGCCTAATCCCACTCTCCTGTTCACTCCCCATACCCTTTAATATCCCACCCAGTCGAATCCCACACTCCCCCTCACTCCCCATACCCTTTAATATCCCACCCAGTCTAACCCCACTCCCCTGATCACTCCCCATACCCTTTAATATCCCACCCAGTCTAATCCCACTCACTGCTCACTCCCCATACCCTTTAATATCCCACCCAGTCTAATCCCACTCTCCCGCTCACTCCCCATGCCCTTTAATATCCCACCCAGTCTAATCCCACTCGCTGCTCACTCCCCATACCCTTTAATATCCCAGCCAGTCTAATCCCACTCTCCTACTCACTCCCCACACCCTTTAATATCCCACCCAGTCTAATCCCACTCACTGCTCACTCCACATACCCTTTAATATCCCACCCAGTCTAATCCCACTCTCCTGCTCACTCCCCATACACTTTAATATCCCAATCAGTCTAATCCCACTCACTTCTCACTCCCCATAGCCTTCAATATCCCACCCAGTCTAATCCCACTCACTGCTCACTCCCTATAGCCTTTAATATCCCACCCAGTCTAATCCCACTCCCCTGATCACTCCCCATACCCTTTAATATCCCACCCAGTCTAATCCCACTCACTGCTCACTCCCCATACCCTTTAATATCCCATCCAGTCTAATCCCACTCCCTGCTCACTCCCCATACCCTTTAGTATCCCACCCAGTCTAATCCCACTCACTGCTCACTGCTCACTCCCCATACCCTTTAATATCCCACCCAGTCTAATCCCACTCACTGCTCACTCCCTATACCCTTTAATATCCCACCCAGTCTAATCTCACTCTCTGCTCACTCCCCATACACTTTAATATCCCACCCAGTCTAATCCCACTCACTGCTCACTCCCTGATGTAAGAAAAAGGAGACTTACCATCAAGTAACTTTAAAGTAAGCTTTAAGTAACTTATAAACACACTATATACACAAGAGAGGTCTTTACCATGCCTCTGGTAGAAGCCTCTTACAATACTGAACAGACCAGTATTTATACCAGTCCAACAGGAAGTGACATTGACAGGAAGTGAGGTATGTACACAGTTCATAGTTCATAGTTCACAGGAAGTGATGACATAACTTCCCGGAAGTTATCATTTTTATCACACTCCCCATACCCTTTAATATCCCACCCAGTCTAATCCCACTCTCCCGCTCACTCCCCATACCCTTTAATATCCCACCCAGTCTAATCCCGCTCACTGCTCACTCCCCATACCCTTTAATATCCCACCCAGTCTAATCCCACTCCCTGCTCACTCCCCATACCCTTTAATATCCCACCCAGTCTAATCCCACTCTCCTGCTCACTCCCCACACCCTTTAATATCCCACCCAGTCTAATCCCACTCACTGCTCACTCCACATACCCTTTAATATCCCAACCAGTCTAATCCCACTCACTGCTCACTCTCCATACCCTTTAATATCCCACCCAGTGTAATCCCACTCACGGCTCACTCCCCATACACTTTAATATCCCGCCCAGTCTAATCCCACTCTCCCGCTCACTCCCCATACCCTTTAATATCCCACCCAGTCTAATCCCACTCACTGCTCACTCCCCATACACTTTACTATCCCACCCAGTCTAATCTCGCTCTCTGCTCACTCCCCATACCCTTTAATATCCCACCCAGTCTAATCCCACTCCCTCCTCACTCCCCATGCCCTTTAATATTCCACCCAGTCTAATCCCACTCCCCTCACTCCCCATACACTTTAATATCCCACCCAGTCTAATCCCACTCTCCCGCTCACTCCCCATACCCTTTAATATCCCACCCAGTCTACTCCCACTCACTGCTCACTCCCCATACCCTTTAATATACCAGCCCGTCTAATCCCACTCTCTGCTCACTCCCGATACCCTTTAATATCCCACCCCATCTAATCCCACTCTCTGCTCACTCCCCATACCCTTTAATATCCCACCCAGTCTAATCCCACTCACTGCTCACTCCCCATACCCTTTAATATCCCACCCAGTCTAATCCCACTCTCCCGCTCACTCCCCATACCCTTTAATATCCCACCCAGTCTACTCCCACTCACTGCTCACTCCCCATACCCTTTAATATCCCACCCGTCTAATCCCACTCTCTGCTCACTCCCGATACCCTTTAATATCCCACCCAGTCTAATCCCACTCACTGCTCACTCCCCATACCCTTTAATATCCCACCCAGTCTAATCCCACTCACTGCTCACTCCCCATACCCTTTAATATCCCACCCAGTCTAATCCCACTCACTGCTCACTCCCCATACCCTTTAATATCCCACCCAGTCTAATCCCACTCACTGCTCACTCCCCATACCCTTTAATATCCCACCCAGTCTAATCCCACTCACTTCTCACTCCCCATACACTTTAATGTCCCATCCAGTCTCATCCCACTCTCCTGCTGACCCCCATACACTTTAATATCCCAATCAGTCTAATCCCACTCTCCTGCTCACTCCCCATACCCTTTAATATCCCACCCAGTCTAATCCCACTCACTGCTCACTCCCCATACCCTTTAATATCCCACCTAGTCTAATCCCACTCTCCTGCTCACTCCCCATACCCTTTAATATCCCACCCAGTCTAATCCCACTCACTTCTCACTCCCCATACCCTTTAATATCCCACCCAGTCTAATCCCACTCTCCTGCTCACTCCCCATACACTTTAATATCCCACCCAGTCTAATCCCACTCACTGCTCACTCCCCATACCCTTTAATATCGCACCCAGTCTAATCCCACTCCCCTGATCACTCCCCATACCCTTTAATATCCCACCCAGTCTAATCCCACTCACTGCTCACTCCCCATACCCTTTAATATCCCACCTAGTCTAATCCCACTCCCTGCTCACTCCCCATACCCTTTAGTATCCCACCCAGTCTAATCCCACTCACTGCTCACTCCCCATACCCTTTAATATCCCACCCAGTCTAATCCCACTCCCTGCTCACTCCCCATACCCTTTAATATCCCAGCCAGTCTAATCCCACTCTCCTGCTCACTCCCCACACCCTTTAATATCCCACCCAGTCTAATCCCACTCACTGCTCACTCCACATACCCTTTAATATCCCAACCAGTCTAATCCCACTCACTGCTCACTCTCCATACCCTTTAATATCCCACCCAGTGTAATCCCACTCACGGCTCACTCCCCATACACTTTAATATCCCGCCCAGTCTAATCCCACTCTCCCGCTCACTCCCCATACCCTTTAATATCCCACCCAGTCTAATCCCACTCACTGCTCACTCCCCATACACTTTACTATCCCACCCAGTCTAATCTCGCTCTCTGCTCACTCCCCATACCCTTTAATATCCCACCCAGTCTAATCCCACTCCCTCCTCACTCCCCATGCCCTTTAATATTCCACCCAGTCTAATCCCACTCCCCTCACTCCCCATACACTTTAATATCCCACCCAGTCTAATCCCACTCTCCCGCTCACTCCCCATACCCTTTAATATCCCACCCAGTCTACTCCCACTCACTGCTCACTCCCCATACCCTTTAATATACCAGCCCGTCTAATCCCACTCTCTGCTCACTCCCGATACCCTTTAATATCCCACCCCATCTAATCCCACTCTCTGCTCACTCCCCATACCCTTTAATATCCCACCCAGTCTAATCCCACTCACTGCTCACTCCCCATACCCTTTAATATCCCACCCAGTCTAATCCCACTCTCCCGCTCACTCCCCATACCCTTTAATATCCCACCCAGTCTACTCCCACTCACTGCTCACTCCCCATACCCTTTAATATCCCACCCGTCTAATCCCACTCTCTGCTCACTCCCGATACCCTTTAATATCCCACCCAGTCTAATCCCACTCACTGCTCACTCCCCATACCCTTTAATATCCCACCCAGTCTAATCCCACTCACTGCTCACTCCACATACCCTTTAATATCCCACCCAGTCTAATCCCACTCACTGCTCACTCCCCATACCCTTTAATATCCCACCCAGTCTAATCCCACTCACTGCTCACTCCCCATACCCTTTAATATCCCACCCAGTCTAATCCCACTCACTTCTCACTCCCCATACACTTTAATGTCCCATCCAGTCTCATCCCACTCTCCTGCTGACCCCCATACACTTTAATATCCCAATCAGTCTAATCCCACTCACTGCTCACTCCCCATACCCTTTAATATCCCACCCAGTCTAATCCCACTCTCCCCTCACTCCCCATACCTTTTAATATCCCACGCAGTCGAATCCCACACACTGCTCACTCCCCATACACTTTAATATCCCACCCAGTCTAATCCCACTCACTGCTCACTCCCCATACCCTTTAATATCGCACCCAGTCTAATCCCACTCCCCTGATCACTCCCCATACCCTTTAATATCCCACCCAGTCTAATCCCACTCACTGCTCACTCCCCATACCCTTTAATATCCCACCTAGTCTAATCCCACTCCCTGCTCACTCCCCATACCCTTTAGTATCCCACCCAGTCTAATCCCACTCACTGCTCACTCCCCATACCCTTTAATATCCCACCCAGTCTAATCACACTCACTTCTCACTCCCCATACCCTTTAATATCCCACCAAGTCTAATCCCACTCTCCCGCTCACTCCCCATACCCTTTAATATCCCACCCAGTCTAATCCCACTCACTGCTCACTCCCCATACCCTTTAATATCCCACCCAGTCTAATCCCACTCACTGCTCACTCCCCATACACTTTACTATCCCACCCAGTCTAATCTCACTCTCTGCTCACTCCCCATACACTTTAATATCCCACCCAGTCTAATCCCACTCACTGCTCACTCCCCATGCCCTTTAATATCCCACCCAGTCTAATCCCACTCTCCACCTCACTCCCCATACCCTTTCATATCCCACCCAGCCTCATCCCACTCTCCACCTCACTCCCCATACCCTTTAATATCCCACCCAGTCTAATCCCACTCTCCACCTCACTCCCCATACCCTTTAATATCACACCCAATCTAATCCCACTCACTGCTCACTCCCCATACACTTTAATATCACACCCAGTCTAATCCCACTCACTGCTCACTCCCCATACACTTTAATATCCCACCCAGTCTCATCCCACTCACTGCTCACTCCCCATACCCTTTAATATCCCACCCAGTCTAATCCCACTCACTGCTCACTCCCCATACCCTTTAATATCCCACCCAGTCTCATCCCACTCACTGCTCACTCCCCATACACTTTAATATCCCACCCAGTTTTATTCCTCTCTTCCGTACGCTTCAATAGTCCCTAGCCCACGATAGACTGTAGCTCGCATTCGGAGGGTCTGAAGATGAGGTACGGAAAGACTAGAATTGAAAATACCTCTTTCATGTCTTCGTAGAAAATGTAGAGGATCGAATGTCTGCCTTTGTTCTCCCACCAGCCCTTCACATGGTCATGCCAGAGCCCGTAAGCAACTGCAGAGGGAGAGCAAGAGACAGTGGTAACCATATCTCCACACAGCTTCATATACACAGCAGTATAGGAACCGACACACAGGTAGATCACAGCTTGCTCACACGCACCACACAGGTACACAGGCACCTCACAGGTTCAGTGACAGGTACACACACACACACACAGTGACAGGTACACACACACAGTGACAGGTACACTCACCCACAGTAATAGGTACACACACACACAGTGACAGGTACACACACCCACAATAATAGGTACACACACACAGTGACAGGTACACACACCCACAATAATAGGTACACACACACAGTGACAGGTACACACACACTGACAGATACACACACACACAGTGACAGGTACACACACACACAGTGACAGGTACACACACACACCCACAGTGACAGGGACACACACACACACACAGTGACAGGTACACACACACACCCACAGTGTCAGGGACACACACACACAGTGACAGGTACAAACACCACAGTGACAGGTACACACACACAGTGACAGGTACACACACACACAGTGACAGGTACACACACACACACAGTGACAGGTACACACACAGACAATGACAGGTAAACACACACACAGTGAAAGGTAAACACACACACAGTGACAGGTACACACACCCACAATAATAGGTACACACACACAGTGACAGGTACACACACACTGACAGATACACACACACAGTGACAGGTACACACACACACCCACAGTGACAGGGACACACACACACACACACACCCACAGTGTCAGGGACACACACACACAGTGACAGGTACAAACACCACAGTGACAGGTACACACACACAGTGACAGGTACACACACACACAGTGACAGGTACACACACACACAGTGACAGGTACACACACAGACAATGACAGGTAAACACACACACAGTGACAGGTACACACACCCACAGTGACAGGTACACACACACACAGTGACAGGTACACACACACACAGTGACAGGTAAACACACACACAGTGACAGGTACACACACACACAGTGACAGGTACACACACACACACACAGTGACAGGTACACACACACCCACAGTGACAGGTTCATACACACACACAGTCACAGGTACACACACACACACACACACACACAGTGACAGGTACACACACCCACAGTGACAGGTACACCCACAGTGACAGGTACACACACACACACACAGTGACAGGTACACACACACACAGTGACAGCTACACACACACACAGTGACAGGTACACACACACAGTGACAGGTACACACACACACAGTGACAGGTACACACACAGTGACAGGTACACACACATAGTGACAGGTACACAAACACATAGTGACAGGTACACACACACACAGTGACAGGTACACACACACACACACAGTGACAGGTACACACACACCCACAGTGACAGGTTCATACACACACACAGTCACAGGTACACACACACACACACACAGTGACAGGTACACACACCCACAGTGACAGGTACACCCACAGTGACAGGTACACCCACACACACACACAGTGACAGGTACACACACACACACAGTGACAGGTACACACACACACAGTGACAGGTACACACACACATTGACAGGTACACACACACACAGTGACAGGTACACACACACACAGTGACAGGTACACACACACATCGACAGGTACACACACACACAGTGACAGGTACAGACACAGACAATGACAGGTACACACACAGTGACAGGTACACACACATAGTGACAGGTACACAAACACATAGTGACAGGTTCACACACACAGTGACAGGTACACACACACAGTGACAGGTACACACACCCACAGTAATAGATACACACACACAGTGACAGATACACACACAGTGACAGCTACACACACACACAGTGACAGGTACACACACACACACTCACAGTGACAGGTACACACACACCCACAGTGACAGGTACACACACACACACAGTGACAGGTACACTCACACACAGTGACAGGTACAAACACACCCACAGTGACAGGTACACACACACACAGACAATGACAGGTACACGCACACAGTGACAGGTAACACACACAGAGTGACAGGTACACACAGAGTGACAGGTACACACACACACATGGTGACAGGTACACACACACAGTGACAGGTACAAACACACACAGTGACAGGTACACACACACACACAGACAAGTACACACACACAGTGACAGGTGTACACACACAGTGACAGGTACACACACACAGTGACAGGTACACACACACACACAGTGACAGGTACACACACAAACAGTGACAGATACACACACACGCAGTGACAGGTACACACACACATACACAGTGACAGGTACACACACACACACACAGTGACAGGTACACACACACAGTGACAGGTACACACACACACACACAGTGACAGGTACACACACAAACAGTGACAGATACACACACACAGTGACAGGTACACACACAAACAGTGACAGATACACACACACACACAGTGACAGGTACACACACAAACAGTGACATACACACACACACAGTGACATACACACACACACATTGACAGGTACACACACACACACAGTGACAGGTACACACACACACAGTGATAGGTACACACATGCACAGTGTCAGGTACACACGCACAGTGACAGGTACACTCACACAGTGACAGGTACACACACACACACAGTGACAGGTACACACAGAGTGACAGGTACACACACACACAGTGACAGGTACACACACAGTGACAGGTACACACACACACAGTGACAGGGACACACATACACACAGTGACAGGTACACACATTCACAGTGACAGGTACACGCACACAGTGACAGGTACACACACACACAGTGACAGGTACACACACACACAGTGACAGGTACGCACACAGAGTAACAGGTACACACACACACAGTGACAGGATACACACACAAAGTGACAGGGACACACACACACACACACAGTGACAGGTACACACACACACAGTGACAGGTACACACAGTGACAGGATACACACACACAGTGACAGGTACACACACAGTGACAGGTACACACACAGTGGCAGGTACACGCACACACACACACAGTGACAGGTACACTCACACAGTGACAGGTACACACACACACACAGTGACAGGTACACACACACACAGTGACAGGTACACACACAGTGACAGGTACACACACACACAGTGACAGGGACACACATACACACAGTGACAGGTACACACACAGTGACAGGATACACACACACAGTGACAGGGACACACACACACACAGTGACAGGTACACACACACACACAGTGACAGGATACACACACACAGTGACAGGTACACACACAGTAACAGGTACGCACACACAGTGACAGGTACACACACACAGTGGCAGGTACACACACACAGTGGCAGGTACACACACACACACACACAGTGACAGGTACACACACACAGTGACAGGTATACACACACACACACAGTGACAGGTACACACACACACAGTGACAGGTACACACACACAGTAACAGGTACACACACACAGTGACAGGTCCACACACACAGTGACAGGTCCACACACACAGTGACAGGTACACACATACACACACAGTGACAGGTACACACACACACTGTAACAGGTACACATACACAGTGACAGGTACACACACACAGTGACAGGTACACACACACACAGTTACAGATACACACACAGTGATAGGTAGACATACACACACAGTGACAGGTACACACAGACACAGTGACAGGTACACACAGACACAGTGACAGGTACACACACACAGTGACAGGTACACACAAACACACAGTGACAGGTATACACACACACATACAGTGACAGATACACACGCAGTGACAGATACACACACACTGACAGATACACACACACACTGTGACAGGTACACACACACACACAGTGACAGGTACACACACACACACAGTGACAGGTACGCACACCCACAGTGATAGGTACACACACACAGTGACAGTTACACACACACACAGTGACAGGTACACACACACACACAGTGACAGGTACACACACACACAGAGTGACAGGTACACACACACAGAGTAACAGGTAAACACACACAGACAATGACAGGTAAACACACACACAGTGACAGGTACACACACAGTGACAGATACACACACACACACACACAGTGACAGGTACACACAAACACACAATGACAGATACACACACACAGACAATGACAGGTACACACACACACAGTGACAGGTATACACACACACACACACACAGTGACAGGTACACACACACACACAGTGACAGGTACACACACACAGAGTGACAGGTACACACACAGAGTGACAGGTCCACACACACAGTGACAGGTACACACACAGTGACAGATACACACACACACACACACACAGTGACAGGTACACACAAACACACAATGACAGATGCACACACACAGACAATGTCAGGTACACACATACACAGTGACAGGTACACACACACACACAATGACAGTTACACACACACAGGGTGACAGGTACACACACACAGACAATGTCAGGTACACACACAGTGACAGGTACACACACAGTGACAGGTACACACAGAGTGACAGGTACACACACACAGTGACAGGTACACACACACAATGACAGATACACACACACAGGGTGACAAGTACACACACACAGACAATGTCAGGTACACACACAGTGACAGGTACACACACACACAGTGACAGGGACACACATACACACAGTGACAGGTACACACATTCACAGTGACAGGTACACGCAC
Organism: Somniosus microcephalus; assembly: GCF_052327205.1. Taxonomy (NCBI): domain Eukaryota; kingdom Metazoa; phylum Chordata; class Chondrichthyes; order Squaliformes; family Somniosidae; genus Somniosus; species Somniosus microcephalus. Next base: position 48,984,349 of record NW_028225179.1, read on the forward strand.
ACAGTGACAGGTACACACACACACAGTGACAGGTACACACACACACAGTGACAGGTACGCACACAGAGTAACAGGTACACACACACACAGTGACAGGATACACACACAAAGTGACAGGGACACACACACACACACACAGTGACAGGTACACACACACACAGTGACAGGTACACACAGTGACAGGATACACACACACAGTGACAGGTACACACACAGTGACAGGTACACACACAGTGGCAGGTACACGCACACACACACACAGTGACAGGTACACTCACACAGTGACAGGTACACACACACACACAGTGACAGGTACACACACACACAGTGACAGGTACACACACAGTGACAGGTACACACACACACAGTGACAGGGACACACATACACACAGTGACAGGTACACACACAGTGACAGGATACACACACACAGTGACAGGGACACACACACACACAGTGACAGGTACACACACACACACAGTGACAGGATACACACACACAGTGACAGGTACACACACAGTGACAGGTACGCACACACAGTGACAGGTACACACACACAGTGGCAGGTACACACACACAGTGGCAGGTACACACACACACACACACAGTGACAGGTACACACACACAGTGACAGGTATACACACACACACACAGTGACAGGTACACACACACACACAGTGACAGGTACACACACACAGTAACAGGTACACACACACAGTGACAGGTCCACACACACAGTGACAGGTCCACACACACAGTGACAGGTACACACATACACACACAGTGACAGGTACACACACACACTGTAACAGGTACACATACACAGTGACAGGTACACACACACAGTGACAGGTACACACACACACAGTTACAGATACACACACAGTGATAGGTAGACATACACACACAGTGACAGGTACACACAGACACAGTGACAGGTACACACAGACACAGTGACAGGTACACACACACAGTGACAGGTACACACAAACACACAGTGACAGGTATACACACACACATACAGTGACAGATACACACGCAGTGACAGATACACACACACTGACAGATACACACACACACTGTGACAGGTACACACACACACACAGTGACAGGTACACACACACACACAGTGACAGGTACGCACACCCACAGTGATAGGTACACACACACAGTGACAGTTACACACACACACAGTGACAGGTACACACACACACACAGTGACAGGTACACACACACAGAGTGACAGGTACACACACACAGAGTAACAGGTAAACACACACAGACAATGACAGGTAAACACACACACAGTGACAGGTACACACACAGTGACAGATACACACACACACACACACAGTGACAGGTACACACAAACACACAATGACAGATACACACACACAGACAATGACAGGTACACACACACACAGTGACAGGTATACACACACACACACACACAGTGACAGGTACACACACACACACAGTGACAGGTACACACACACAGAGTGACAGGTACACACACAGAGTGACAGGTCCACACACACAGTGACAGGTACACACACAGTGACAGATACACACACACACACACACACACAGTGACAGGTACACACAAACACACAATGACAGATGCACACACACAGACAATGTCAGGTACACACATACACAGTGACAGGTACACACACACACACAATGACAGTTACACACACACAGGGTGACAGGTACACACACACAGACAATGTCAGGTACACACACAGTGACAGGTACACACACAGTGACAGGTACACACAGAGTGACAGGTACACACACACAGTGACAGGTACACACACACAATGACAGATACACACACACAGGGTGACAAGTACACACACACAGACAATGTCAGGTACACACACAGTGACAGGTACACACACACACACTGACAGGTACACACACACAGTGACAGGTACACGCACACACACTAACAGGGACACACACACAGTGACAGGTACACACACACAGTGACAGATACACACACAGTGACAGGTACACACACACAGTGACAGGTACACACACACACGGTGACTGGTACACACACACAGTGACAGGATGCTGGGTCTATCTTTAAAAAGCCATTGAACCTGGGACCTCTCTCAGTTCATACCATTGCCCTGCAGGTAATTCTGGAAATACTCCTCCCAGCTCCCCGGGTGGGGCTGTATCCTGTTCATTAAGTCAAAGTGATAGTAGGAGACCATGTTGTCCTTGGCATTCCTGCCGCAGTAGATTATCTGCAGGGGGATGTGAAAGGGGTTGTGGGTTAGAGGCATCGCACGTCGCAAACCCAACTGTGGAATCCAACCGTCCGCACCCAACAGACAGGAATTCAACACGGCAGGAAAAAAAAAGAAAGAAGGATGTAAGGAAGGAAACAATGAAGGAAGGAAGGAAAGACGGGCCATACAGTACCAGACTGGAGTGAATCGTTCCTTTTTACCCGCTGTGTACTGTACATGTACAGGAGCTGACACTGAGACACACACGGGCCGTACAGTACCAGACAGGAGTGAATCGTTCCCTTTTACCCGCTGTGTGCTGTACATGTACAGGAGCAGACACTGAGACACACACGGGCTGTACAGGACCAGACGGGAGTGAATCGTTCCCTTTTACCCGCTGTGTGCTGTACATGTACAGGAGCTGACACTGAGACACACACGGGACGTACAGTACCAGACGGGAGTGAATCATTCCCTTTACCCGCTGTGTACTGTACATGTACAGGAGCTGACACTGAGACACACACGGGCTGTACAGTACCAGATGGGAGTGAATCGTTCCCTTTTACCCGTTGTGTACTGTACATGTACAGGAGCTGACACTGAGACACACACGGGCTGTACAGTACCAGATGGGAGTGAATCGTTCCCTTTTACCCGTTGTGTACTGTACATGTACAGGAGCTGACACTGAGACACACACGGGCCATACAGTATCAGACGGGAGTGAATCATTCCCTTTACCCGCTGTGTACTGTACATGTACAGGAGCTGACACTGAGACACACACGGGCTGTACAGTACCAGATGGGAGTGAATCGTTCCCTTTTACCCACTGTGTGCTGTACATGTACAGCAACTGACAGAGAAACACGCGGGCCGTACAGTACCAGACGGGAGTGAATCATTCCCTTTTACCCGCTGTGCACTGTACATGTACAGTAGCTGACACTGAGACACACACGGGCCGTACAGTACCAGATGGGAGTGAATCGTTCCCTTTAACCCGCTGTGTGCTGTACATGTACAGGAGCTGACACTGAGACACACACGGGCCGTAAAGTACCAGACGGGAGTGAATCGCTCCCTTTTACCCGCTGTGTGCTGTACATGTACAGGAGCTGACACTGAGACACACACGGTCCGTACAGTACCAGACAGGAGTGAATCGCTCCCTTTTACCCGCTGTGTACTGTACATGTACAGGAGCTGAAACTGAGACACCCACGGGCCGTACAGTACCAGACGGGAGTGAATCGTTCCCTTTTACCCGCTGTGTACTGTACATGTACAGGAGCTGAAGCTGAGACACACACGGGCCGTACAGTACCAGACGGGAGTGAATCGTTCCCTTTTACCCGCTGTGTACTGTACATGTACAGGAGCTGACACTGAGACACACATGGGCCGTACAGTACCAGACGGGAGTGAATCATTCTCTTTTACCCGCTGTGCACTCTACATGTACAGGAGGTGACACTGAGACACACACAGGCCGTACAGTACCAGACGGGAGTGAATCGTCCCCTTTTATCCGCTGTGTACTGTACATGTACAGAAGCTGACACTGAGACACACACGGGCCGTCCAGTACCAGACCGAAGTGAATCGTTCCCTTTTACCCGCTGTGTGCTGTACATGTACAGGAGCTGACACTGAGACACACACGGGCCGTACAGTACCAGACCGAAGTGAATCGTTCCCTTTTACCCGCTGTGTACTGTACATGAACAGGAGCTGACACTGAGACACGCACAGGCTGTACAGTACCAGACGGGAGTGAATCGTTCCCTTTTACCCACTGTGTGCTGTACATGTACAGGAGCTGACACTGAGACACACACGGGCCGTACAGTACCAGACCGAAGTGAATCGTTCCCTTTTACCCGCTGTGTACTGTACATGTACAGGAGCTGACACTGAGACACACACGGGCCGTACAGTACCAGACGGGAGTGAATCGTTCTCTTTTACCCGCTGTGTACTGTACATGTACAGGAGCTGACACTGAGACACGCACGGGCCGTACAGTACCAGACGGGAGTGAATCGTTCCCTTTTACCCGGTGTACTGTACATGTACAGGAGCTGACACTGAGACACACACGGGCCGTACAGTACCAGACGGGAGTGAATCGTTCCCTTTTACCCTCTGTGTGCTGTACATGTACAGTAGCTGATACTGAGACTTGCACGGGCCGTACAGTACCAGATGGGAGTGAATCGTTCCCTTTAACCTGCTGTGTGCTGTACATGTACAGGAGCTGACACTGAGACACACACGGGCCGTACAGTACCAGATGGGAGTGAATCGTTCCCTTTTACCCGCTGTGTACTGTACATGTACAGGAGCTGACACTGAGACACACACGGGCCGTACAGTACCAGACGGGAGTGAATCGTTCCCTTTTACCCGATGTGTACTGTACATGTACAGGAGCTGACACTGAGACACACATGGGCCGTACAGTACCAGACGGGAGTGAATCGTTCCCTTTTACCCGCTGTGTGCTGTACATGTACAGGAGCTGACACTGAGATACACACGGGCCATACAGTACCAGACAGGAGTGAACCGTTCCCTTTTACCCGCCGTGTACTGTACATGTACAGGAGCTGACACTGAAACACACACGGGCTGTACAGTACCAGATGGGAGTAAATCGTTCCCTTTTACCCGTTGTGTACTGTACATGTACAGGAGCTGACACTGAGACACACACGGGCCGTACAGTACCAGACGGGAGTGAATCGTTCCCTTTTACCCACTGTGGGCTGTACATGTACAGGAGCTGACACTGAGACACACACGGACCGTACAGTACCAGACGGGAGTGAATCGTTCCCTTTTACCCACTGTGTACTGTACATGTACAGGAGCTGACACTGAGACACACACGGGCCGTACAGTACCAGAGGGGCGTGAATCGTTCCCTTTTACCCGCTGTGTACTGTACATGTACAGGAGCTGACACTGAGACACACACGGGCCGTACAGTACCAGACGGGAGTGAATCGTTCCCTTTTACCCGCTGTGTACTGTACATGTACAGGAGCTGACACTGAGACACACACGGGCAGTACAGTACCAGACGGGAGTGAATCGTTCCCTTTTACCCGTTGTGTACTGTGCATGTACAGGAGCTGACACTGAGACACACACGGGCCGTACAATACCAGAGGGGTGTGAATCGTTCACTTTTACCCTCTGTGTGCTGTACATGTACAGGAGCTGACACTGAGACACACACGGGCCGTACAATACCAGAGGGGTGTGAATCGTTCACTTTTACCCTCTGTGTGCTGTACATGTACAGGAGCTGACACTGAGACACACACGGGCCATACCGTACCAGACGGGAGTGAATCGTTCCCTTTTGTTAAGTATGTGTATTGTATTGAACAATTAACACAAAGACTTAAACGTATAACTCAAACAGGTCTTTACCGGTTGGAGGTAGGGACTATACATAGGTCTGTACTTCATGCCCACAGGCGGGAACTGAGGGGAATCAGTACCCACAGTACTATTTATACCCCCATGGCCAGGAGTGGTACTGCGTATCACTACGCCCAACAAGTAGTGCAGTCCTGTCCATAGGTTCAAAGTAGCACACATATTACATACACAACATTCCTCCCTTCCTAGCTTTACAGTCATCTCCCCATTTAACATAACGTAATAACATATATACATATATAACTTCAGGTTTACATAACAGAATAACATAGATACATAGATAACTTCATGTCAAAAACAGATCACAGATTCAGTCTCTGCGGAAAACAGTTCACAGATTCAATCTCTGTGGTGTAGTCGGTTCACGTTGCTAGAGTGACTCATTCAATAGTCCTTCCATGGATTTAACAGTTTGAACTTCCGAACTGAATTGGCTCCGTTCGGAGGGACCACGTGTGTGATCTGGTAGAGGTGATAATGGTTCAGATGGGTCATCTTCTGTTTTTACTTTTCCTTTTCTGCTTCTTGGAGACTCTCTGGGCTCCATTGTCAGCTGCCACAGCTGCCAGCTGCATGCGCAGTTCCTCCTTCTCTTCCTCCTGTTTCCGTCGTAGAGCCAGCTTCTCCCGATGTTCCGTAGACTTTTGGTGCTCCTCCATGATTTCTGCACTTTGGGAGTCGAAGTTACAAGCTGGGCAGGACAGGACATCGTAATATTCGGTGTCGTCCTGAGCTAGACCAGTGAGAGGGTCGTCTATTTCCTCCATACCTAGCTGGACGTTAGCCAGCTCTTGTTCCAAATCCAGACATCTTTCCTGAAGAGACTTCTTCATGTGTACCTCTGCATCCAGCTTTTTCTGGGCTTTCAGCAAGTCGTTTACTAGTGACCTCATTTGTGATTTTAATACTTCAACTTCCTTTGGAGATTGATTGATCGGACTATGCAATCCCTCTACCGGAGCAGCTGTTTCAGCGGTCTGTTGTTCTACGTTGACGTGAGTCAGCGTACTTTTGGCATCCAAGGGCTGCTCTGTTGCAGTCATCTCAGTCTGTGTTGCCACCTCAGCTCTTCCAATAACCTTTGAGAGCTCCGAACCCCTTTCGTTTGAATATTGAAGTTCATGTTCAAGTTTTTCCCATTTCAGAGTCCTGTCCTTCAGCATATGCAGGAGTTGGCTGACCGTTAACTCCTCTGACATCAGACGTTTTGTGTGCTCCTGCTCCATTTTCTCCATCAGCTGCTTCTGTTGTCTTTCCAGATTCTCCAACTCTATATCAAAGAACTCTTTCGTTGCATTCAACTCTTGCTCAAAACGGCGAAGCATTTGTTCTAATTGCTGTTGTAGTTTGAAATGGAGTTGAGTTCGAGCCCGGTGTCCCTCAGAAATGGGCACATCAGTAGACTTGCCAGACTCAGAATCCACAGTTAAACTATGTTGTTGTTGCTCAGTGGAATTCTGTGCTGAAACTTTGTCTTTTGCACCTGAGTTGGGCTTACCATCATCCGTTCCAGAGTCTGGGCCGACTATCTTCACCGAGTTCTCACTCGTTATTGTTTGTAGGAAATGCCAGTCCATATTCATTTTCCTAATCCACTCCCGTCCTAGTAGTGGAGGACCTCCTTCAGATATCACATATAAGTCCATTATTTGACTGTCTTCGCCCTTGTGGGCCACTGCAACCTCTATTTTCCCGATGGGGTACACTCTTTGCCCCGTGTATGTTTTCAATATAATCCCCGTATCCTGTAGGGGAATATGTTGGAATAACTTTCCGTAATCTTTCTTATTTATGACCGTCAATGCCGATCCAGTGTCCAATTCCAGTTTTACTTGGACTCCTTCTATCTGAAGAGTGACCCAAATTGTCTGGAGGTCTGCACCCTTACCAGCGTTGAGTACTCTTAAGCTAGCCAGTTCATTACAGCTTAAGCTAGCCAGTTCATTACTGCTAGCGTCTGAATCGGACTCCTGTTCGGTCACCTTGTGTACCTTTGCGTATTTTCCTTGCGGTGACTTCTTGTTGCTGGTCTTCTTCCCTGACCTGCATACTCTAGCTATATGTCCAAGCCTACCACAAGTTCTACATTCTTGGTTTTTAAACCAACACTGGTTCTGATCATGCGTTGTCTTTCCACAACGATAACATTTGCCAGAACTCACACCCAATTTGTGTGCACTGAGCTCCGGTGACCGTAGCTGCATTACTGCCGTGCCTCTCGCTGCGGCTTCGTGTGCTGCTGCCATAGTGACCGCCTTCTCAAGCGTCAGCTCATTCTCCTCGAGCAGTCGCTTTTGTGTATCCTGTTTAAATAAACCACACACAAATTTGTCTCGTAGTGCATCTGTCAATCCCGTTCCAAACTGGCAATATTTCGCTAATTTACGCAATTCCAGCAAATATTCAGCATTGCTTTCATGCTGTAGCTGCCTTCTGTCGTAAAATTTAAATCGTTCCGCTAGCATCAGCGGCGTGGGGTTTAGATGATCTTTCAGGACAGTATCAATCTCATCGAACGTCTTATCCGCCGGTTCATCTGGTGATAACAGGTGTTTCAATTGCCCGTACGTCTTCGCACCCATTAAATTTAATAATGTTAGAGCTTTATCTTGGTCACGAATTTTATTGGCCTTACAATAATTTTTTACTCTTTCAACATATATGGCCCAATCTTCGAGGTCACTATCAAAGGTGCTAATATTCCCGTGTTTAGGCATTGTAGATTTGCAATTTCTCAGATTTTATTTTCTTTACTTGTTATCAAAGATGGCGGCTTCCCGCTCTTGCCGTCGTCCTCCGCCCACAAAATGGCGGTTTTCCCGCGCTTGGCGGTCTTCACCCGTCCCCCGACGCCGTCTCCCTTCAGCCCCCGAGTGCGGCCCTTATCTTCGCCGCGATCGATAGCCCGCCCTGTGCACCGCGACTCTCGCACCTTGAGCTTCTGCAGCCGCCGCGCCTTTCAGTCCGAGTGCGGCTCTTATCTTTGGTCCCGATCGCTGGCCCGGCTGCGCCCCTCACTTCAAAGCGGCCCGGCCCTTATCTGCCGATCGCTATCGCCCTACCTCTCTCTCTTCCCCAGTCCTGTCTTTACTCCGGTTCACAAGCTGATGGAGGCTTCAGGGTCCTAATGCCTGTCGCTTCCAGTCGCTGGAAGCTGTCAGGATTTCTGCTGCCCTTCAGTTTTGAGTGGGGTGTTGAGGATTGAAACCTCTCTTCAACGTCCTGTCTTTGGACGAAGCCGCCTGGAATAACTGCCGCAGGGTAAGAGCCTGACTCGTCGCCAGTGTTAAGTATGTGTATTGTATTGAACAATTAACACAAAGACTTAAACGTATAACTCAAACAGGTCTTTACTGGTTGGAGGTAGGGACTGCACATAGGTCTTTACTTCATGCCCACAGGCGGGAACTGAGGGGAATCAGTACCCACAGTACTATTTATACCCCTATGGCCAGGAGTGGTACTGCGTATCACTACGCCCAACAAGTAGTGCAGTCCTGTCCATAGGTTCAAAGTAGCACACATATTACATACACAACATTACCCGCTGTGTACTGTACATGTACAGGAGCTGACACTGAGACACACATGGGCTGTACAGTACCAGACGGGAGTGAATCATTCCCTATTACCCCTGTGTACTGTACATGTACAGGAGCTGACACTGAGACACACACGGGCCGTACTGTACCAAACGGGATTGAATCGTTCCCTTTTACCCGCTGTGTGCTGTACATGTACAGGAGCTGACACTGAGACACACACGGGCCATACAGTACCAGATGGGAGTGAATCGTTCCCTTTTACCCGCTGTGTACTGAACATGTACAGGAGCTGACACTGAGACACACACGGGCCGTACAGTCCCAGACGGGAGTGAATCGTTCCCTTTTACCCGCTGTTTACTGTACATGTACAGGAGCTGACACTGAGACACACACGGACCGTACAGTACCAAACTGGAGTGAATCGTTCCCTTTTACCCGCTGTGTACTGTACATGTACAGGAGCTGACACTGGGACACACACGGGCCGTACATTACCAGACGGGAGTGAATCGTTCCCTTTTACCCGATGTGTACTGTACATGTACAGGAGCTGACACTGAGACGCACACGGGCCGTACAGTACCAGACGGGAGTGAATCGTTCCCTTTTACCCGCTGTGTACTGTACATGTACAGGAGCTGACACTGAGACACACACGGGCCGTACAGTACCAGACAGGATTGCGTCGTTCCCTTTTACCCGCTGTGTGCTGTACATGTACAGGAGCTGACACTGAGACACACACGGGCCGTACAGTACCAGACGGGAGTGAATCTTTCCCTTGTACCCACTGTGTACTGTACATGTACAGGAGCTGACACTGGGACACACACGGGCCGTACAGTACCAGATGGGAGTGAATCGTTCCCTTTTACTCGCTGTGTACTGTACATGAACAGGAGCTGACACCGAGACACACACGGGCCATACAGTACCAGATGGGAGTGAATCATTCCCTATTACCCACTGTGTGCTGTACATGAACAGGAGCTGACACTGAGACACACACGGGCCGTACAGTACCAGACGGGAGTGAATCATTCCCTATTACCCCTGTGTACTGTACATGTACAGGAGCTGACACTGAGACACACACGGGCCGTACTGTACCAGACGGGATTGAATCGTTCCCTTTTACCCGCTGTGTGCTGTACATGTACAGGAGCTGACACTGAGACACACACGGGCCATACAGTACCAGATGGGAGTGAATCGTTCCCTTTTACCCGCTGTGTACTGAACATGTACAGGAGCTGTCACTGAGACACACACAGGCCGTACAGTCCCAGACGGGAGTGAATCGTTCCCTTTTACCCGCTGTGTACTGTACATGTACAGGAGCTGACACTGAGACACACATGGGCCGTACAGTACCAGACGGGAGTGAATCGTTCCCTTTTACCCACTGTGTGCTGTACATGTACAGGAGCTGACACTGAGACACACACGGTCCGTACAGTCCCAGACGGGAGTGAATCGTTCCCTTTTACGCGCTGTGTGCTGTACATGTACAGGAGCTGACACTGAGACACACACAGGCCGTACAGTACCAGACGGGAGTGAATCGTTGCCTTTTACCTGCTGTGTACTGTACATGTACAGGGGCTGACACTGAGACACACACGGGCCGTACAGTACCAGACGGGAGTGAATCGTTCCCTTTTACCCGCTGTTTACTGTACATGTACAGGAGCTGACACTGAGACACACACGGACCGTACAGTACCAAACTGGAGTGAATCGTTCCCTTTTACCCGCTGTGTACTGTACATGTACAGGAGCTGACACTGGGACACACACGGGCCGTACATTACCAGACGGGAGTGAATCGTTCCCTTTTACCCGATGTGTACTGTACATGTACAGGCGCTGACACTGAGACACACACGGGCCGTACAGTACCAGACGGGAGTGAATCGTTCCCTTTTACCCGCTGTGTACTGTACATGTACAGGAGCTGACACTGGGACGCACACAGGCCGTACAGTACCAGACGGGAGTGAATCGTTCCCTTTTACCCGCTGTGTACTGTACATGTACAGGAGCTGACACTGAGACACACACGGGCCGTACAGTACAAGACAGGATTGCATCGTTCCCTTTTACCCGCTGTGTGCTGTACATGTACAGGAGCTGACACTGAGACACATACGGGCCGTACAGTACCAGGCGGGAGTGAATCGTTCCCTTGTACCCACTGTGTACTGTACTTGCACAGGAGCTGACACTGGGACACACACGGGCCGTACATTACCAGACGGGAGTGAATCGTTCCCTTTTACCCGCTGTGTACTGTACATGTACAGGAGCTGACACTGGGACACACACGGGCCATACAGTACCAGACGGGAGTGAATCGTTCCCTTTTACCCACTGTGTACTGTACATGTATAGGAGCTGACACTGAGACACACACGGACCGTACAGTACCAGACTGGATTGAATCGTTCCCTTTTACCCGCTGTGTGTTGTACATGTATAGGAGCTGACACTGAGACACACACGGGCCGTACAGTACCAGACGGGAGTGAATCGTTCCCTTTTACCTGCTGTGTACTGTACATGTACAGGAGCTGACACTGAGACACACACGGGCCGCACAGCACCAGACAGGATTGCATCGTTCCCTTTTACCCGCTGTGTGCTGTACATGTACAGGAGCTGACACTGAGACACACACGGGCCGTACAGTACCAGACGGGAGTGAATCGTTCCCTTTTACTCGCTGTGTACTGTACATGAACAGGAGCTGACACTGAGACACACACGGGCCATACAGTACCAGATGGGAGTGAATCATTCCCTATTACCCACTGTGTGCTGTACATGAACAGGAGCTGACACTGAGACACACACGGGCCGTACAGTACCAGACGGGAGTGAATCATTCCCTATTACCCCTGTGTACTGTACATGTACAGGAGCTGACACTGAGACACACACGGGCCGTACTGTACCAGACGGGATTGAATCGTTCCCTTTTACCCGCTGTGTGCTGTACATGTACAGGAGCTGACACTGAGACACACACGGGCCATACAGTACCAGATGGGAGTGAATCGTTCCCTTTTACCCGCTGTGTACTGAACATGTACAGGAGCTGACACTGAGACACACACGGGCCGTACAGTCCCAGACGGGAGTGAATCGTTCCCTTTTACCCGCTGTGTGCTGTACATGTACAGGGGCTGACACTGAGACACACACGGGCCGTACAGTACCAGACGGGAGTGAATCGTTCCCTTTTACCCGCTGTTTACTGTACATGTACAGGAGCTGACACTGAGACACACACGGACCGTACAGTACCAAACTGGAGTGAATCGTTCCCTTTTACCCGCTGTGTACTGTACATGTACAGGAGCTGACACTGGGACACACACGGGCCGTACATTACCAGACGGGAGTGAATCGTTCCCTTTTACCCGATGTGTACTGTACATGTCCAGGAGCTGACACTGAGACGCACACGGGCCGTACAGTACCAGACGGGAGTGAATCGTTCCCTTTTACCCGCTGTGTACTGTACATGTACAGGAGCTGACACTGAGACACACACGGGCCGTACAGTACCAGACAGGATTGCGTCGTTCCCTTTTACCCGCTGTGTGCTGTACATGTACAGGAGCTGACACTGAGACACACACGGGCCGTACAGTACCAGACGGGAGTGAATCTTTCCCTTGTACCCACTGTGTACTGTACATGTACAGGAGCTGACACTGGGACACACACGGGCCGTACATTACCAGACGGGAGTGAATCGTTCCCTTTTACCCGCTGTGTACTGTACATGTACATGAGCTGACACTGGGACACACACGGGCCGTACAGTACCAGACCGAAGTGAATCGTTCCCTTTTACCCGCTGTGTACTGTACATGTACAGGAGCTGACACTGAGACACACACGGGCCGTACACTACCAGACGGGAGTGAATCGTTCCCTTTTACCCGCTGTGTACTGTACATGTACAGGAGCTGACACTGAGACACACACGGGCCGTACAGTACCAGACGGGAGTGAATCGTTCCCTTTTACCCACTGTGTACTGTACATGTATAGGAGCTGAAACTGAGACACACACGGGCCATACAGTACCAGACGGGAGTGAATCGTTCCCTTTTACCCACTGTGTACTGCACATGTACAGGAGCTGACACTGAGACACACACGGGCCGTACAGTGCCAGACGGGAGTGAATCGTTCCCTTTTACCCGCTGTGTGCTGTACTTGTACAGGAGCAGACACTGAGACACACACGGACCGTACAGTACCAGATGGGAGTGAATCGTTCCCTTTTACCCGCTGTGTGCTGTACATGTACAGGAGCTGACACTGAGACACATACACACGTACAGTACCAGCCGGGAGTGAATCGTTCCCTTTTACCCGCTGTGTGCTGTACATGTACAGGAGCTGACACTGAGACACATACACACGTACAGTACCAGACGGGAGTGAATCATTCCCTTTTACCCGCTGTGTACTGAACATGTACAGGAGCTGTCACTGAGACACACACAGGCCGTACAGTACCAGACGGGAGTGAATCGTTGCCTTTTACCTGCTGTGTACTGTACATGTACAGGGGCTGACACTGAGACACACACGGGCCGTACAGTACCAGACGGGAGTGAATCGTTCCCTTTTACCCGCTGTTTACTGTACATGTACAGGAGCTGACACTGAGACACACACGGACCGTACAGTACCAAACTGGAGTGAATCGTTCCCTTTTACCCGCTGTGTACTGTACATGTACAGGAGCTGACACTGGGACACACACGGGCCGTACATTACCAGACGGGAGTGAATCGTTCCCTTTTACCCGATGTGTACTGTACATGTACAGGAGCTGACACTGGGACGCACACGGGCCGTACAGTACCAGACGGGAGTGAATCGTTCCCTTTTACCCGCTGTGTACTGTACATGTACAGGAGCTGACACTGAGACACACACGGGCCGTACAGTACCAGACAGGATTGCATCGTTCCCTTTTACCCGCTGTGTGCTGTACATGTACAGGAGCTGACACTGAGACACACACGGGCCGTACAGTACCAGACGGGAGTGAATCTTTCCCTTTTACCCGCTGTGTACTGTACATGTACAGGAGCTGACACTGAGACACACACGGGCCGTACAGTACCAGACAGGATTGCGTCGTTCCCTTTTACCCGCTGTGTGCTGTACATGTACAGGAGCTGACACTGAGACACACACGGGCCGTACAGTACCAGACGGGAGTGAATCTTTCCCTTGTACCCACTGTGTACTGTACATGTACAGGAGCTGACACTGGGACACACACGGGCCGTACATTACCAGACGGGAGTGAATCGTTCCCTTTTACCCGCTGTGTACTGTACATGTACAGGAGCTGACACTGGGACACACACGGGCCGTACAGTACCAGACCGAAGTGAATCGTTCCCTTTTACCCGCTGTGTACTGTACATGTACAGGAGCTGACACTGAGACACACACGGGCCGTACACTACCAGACGGGAGTGAATCGTTCCCTTTTACCCGCTGTGTACTGTACATGTACAGGAGCTGACACTGAGACACACACGGGCCGTACAGTACCAGACGGGAGTGAATCGTTCCCTTTTACCCACTGTGTACTGTACATGTATAGGAGCTGAAACTGAGACACACACGGGCCATACAGTACCAGACGGGAGTGAATCGTTCCCTTTTACCCACTGTGTACTGCACATGTACAGGAGCTGACACTGAGACACACACGGGCCGTACAGTGCCAGACGGGAGTGAATCGTTCCCTTTTACCCGCTGTGTGCTGTACTTGTACAGGAGCAGACACTGAGACACACACGGACCGTACAGTACCAGATGGGAGTGAATCGTTCCCTTTTACCCGCTGTGTGCTGTACATGTACAGGAGCTGACACTGAGACACATACACACGTACAGTACCAGCCGGGAGTGAATCGTTCCCTTTTACCCGCTGTGTGCTGTACATGTACAGGAGCTGACACTGAGACACATACACACGTACAGTACCAGACGGGAGTGAATCATTCCCTTTTACCCGCTGTGTACTGAACATGTACAGGAGCTGTCACTGAGACACACACAGGCCGTACAGTACCAGACGGGAGTGAATCGTTGCCTTTTACCTGCTGTGTACTGTACATGTACAGGGGCTGACACTGAGACACACACGGGCCGTACAGTACCAGACGGGAGTGAATCGTTCCCTTTTACCCGCTGTTTACTGTACATGTACAGGAGCTGACACTGAGACACACACGGACCGTACAGTACCAAACTGGAGTGAATCGTTCCCTTTTACCCGCTGTGTACTGTACATGTACAGGAGCTGACACTGGGACACACACGGGCCGTACATTACCAGACGGGAGTGAATCGTTCCCTTTTACCCGATGTGTACTGTACATGTACAGGAGCTGACACTGGGACGCACACGGGCCGTACAGTACCAGACGGGAGTGAATCGTTCCCTTTTACCCGCTGTGTACTGTACATGTACAGGAGCTGACACTGAGACACACACGGGCCGTACAGTACCAGACAGGATTGCATCGTTCCCTTTTACCCGCTGTGTGCTGTACATGTACAGGAGCTGACACTGAGACACACACGGGCCGTACAGTACCAGACAGGAGTGAATCGTTCCCTTGTACCCACTGTGTACTGTACATGCACAGGAGCTGACACTGGGACACACACGGGCCGCACATTACCAGACGGGAGTGAATCGTTCCCTTTTACCCGCTGTGTACTGTACATGTATAGGAGCTGACACTGAGACACACACGGACCGTACAGTACCAGACTGGATTGAATCGTTCCCTTTTACCCGCTGTGTGTTGTACATGTATAGGAGCTGACACTGAGACACACACGGGCCGTACAGTGCCAGACGGGAGTGAATCGTTCCCTTTTACCCACTGTGTACTGTACATGTACAGGAGCTGACACTGAGACACACACGGACCGTACAATACCAGACGGGAGTGAATCGTTCCCTTTTACCCGTTGTGTACTGTACATGTACAGGAGCTGACACTGAGACACACACGGGCCGTACAGTGCCAGACGGGAGTGAATCGTTCCCTTTTACCCGCTGTGTGCTGTACATGTACAGGAGCAGACACTGAGACACACACGGACCGTACAGTACCAGATGGGAGTGAATCGTTCCCTTTTACCCGCTGTGTACTGTACATGTACAGGAGCTGACACTGAGACACACATGGGCTGTACAGTACCAGACGGGAGTGAATCGTCCCCTTTTACATGCTGTGTGCTGTACATGTACAGGAGCTGACACTGAGACACATACACACGTACAGTACCAGACGGGAGTGAATCGTTCCCTTTTACCCGCTGTGTACTGTACATGTACAGGAGCTGACACTGAGACACACACGTGCCGTACAGTACCAGACGGGAGTGAATCGTTCCCTTTTACCCGCTGTGTACTGAACATGTACAGGAGCTGTCACTGAGACACACAAGGGCCGTACAGTACCAGATGGGAGTGAATCGTTCCCTTTTACTCGCTGTGTACTGTACATGAACAGGAGCTGACACTGAGACACACACGGGCCATACAGTACCAGATGGGAGTGAATCATTCCCTATTACCCACTGTTTGCTGTACATGAACAGGAGCTGACACTGAGACACACACGGGCCGTACAGTACCAGACGGGAGTGAATCATTCCCTATTACCCCTGTGTACTGTACATGTACAGGAGCTGACACTGAGACACACACGGGCCGTACTGTACCAGACGGGATTGAATCGTTCCCTTTTACCCGCTGTGTGCTGTACATGTACAGGAGGTGACACTGAGACACACACGGTCCGTACAGTCCCAGACGGGAGTTAATCGTTCCCTTTTACCCGCTGTGTGCTGTACATGTACAGGAGCTGGCACTGAGACACACACGGGCCGTACAGTACCAGACGGGAGTGAATCGTTCCCTTTTCCCTGCAGTGTACTGTACATGTACAGGGGCTGACACTGAGACACACACGGGCCGTACAGTACCAGACGGGAGTGAATCGTTCCCTTTTACCCGCTGTTTACTGTACATGTAGAGGAGCTGACACTGAGACACACACGGGCCACACAGTACCAGACGGGAGTGAATCATTCCCTTTTACCCGCTGTGTACTGTACATGTACAGGAGCTGAAACTGGGACACACACGGGCCGTACAGTACCAGACGGGAGTGAATCATTCCCTTTTACCCGCTGTGCGCTGCACATGTACAGGAGCTGACACTGAGACACACACGGGCCGTACAGTTCCAGACGGGAGTGAATCGTTCCCTTTTACCCGCTGTGTACTGTACATGTACAGGAGCTGACACTGAGATATACACACGGGCCGTACAGTACCAGACGGGAGTGAATCGTTCCCTTTTACCCGCTGTGTACTGAACATGTACAGGAGCTGACACTGAGACACACACGGGCCGTACAGTACCAGACGGGAGTGAATCGTTCCCTTTTACCCGCTGTGTACTTTACATGTACAGGAGCTGACACTGGGACACACACGGGCCGTACAGTACCAAACTGGAGTGAATCGTTCCCTTTTACCCGCTGTGTACTGTACATGTTCAGGAGCTGACACTGGGACACACACGGGCCGCACATTACCAGACGGGAGTGAATCGTTCCCTTTTACCCGATGTGTACTGTACATGTACAGGAGCTGACACTGAGACGCACACGGGCCGTACAGTACCAGACGGGAGTGAATCGTTCCCTTTTACCCGCTGTGTACTGTACATGTACAGGAGCTGACACTGAGACACACACGGGCCGCACAGCACCAGACAGGATTGCATCGTTCCCTTTTACCCGCTGTGTGCTGTACATGTACAGGAGCTGACACTGAGACACACACGGGCCGTACAGTACCAGACGGGAGTGAATCGTTCCCTTGTACCCACTGTGTAATGTACATGTACAGGAGCTGACACTGGGACACACACGGGCCGTACATTACCAGACGGGAGTGAATCGTTCCCTTTTACCCGATGTGTACTGTACATGTACAGGAGCTG
The DNA here is from genome assembly GCF_052327205.1 of Somniosus microcephalus. Taxonomy (NCBI): domain Eukaryota; kingdom Metazoa; phylum Chordata; class Chondrichthyes; order Squaliformes; family Somniosidae; genus Somniosus; species Somniosus microcephalus. Next base: position 49,002,686 of record NW_028225179.1, read on the forward strand.
ACACTGAGACACACACGGGCCGTACAGTACCAGACGGGAGTGAATCGTTCCCTTTTACCCGCTGTGTACTGTACATGTACAGGAGCTGACACTGGGACACACACGCGCCATACAGTACCAGACGGGAGTGAATCGTTCCCTTTTACCCACTGTGTACTGTACATGTATAGGAGCTGACACTGAGACACACACGGACCGTACAGTACCAGACTGGAGTGAATCGTTCCCTTTTACCCGCTGTGTGTTGTACATGTATAGGAGCTGACACTGAGACACACACGGGCCGTACAGTGCCAGACGGGAGTGAATCGTTCCCTTTTACCCACTGTGTACTGTACATGTATAGGAGCTGACACTGAGACACACACGGACCGTACAGTACCAGACGGGAGTGAATCATCCCCTTTTACATGCTGTGTGCTGTACATGTACAGGAGCTGACACTGAGACACATACACACGTACAGTACCAGACGGGAGTGAATCGTTCCCTTTTACCCGCTGTGTACTGTACATGTACAGGAGCTGACACTGAGACACACACGTGCCGTACAGTACCAGACGGGAGTGAATCATTCCCTTTTACCCGCTGTGCGCTGCACATGTACAGGAGCTGACACTGAGACACACACGGGCCGTACAGTTCCAGACGGGAGTGAATCGTTCCCTTTTACCCGCTGTGTACTGTACATGTACAGGAGCTGACACTGAGATATACACACGGGCCGTACAGTACCAGACGGGAGTGAATCGTTCCCTTTTACCCGCTGTGTACTGAACATGTACAGGAGCTGACACTGAGACACACACGGGCCGTACAGTACCAGACGGGAGTGAATCGTTCCCTTTTACCCGCTGTGTACTTTACATGTACAGGAGCTGACACTGGGACACACACGGGCCGTACAGTACCAAACTGGAGTGAATCGTTCCCTTTTACCCGCTGTGTACTGTACATGTTCAGGAGCTGACACTGGGACACACACGGGCCGCACATTACCAGACGGGAGTGAATCGTTCCCTTTTACCCGATGTGTACTGTACATGTACAGGAGCTGACACTGAGACGCACACGGGCCGTACAGTACCAGACGGGAGTGAATCGTTCCCTTTTACCCGCTGTGTACTGTACATGTACAGGAGCTGACACTGAGACACACACGGGCCGCACAGCACCAGACAGGATTGCATCGTTCCCTTTTACCCGCTGTGTGCTGTACATGTACAGGAGCTGACACTGAGACACACACGGGCCGTACAGTACCAGACGGGAGTGAATCGTTCCCTTGTACCCACTGTGTAATGTACATGTACAGGAGCTGACACTGGGACACACACGGGCCGTACATTACCAGACGGGAGTGAATCGTTCCCTTTTACCCGATGTGTACTGTACATGTACAGGAGCTGACACTGAGACACACACGGGCCGTACAGTACCAGACGGGAGTGAATCGTTCCCTTTTACCCGCTGTGTACTGTACATGTACAGGAGCTGACACTGGGACACACACGCGCCATACAGTACCAGACGGGAGTGAATCGTTCCCTTTTACCCACTGTGTACTGTACATGTATAGGAGCTGACACTGAGACACACACGGACCGTACAGTACCAGACTGGAGTGAATCGTTCCCTTTTACCCGCTGTGTGTTGTACATGTATAGGAGCTGACACTGAGACACACACGGGCCGTACAGTGCCAGACGGGAGTGAATCGTTCCCTTTTACCCACTGTGTACTGTACATGTATAGGAGCTGACACTGAGACACACACGGACCGTACAGTACCAGACGGGAGTGAATCATCCCCTTTTACATGCTGTGTGCTGTACATGTACAGGAGCTGACACTGAGACACATACACACGTACAGTACCAGACGGGAGTGAATCGTTCCCTTTTACCCGCTGTGTACTGTACATGTACAGGAGCTGACACTGAGACACACACGTGCCGTACAGTACCAGACGGGAGTGAATCGTTCCCTTTTACCCGCTGTGTAATGAACATGTACAGGAGCTGTCACTGAGACACACAAGGGCCGTACAGTACCAGATGGGAGTGAATCGTTCCCTTTTACTCGCTGTGTACTGTACATGAACAGGAGCTGACACTGAGACACACACGGGCCATACAGTACCAGATGGGAGTGAATCATTCCCTATTACCCACTGTGTGCTGTACATGAACAGGAGCTGACACTGAGACACACACGGGCCGTACAGTACCAGACGGGAGTGAATCATTCCCTATTACCCCTGTGTACTGTACATGTACAGGAGCTGACACTGAGACACACACGGGCCGTACTGTACCAGACGGGAGTGAATCGTTCCCTTTTACCCACTGTGTGCTGTACATGTACAGTAGCTGGCACTGAGACACACACGGTCCGTACAGTACCAGACGGGAGTGAATCGTTCCCTTTTACCTGCTGTGTGCTGTACATGTACAGGAGCTGACACTGAGACACACACGGTCCGTACAGTCCCAGACGGGAGTTAATCGTTCCCTTTTACCCGCTGTGTGCTGTACATGTACAGGAGCTGGCACTGAGACACACACGGGCCGTACAGTACCAGACGGGAGTGAATCGTTCCCTTTTCCCTGCTGTGTACTGTACATGTACAGGGGCTGACACTGAGACACACACGGGCCGTACAGTACCAGACGGGAGTGAATCGTTCCCTTTTACCCGCTGTTTACTGTACATGTAGAGGAGCTGACACTGAGACACACACGGGCCACACAGTACAAGACGGGAGTGAATCGTTCCCTTTTACCCGCTGTGTACTGTACATGTACAGGAGCTGACACTGGGACACACACGGGCCGTACAGTACCAGACGGGAGTGAATCATTCCCTTTTACCCGCTGTGCGCTGTACATGTACAGGAGCTGACACTGAGACACACACGGGCCGTACAGTTCCAGACGGGAGTGAATCGTTCCCTTTTACCCGCTGTGTGCTGTACATGTACAGGAGCTGACACTGAGATATACACACGGGCCGTACAGTACCAGACGGGAGTGAATCGTTCCCTTTTACCCGCTGTGTACTGAACATGTACAGGAGCTGACACTGAGACACACACGGGCCGTACAGTACCAGACGGGAGTGAATCGTTCCCTTTTACCCGATGTGTACTGTACATGTACAGGAGCTGACACTGAGACGCACACGGGCCGTACAGTACCAGACGGAGTGAATCGTTCCCTTTTACCCGCTGTGTACTGTACATGTACAGGAGCTGACACTGAGACACACACGGGCCGCACAGCACCAGACAGGATTGCATCGTTCCCTTTTACCCGCTGTGTGCTGTACATGTACAGGAGCTGACACTGAGACACACACGGGCCGTACAGTACCAGACGGGAGTGAATCGTTCCCTTGTACCCACTGTGTAATGTACATGTACAGGAGCTGACACTGGGACACACACGGGCCGTACATTACCAGACGGGAGTGAATCGTTCCCTTTTACCCGATGTGTACTGTACATGTACAGGAGCTGACACTGAGACACACACAGGCCGTACAGTACCAGATGGGAGTGAATCGTTCCCTTTTACCCGCTGTGTACTGTACATGTACAGGAGCTGACACTGGGACACACACGGGCCATACAGTACCAGACGGGAGTGAATCGTTCCCTTTTACCCACTGTGTACTGTACATGTATCGGAGCTGACACTGAGACACACACGGACCGTACAGTACCAGACTGGAGTGAATCGTTCCCTTTTACCCGCTGTGTGTTGTACATGTATAGGAGCTGACACTGAGACACACACGGGCCGTACAGTGCCAGACGGGAGTGAATCGTTCCCTTTTACCCACTGTGTACTGTACATGTATAGGAGCTGACACTGAGACACACACGGACCGTACAGTACCAGACGGGAGTGAATCGTCCCCTTTTACATGCTGTGTGCTGTACATGTACAGGAGCTGACACTGAGACACATACACACGTACAGTACCAGACGGGAGTGAATCGTTCCCTTTTACCCGCTGTGTACTGTACATGTACAGGAGCTGACACTGAGACACACACGTGCCGTACAGTACCAGACGGGAGTGAATCGTTCCCTTTTACCCGCTGTGTACTGAACATGTACAGGAGCTGTCACTGAGACACACAAGGGCCGTACAGTACCAGATGGGAGTGAATCGTTCCCTTTTACTCGCTGTGTACTGTACATGAACAGGAGCTGACACTGAGACACACACGGGCCATACAGTACCAGATGGGAGTGAATCATTCCCTATTACCCACTGTGTGCTGTACATGAACAGGAGCTGACACTGAGACACACACGGGCCGTACAGTACCAGACTGGAGTGAATCATTCCCTATTACCCCTGTGTACTGTACATGTACAGGAGCTGACACTGAGACACACACGGGCCGTACTGTACCAGACGGGATTGAATCGTTCCCTTTTACCCGCTGTGTGCTGTACATGTACAGGAGCTGACACTGAGACACACACGGGCTGTACAGTACCAGACGGGAGTGAATCGTTCCCTTTTACCCGCTGTGTGCTGTACATGTACAGTAGCTGGCACTGAGACACACACGGTCCGTACAGTACCAGACGGGAGTGAATCGTTCCCTTTTACCTGCTGTGTGCTGTACATGTACAGGAGCTGACACTGAGACACACACGGTCCGTACAGTCCCAGACGGGAGTTAATCGTTCCCTTTTACCCGCTGTGTGCTGTACATGTACAGGAGCTGGCACTGAGACACACACGGGCCGTACAGTACCAGACGGGAGTGAATCGTTCCCTTTTCCCTGCTGTGTACTGTACATGTACAGGGGCTGACACTGAGACACACACGGGCCGTACAGTACCAGACGGGAGTGAATCGTTCCCTTTTACCCGCTGTTTACTGTACATGTAGAGGAGCTGACACTGAGACACACACGGGCCACACAGTACAAGACAGGAGTGAATCGTTCCCTTTTACCCGCTGTGTACAGTACATGTACAGGAGCTGACACTGGGACACACACGGGCCGTACAGTACCAGACGGGAGTGAATCATTCCCTTTTACCCGCTGTGCGCTGTACATGTACAGGAGCTGACACTGAGACACACACGGGCCGTACAGTTCCAGACGGGAGTGAATCGTTCCCTTTTACCCGCTGTGTACTGTACATGTACAGGAGCTGACACTGAGATATACACACGGGCCGTACAGTACCAGACGGGAGTGAATCGTTCCCTTTTGCCCGCTGTGTACTTTACATGTACAGGAGCTGACACTGGGACACACACGGGCCGTACAGTACCAAACTGGAGTGAATCGTTCCCTTTTACCCGCTGTGTACTGTACATGTACAGGAGCTGACACTGGGACACACACGGGCCGCACAGCACCAGACAGGATTGCATCGTTCCCTTTTACCCGCTGTGTGCTGTACATGTACAGGAGCTGACACTGAGACACACACGGGCCGTACAGTACCAGACGGGAGTGAATCGTTCCCTTTTACCCGATGTGTACTGTACATGTACAGGAGCTGACACTGAGACACACACGGGCCGTACAGTACCAGACGGGAGTGAATCGTTCCCTTTTACCCGCTGTGTACTGTACATGTACAGGAGCTGACACTGGGACACACACGGGCCATACAGTACCAGACGGGAGTGAATCGTTCCCTTTTACCCACTGTGTACTGTACATGTATAGGAGCTGACACTGAGACACACACGGGCCGTACAGTACCAGACGGCAGTGAATCGTTCCCTTTTACCCGCTGTGTACTGTACATGTACAGGACCTGACACTGAGACACACACGGGCCGTACAGTACCAGACGGGAGTGAATCGTTCCCTTTTACCCGCTGTGTACTGTACATGTACTGGAGCTGACACTGAGACACACACGTGCCGTACAGTACCGGACGGGAGTGAATCGTTCCCTTTTACCCGCTGTGTACTGTACATGTACTGGAGCTGACACTGAGACACACACGGGCCGCACAGCACCAGACGGGAGTGAATCGTTCCCTTTTACCCGCTGTGTACTGTACATGTACTGGAGCTGACACTGAGACACACACGGGCCGTACAGTACCAGACGGGAGTGAATCGTTCCCTTTTACCCGCTGTGTACTGTACATGTACTGGAGCTGACACTGAGACACACACGGGCCGTACAGTACCAGACGGGAGTGAATCGTTCCTTTTTACCCACTGTGTACTGTACATGTACAGGAGCTCACACTGAGACACACACGGGCCGTACAGTACCAGACGGGAGTGAATCGTTCCCTTTTACCCGCTGTGTACTGTACATGTGCAGGAGCTGACACTGAGACACACATGGGCCGTACAGTACCAGACGGCAGTGAATCGTTCCCTTTTACCCACTGTGTACTGTACATGTACAGGAGCTCACACTGAGACACACACGGGCCATACAGTACCAGACGGGAGTGAATCGCTCCCTTTTACCCGCTGTGTGCTGTACATGTACTGGAGCTGACACTGAGACACACACGTGCCGTACAGTACCAGACGGGAGTGAATCGTTCCCTTTTCCCTGCTGTGTACTGTACATGTACAGGAGCTCACACTGAGACACACACGGGCTGTACAGTACCAGACGGCAGTGAATCGTTCCCTTTTACCCGCTGTGTGCTGTACATGTACTGGAGCTGACACTGAGACACACACGGGCCGTACAGTACCAGACGGGAGTGAATCGCTCCCTTTTACCCGCTGTGTGCTGTACATGTACAGGAGCTGACACTGAGACATACACACACGTACAGTACCAGACGGGAGTGAATCGCTCCCTTTTACCCGCTGTGTGCTGTACATGTACAGGAGCTGACACTGAGACATACACACACGTACAGTACCATGCAAGATTTAATCCTTACCTTGCATTTCTGTTCCAGGAAAGACTTGGGCAGGAGTTGAAAGGGAAGATGTGTTTTAATCACTTTTGGCGATGGTAGATTTGCAAGGAGTTCAAGTCCTATAAAAAGAGAGGTTGTACGTGGATCTCAGTTCACTGGTCCTAAACTGTCCTGTTTCGATTTTAGTTGGGTAAGGGTCTCGAGGGATATGGGGCAATGGTGAGTAAATGGGTTTGAGGTACAGATCAGCCACGATCTGATTGAATGGCGAAGCATGCTCGAAGGACTGAATGGCCTCCTCCTGTTGCTGTGTACCAGGCTCGAGGGGCTGAATGGGCCTCCTCCTGTTGCTGTGTACCAGGCTCAAGTGGGCTGAATGGGCCTCCTCCTGTTCCTGTGTAACAGGCTCGAGGGGCTGAATGGCCTCCTCCTGTTCCATTGTACCAGGCTCGAGGGGGCTGAGTGGGCCTCCTCCTGTTCCTGTGTAACAGGCTCGAGGGGCTGAATGGCCTCCTCCTGTTTTGTGTAACAGGCTCGAGGGGCTGAATGGCCTCCTCCTGTTCCTACTGTAACAGGCTTGAGGGGCTGAATGGCCTCCTCCTGTTCCTACTGTAACAGGCTCGAGGGGCTGAATGGCCTCCTCCTGTTCCTGTGTAATAGGCTCGAGGGGCTGAATGGCCTCCTCCTGTTCCTGTGTAACAGGCTCGAGGGGCTGAATGGCCTGCTCCTGTTCCTGTGTAACAGGCTCGAGGGGCTGAATGGCCTCCTCCTGTTCCTGTGTAACAGGCTCGAGGGGCTGAATGGCCTCCTCCTGTTCCTGTGTAACAGGCTCGAGGGTGCTGAATGGCCTCCTCCTGTTCCTGTGTAACAGGCTCGAGGGGGCTGAATGGCCTCCTCCTATTCCTGTGTAACAGGCTCGAGGTGACTGAATGGGCCTCCTCCTGTTCTTGTGTAACAGGCTCGAAGGGCTGAATGGCCTCCTCCTCTTTCCAGCGCATCACCGTGTTAGAGTCATGGGGCCTAGAAATTGGGTTTTGGCTTAGCCAGGGCTTTAGCGCCAGAAATTAGTGCCGGCGCTAAGTTCCCTGCGCGCGCCAAAAATTCAGTGGCGCCGCGCCCAAACGGCTGCCGGCGCTACTGAAGGGTCTTAGCGCCTGGAAAAGGGCGCTAACTGCCGTTTCGCGCCGGAATTCTGGCGCTGCGGCACCCGATGCGGTGCGGCAGGCTGGGGACGTGCAGGCCTCCTCCTTCCGTTAAGGAGGAGCTGCCTGCACCCGGCCGCGGCCCGCGCAAATCTGCTTAAAAATGAGCCCGGCACCTCGGACAAGTGCCGGGCTTGCATCTGTTCCGGGGGGGGGCGGAGAGAAGTCCGGGGAGGGAGCTGCGGGCAGGCGGCCGGCGGGAAAGCGGCCGGCCGCCGCGGGGCCTTTAATGCGCCGGCGCTAACTGCAATAAGGCACCTCTGACAAAACGCTGGTTGCGGCTGCCACGGGCGAGGCGGCCGCAACTCAATTTCGGAGTTCGGGCGGGTTACCACGGCAACCGGGACGCTGCGCACACCGATGACGTCATCGGTGCCGGCGCAGCGCTACCGGAGCAACGCCGATTTAGGGCCCCAGGGAATTTCACTACTGGCCATAACTCCGGCGCAAGGCCCTCTAGCGCCTCAAATGAGGCGCTAAGGCTACTGAATTTTCAGCCGATAGAGTCATAGAGTTTTACAGCACAGAAAGAGGCCCTTCGGCCCATCGTGTCTGCGCCGCCCATCCATCCCTGTCCAGTCTAATCCCATTTTCCAGCATTTGGTCCATAGCCTTGTATGCAATGGCATTTCAAGTGCTCATCCAAATGCTTCTTGAATGTTGTGAGGGTTCCTGCCTCTACCACCCTTTCAGGCATTGAGTTCCACATTCCAACCACCCTCTGGGTGAAAAAGTTCCTCCTCAAATCCCCTCTAAATCTCCTGCCCCTTACCCTGAATCTATGCCCCCTTGTTATTGACCCCCCTACTAAGGGAAAAAGTTCCTCTTTATCTACCCTATCTATGCCCCTCATCATTTTGTACACCTCAATCAGGTCCCCCTCAGCCTTCTCTGCTCCAAGGAAAACAACCCCAGCCTGTCCAGCCTCTCTTCATAGCTGAGGCGCTCCATCCCAGGTAACATCCTGGTGAATCTTCTCTGCACCCTCTCCAAAGCAATCACATCCTTCCTATAGTGAGGCGACCAGAACTGCACACAGTACTCCAGCTGTGGCCTCACCAGCGTTTTGTACAGCTCCATCATAACCTCCCTGCTCTTATATTCTATGCCTCGGCTAATGAAGGCAAGTATCCCATATGCCTTTTTAACCACCTTATCTACCTGTTCCGCTGCCTTCAGGGATCTATGTACATGTACACCAAGGTCCCTCTGACCCTCTGTACTTCCTAGGGTCCTACCACACATTGTGTATTCCCTTGCCTTATTTGTCCGTCCAAAATGCATCACCTCGCACTTTTCAGGGTTAAATTCCATTTGCCACTTTTCCGCCCATCTGACCAACCCGTTTATATCGTCCTGTAGCCGGAGGCTTTCCTCCTCGCAATTTACCACCCCACCAATTTTCGTGTCATCTGCGAACTTACTGATCATACCTTTTACATTCTCATCCAAATCATTTATGTAGATCACGAACAACAAGGGACCCAGCACCGATCCCTGAGGTACCCCACTGGACACAGGCTTCCAGTCACAAAAGCAACCTTCAACCATCACCCTCTGCCTCCTGCCACTCAGCCAGTTTAGGATCCAACGCGCCAAGGCACCCTGGATCCCATGGGCTCTTACCTTCTTGACCAGTCTCCTATGCGGGACTTTGTCAAAAGCTTTACTGAAGTCCATGTAAACCACATCCACAGCATTTCCCTCATCCACACACCTAGTCACCCCCTCGAAAAATTCGATCAGATTTGTCAGACATGATTTACCCTTGACAAAGCCATGCTGACTATCCCCGATTAATCCTTGCCTCTCCAAGTGGAGATTAATTTTGTCCCTCAGAATTTTTTCCAATAATTTCCCCACCACAGATGTTAGACTCACTGGCCTGTAATTCCCTGGTTTATCCCTGCTACCCTTCTTGAATAGGCATGTGTCCAGGTACGATGTAATACTTTTAGCTACACTAACTGTAGATGAAAAATGGCAGCATTTTGCGCACAGCAAGATCCCAGCCTTCAGTTCATGTGCATTTGGTTGAGGGAGGGATATGAGTGAACCCCCCGGTTATATAATCCAATAGTGTTGTGGGATCTAATTTCCCACCAGTGGGGGCAGACAGGGCTTTCGGTTTAACACCTCATCCGAAAGAAGGCACCTCTAACAGTGCGGCGCTCCCTCAGTACTGCATCTCTAACAGGGCAGCCCGCCCTCAGTACTGCACCTCAGACAGTGCGGCGCTCCCTCAGTACTGCCCCTCCGACAGTGCAGAGCTCCCTCAGTACTGCCCCTCTGACAGTGCAGCGCTCCCTCAGTACTGCCCCTCCGACAGTGCGGCGCTCCCTCAGTACTGCCCCTCCGACAGTGCAGAGCTCCCTCAGTACTGCCCCTCTGACAGTGCAGCGCTCCCTCAGTACTCCTCCTCCGACAGTGCGGCGCTCCCTCAGTACTGCCCCTCTGACAGTGCAGCGCTCCCTCAGTACTCCTCCTCCGACAGTGCAGCGCTCCCTCAGTACTGCCCCTCCGACAGTGCAGCCCTCCCTCAGTACTGCCCCTCCGACAGTGCAGCGCTCCCTCAGTACTGACCCTCCGACAGTGCGGCGCTCCCTCAGTACTGCACCTCTAACAGTGCAGCGCTCCCGCAGTACTGCCCCTCCGACAGTGCAGCACACCCTCAGTAATGCCCCCTCCAACAGTGCAGCCCTCCCTCAGTACTGCACCTCCAACAGTGCATCGCTCCCTCAGTACTGACCCTCCGACAGTGCAGAACTCCCTCAGTACTGCCCCTCCAACAGTGCAGCCCTCCCTCAGTACTGTCCCTCTGACAGTGCAGCCCTCCCTCACTACTGCATCTTCAACAGTGCAGCGCTCCCTCAGTAGTGCCCCTCCGACAGTGCAGCGCTCCCTCAGTACTGCCCCTCCGACAGTGCGGCGCTCCCTCAGTACTGCCCCTCCGACAGTGCGGCGCTCCCTCAGTACTGCCCCTCCGACAGTGCGGCGCTCCCTCAGTACTGCATCTCCAACAGTGCAGCGCTCCCTCAGTAGTGCCCCTCCGACAGTGCAGCGCTCACTCAGTACTGCCCCTCCGACAGTGCGGCACTCCCTCAGTACTGCCCCTCCGACAGTGCACCGCTCCCTCAGTACTGAGCCTCCGACAGTGCAGCGCTCCCTCAGTACTGACCCTCCGACAGTGCGGCACTCCCTCAGTACTGCCCCTCCGACAGTGCGGCGCTCCCTCAGTACTGCCCCTCCGACAGTGCGGCGCTCCCTCAGTACTGCATCTCCAACAGTGCAGCGCTTCCTCAGTACTGCCCCTCTGACAGTGCAACACTCCCTCAGTACTGCCCTTCCGACAGTGCAACACTCCCTCAGTACTGCCCCTCCGACAGTGCAGCGCTCCCTCAGTACTGACCCTCCGACAGTGCGGCGCTCCCTCAGTACTGCCCCTCCGACACTGCAGCACTCCCTCAGTGCTGTCCCTCCGACAGTGCAGCGCTCCCTCAGTACTGACGCTCCGACAGTGCGGCGCTCCCTCATTACTGACCCTCCGACAGTGCGGCGCTCCCTCAGTACTGCCCCACCGACAGTGCAGCCCTCCCTCAGTACTGCCCCTCCGACAGTGCGGCACTCCCTCAGTACTGTCCCTCCGACAGTGCGGCGCTTCCTCAGTACTGCCCCTCCGACAGTGCAGCGCTCCCTCAGTACTGACCCTCCGACAGTGCGGCGCTTCCTCAGTACTGCCCCTCCGACCGTGCGGCGCTCCCTCAGTACTACCCCTCCGACAGTGCAGCGCTGCCTCAGTACTACCCCTCCGACAGTGCAGCGCTCACTCAGAACTGCCCCTCCGACAGTGCGGCGCTCCCTCAGTACTGCCCCCCGACAGTGCAGCGCTCACTCAGTACTGCCCCTCCAACAGTGCAGCGCTCCCTCAGTACTGCCCCTCCGACAGTGCGGCGCTCCCTCAGTTGTGCCCCTCCGACAGTGCGCCGCTCCCTCAGCATTGCCCCTCCGACAGTGCAGCGCTCCCTCAGTACTGCCCATCCGACTGTGCGGCGCTCCCTCAGTACTACCCCTCCGACAGTGCAGCGCTGCCTCAGTACTGCCCCTCCGACAGTGCAGCGTTAACTCAGTACTGCCCATCCGACTGTGCGGCGCTCCCTCAGTACTACCCCTCCGACAGTGCAGCGCTCCCTCAGTACTGCCCCTCCGACAGTGCGGCGCTCCCTCAGTACTGCACCTCCGACAGTGCAGCGCTCCCTCAGTACTGCCCATCCGACTGTGCGGCGCTCCCTCAGTACTACCCCTCCGACAGTGCAGCGCTCCCTCAGTACTGCCCCTCCGACAGTGCGGCGCTCCCTCAGTACTGCACCTCCAACAGTGCAGCGCTCCCTCAGTACTGCCCTTCCGAGAGTGCAGCGCTCCCTCAATTACTGCCACTCCGACAGTGCGGCACTCCCTCAGTACTGACCCTCTGACAGTGCAGCACTCCCTCAGTACTGCCCCTCCGACAGTGCAGCCCTCCCTCGGTACCTGCCCTGGGAGTGTTTGATGGGACAGTGTAGAGGGAGCTTTACTCTGTATCTAACCCGTGCTGTACCTGCTCTGGGAGTGTTTGATGGGACAGTGTAGAGGGAGCTTTACTCTGTATCTAACCCGTGCTGTAACTGCTCTGGGAGTGTTTGATGGGACAGTGTAGAGGGAGCTTTACTCTGTATCTAACCCGTGCTGTACCTGCCCTGGGAGTGTTTGATGGGACAGTGTAGAGGGAGCTTTACTCTGTATCTAACCCGTGCTGTAACTGCTCTGGGAGTGTTTGATGGGACAGTGTAGAGGGAGCTTTACTCTGTATCTAACCCGTGCTGTACCTGCTCTGGGAGTGTTTGATGGGGCAGTGTAGAGGGAGCTTTACTCTGTATCTAACCCGTGCTGTACCTGCTCTGGGAGTGTTTGATGGGGCAGTGTAGAGGGAGCTTTACTCTGTATCTAACCCGTGCTGTACCTGCTCTGGGAGTGTTTGATGGGACAGTGTAGAGGGAGCTTTACTCTGTATCTAACCCGTGCTGTAACTGCTCTGGGAGTGTTTGATGGGACAGTGTAGAGGGAGCTTTACTCTGTATCTAACCCGTGCTGTACCTGCCCTGGGAGTGTTTGATGGGACAGTGTAGAGGGAGCTTTACTCTGTATCTAACCCGTGCTGTAACTGCTCTGGGAGTGTTTGATGGGACAGTGTAGAGGGAGCTTTACTCTGTATCTAACCCGTGCTGTACCTGCTCTGGGAGTGTTTGATGGGGCAGTGTAGAGGGAGCTTTACTCTGTATCTAACCCGTGCTGTACCTGCTCTGGGAGTGTTTGATGGGGCAGTGTAGAGGGAGCTTTACTCTGTATCTAACCCGTGCTGTACCTGCTCTGGGAGTGTTTGATGGGACAGTGTAGAGGGAGCTTTACTCTGTATCTAACCCGTGCTGTAACTGCTCTGGGAGTGTTTGATGGGACAGTGTAGAGGGAGCTTTACTCTGTATCTAACCCGTGCTGTACCTGCCCTGGGAGTGTTTGATGGGACAGTGTAGAAGGAGCTTTACTCTGTATCTAACCCGTGCTGTACATGCCCTGGGAGTGTTTGATGGGGCAGTATAGAGGGAGCTTTACTCTGTATCTAAACCATGCTGCACCTGCCCTGGGAGTGTTTGATGGGACAGTGTAGAGGGAGCTTTACTCTGTATCTAACCCGTGCTGTACCTGTCCTGGGAGTGTTTGATGGGACAGTGTAGAGGGAGCTTTACTCTGTATCTAAACCATGCTGTACCTGTCCTGGGAGTGTTTGATGGGACAGTGTAGAGGGAGCTTTACTCTGTATCTAACCCGTGCTGTACATGCCCTGGGAGTGTTTGATGGGACAGTGTAGAGGGAGCTTTACTCTGTATCTAAACCATGCTGCACCTGCCCTGGGAGTGTTTGATGGGACAGTGTAGAGGGAGCTTTACTCTGTATCTAACCCGTGCTGTACCTGCCCTGGGAGTGTTTGATGGGACAATGTAGAGGGAGCTTTACTCTGTATCTAACCCGTGCTGTAACTGCTCTGGGAGTGTTTGATGGGACAGTGTAGAGGGAGCTTTACTCTGTATCTAACCCGTGCTGTACCTGCCCTGGGAGTGTTTGATGGGACAGTGTAGAGGGAGCTTTACTCTGTATCTAACCCGTGCTGTAACTGCTCTGGGAGTGTTTGATGGGACAGTGTAGAGGGAGCTTTACTCTGTATCTAACCCGTGCTGTACCTGCTCTGGGAGTGTTTGATGGGGCAGTGTAGAGGGAGCTTTACTCTGTATCTAACCCGTGCTGTACCTGCTCTGGGAGTGTTTGATGGGGCAGTGTAGAGGGAGCTTTACTCTGTATCTAACCCGTGCTGTACCTGCTCTGGGAGTGTTTGATGGGACAGTGTAGAGGGAGCTTTACTCTGTATCTAACCCGTGCTGTAACTGCTCTGGGAGTGTTTGATGGGACAGTGTAGAGGGAGCTTTACTCTGTATCTAACCCGTGCTGTACCTGCCCTGGGAGTGTTTGATGGGACAGTGTAGAAGGAGCTTTACTCTGTATCTAACCCGTGCTGTACATGCCCTGGGAGTGTTTGATGGGGCAGTATAGAGGGAGCTTTACTCTGTATCTAAACCATGCTGCACCTGCCCTGGGAGTGTTTGATGGGACAGTGTAGAGGGAGCTTTACTCTGTATCTAACCCGTGCTGTACATGCCCTGGGAGTGTTTGATGGGACAGTGTAGAGGGAGCTTTACTCTGTATCTAACCCGTGCTGTACCTGCCCTGGGAGTGTTTGATGGGACAGTGTAGAGGGAGCTTTACTCTGTATCTAACCCGTGCTGTACCTGTCCTGGGAGTGTTTGATGGGACAGTGTAGAGGGAGCTTTACTCTGTATCTAAACCATGCTGTACCTGTCCTGGGAGTGTTTGATGGGACAGTGTAGAGGGAGCTTTACTCTGTATCTAACCCGTGCTGTACATGCCCTGGGAGTGTTTGATGGGACAGTGTAGAGGGAGCTTTACTCTGTATCTAAACCATGCTGCACCTGCCCTGGGAGTGTTTGATGGGACAGTGTAGAGGGAGCTTTACTCTGTATCTAACCCGTGCTGTACCTGTCCTGGGAGTGTTTGATGGGACAGTGTAGAGGGAGCTTTACTCTGTATCTAAACCGTGCTGTACCTGTCCTGGGAGTGTTTGATGGGACAGTGTAGAGGGAGCTTTACTCTGTATCTAACCCGTGCTGTACATGCCCTGGGAGTGTTTGATGGGACAGTGTAGAGGGAGCTTTACTCTGTATCTAAACCATGCTGCACCTGCCCTGGGAGTGTTTGATGGGACAGTGTAGAGGGAGCTTTACTCTGTATCTAACCCGTGCTGTACATGCCCTGGGAGTGTTTGATGGGACAGTGTAGAGGGAGCTTTACTCTGTATCTAACCCGTGCTGTACCTGCCCTGGGAGTGTTTGATGGGACAGTGTAGAGGGAGCTTTACTCTGTATCTAACCCGTGCTGTACCTGTCCTGGGAGTGTTTGATGGGACAGTGTAGAGGGAGCTTTACTCTGTATCTAAACCATGCTGTACCTGTCCTGGGAGTGTTTGATGGGACAGTGTAGAGGGAGCTTTACTCTGTATCTAACCCATGCTGTACCTGCCCTGGGAGTGTTTGATGGGACAGTGTGGAGGGAGCTTTACTCTGTATCTAACCCGTGCTGTACCTGCCCTGGGAGTGTTTGATGGGACAGTGTAGAGGGAGCTTTACTCTGTATCTAACCCGTGCTGTACATGCCCTGGGAGTGTTTGATGGGACAGTGTAGAGGGAGCTTTACTCTGTATCTAAACCATGCTGCACCTGCCCTGGGAGTGTTTGATGGGACAGTGTAGAGGGAGCTTTACTCTGTATCTAACCCGTGCTGTACCTGCCCTGAGAGTGTTTGATGGGACAGTGTAGAGGGAGCTTTACTCTGTATCTAAACCATGCTGCACCTGCCCTGGGAGTGTTTGATGGGACAGTGTAGAGGGAGCTTTACTCTGTATCTAACCCGTGCTGTACCTGCCCTGGGAGTGTTTGACGGGACAGTGTAGAGGGAGCTTTACTCTGTATCTAACCCGTGCTGTACCTGCCCTGGGAGTGTTTGATGGGACAGTGTAGAGGGAGCTTTACTCTGTATCTAACCCGTGCTGTACCTGCCCTGGGAGTGTTTGATGGGACAGTGTCGAGGGAGCTTTACTCTGTATCTAACCCGTGCTGTACCTGCCCTGGGAGTGTTTGATGGGACAGTGTAGAGGGAGCTTTACTCTGTATCTAACCCGTGCTGTACCTGCCCTGGGAGTGTTTGATGGGACAATGTAGAGTGAGCTTTACTCTGTATCTAAACCGTGCTGTACCTGCCCTGGGAGTGTTTGACGGGACAGTGTAGAGGGAGCTTTACTCTGTATCTAACCCGTGCTGTACCTGCCCTGGGAGTGTTTGATGAGACAGTGTAGAGGGAGCTTTACTCTGTATCTAACCCGAGCTGTACCTGCCCTGGGAGTGTTTGATGGGACAGTGTAGAGGGAGCTTTACTCTGTATCTAACCCGTGCTGTACCTGCCCTGGGAGTGTTTGATGGGACAGTGTAGAGGGAGCTTTACTCTGCATCTAACCCGTGCTGTACCTGCCCTGGGAGTGTTTGATGGGACAGTGTAGAGGGAGATTTACTCTGTATCTAACCCGTGCTGTACCTGCCCTGGGAGTGTTTGATGGGACAGTGTAGAGGGAGCTTTACTCTGTATCTAACCCGTGCTGTACCTGCCCTGGGAGTGTTTGATGGGACAATGTAGAGTGAGCTTTACTCTGTATCTAAACCGTGCTGTACCTGCCCTGGGAGTGTTTGACGGGACAGTGTAGAGGGAGCTTTACTCTGTATCTAACCCGTGCTGTACCTGCCCTGGGAGTGTTTGATGAGACAGTGTAGAGGGAGCTTTACTCTGTATCTAACCCGAGCTGTACCTGCCCTGGGAGTGTTTGATGGGACAGTGTAGAGGGAGCTTTACTCTGTATCTAACCCGTGCTGTACCTGCCCTGGGAGTGTTTGATGGGACAGTGTAGAGGGAGCTTTACTCACTATCTAACCCGTGCTGTACCTGCCCTGGGAGTGTTTGATGGGACAGTGTAGAGGGAGATTTACTCTGTATCTAACCCGTGCTGTACCTGCCCCGGGAGTGTTTGATGGGGCAGTGTAGAGGGAGCTTTACTGTGTATCTAACCCGTGCTGTACCTGCCCTGGGAGTGTTTGATGGGACAGTGTAGAGGGAGCTTTACTCTGTATCTAACCCGTGCTGTACCAGCCCTGGGAGTGTTTGATGGGACGGTGTAGAGGGAGCTTTACTCTGTATCTAACCCGTGCTGTACCTGCCCCGGGAGTGTTTGATGGGACAGTGTAGAGGGCGCTTTACTCTGTATCTAACCCGTGCTGTACGTGCCCTGGGAGTGTTTGATGGGACAGTGTAGAGGGAGCTTTACTCTGTATCTAACCCGTGCTGTACCTGCCCTGGGAGTGTTTGATGGGACAGTGTAGAGGGAGCTTTACTCTGTATCTAACCCGTGCTGTACCTGCCCTGGGAGTGTTTGATGGGACAGTGTAGAGGGAGCTTTACTCTGTATCTAACCCGTGCTGTACCTGCCCTGGGAGTGTTTGATGGGACAGTGTAGAGGGAGCTTTACTCTGTATATAACCCATGCTGTACCTGCCCTGGGAGTGTTTGATGAGACAGTGTAGAGGGAGCTTTACTCTGTATCTAACCCGTGCTGTACCTGCCCTGGGAGTGTTTGATGGGACAGTGTAGAGGGAGCTTTACTCACTATCTAACCCGTGCTGTACCTGCCCTGGGAGTGTTTGATGGGACAGTGTAGAGGGAGATTTACTCTGTATCTAACCCGTGCTGTACCTGCCCCGGGAGTGTTTGATGGGGCAGTGTAGAGGGAGCTTTACTGTGTATCTAACCCGTGCTGTACCTGCCCTGGGAGTGTTTGATGGGACAGTGTAGAGGGAGCTTTACTCTGTATCTAACCCGTGCTGTACCAGCCCTGGGAGTGTTTGATGGGACGGTGTAGAGGGAGCTTTACTCTGTATCTAACCCGTGCTGTACCTGCCCCGGGAGTGTTTGATGGGACAGTGTAGAGGGCGCTTTACTCTGTATCTAACCCGTGCTGTACGTGCCCTGGGAGTGTTTGATGGGACAGTGTAGAGGGAGCTTTACTCTGTATCTAACCCGTGCTGTACCTGCCCTGGGAGTGTTTGATGGGACAGTGTAGAGGGAGCTTTACTCTGTATCTAACCCGTGCTGTACCTGCCCTGGGAGTGTTTGATGGGACAGTGTAGAGGGAGCTTTACTCTGTATCTAACCCGTGCTGTACCTGCCCTGGGAGTGTTTGATGGGACAGTGTAGAGGGAGCTTTACTCTGTATCTAACCCGTGCTGTACCTGCCCTGGGAGTGTTTGATGGGACAGTGTTGAGGGAGCTTTACTCTGTATCTAACCCATGCTGTACCTGCCCTGGGAGTGTTTGATGAGACAGTGTAGAGGGAGCTTTACTCTGTATCTAACCCGTGCTGTACCTGCCCTGGGAGTGTTTGATGGGACAGTGTAGAGGGAGCTTTACTCTGTATCTAACCCGTGCTGTACCTGCCCTGGGAGTGTTTGATGGGACAGTGTAGAGGGAGCTTTACTCTGTATCTAACCCGTGCTGTACCTGCCCTGGGAGTGTTTGATGGGACAGTGTAGAGGGAGCTTTACTCTGTATCTAACCCGTGCTGTACCTGCTCTGGGAGTGTTTGATGGGACAGTGTAGAGGGAGCTTTACTCTGTATCTAACCCGTGCTGTACCTGCCCTGGGAGTGTTTGATGGGACAGTGTAGAGGGAGCTTTACTCTGTATCTAACCCGTGCTGTACCTGCCCTGGGAGTGTTTGATGGGACAGTGTAGAGGGAGCTTTACTCTGTATCTAACCCCGTGCTGTACCTGCTCTGGGAGTGTTTGATGGGACAGTGTAGAGGGAGCTTTACTCTGTATCTAACCCGTGCTGTACCTGCCCTGGGAGTGTTTGATGGGACAGTGTAGAGGAAGCTTGACTCTGTATCTAACCCCGTGCTGTACCTGCTCTGGGAGTGTTTGATGGGGCAGTGTAGAGGGAGCTTTACTCTGTATCTAACCCGTGCTGTACCTGCCCTGGGAGTGTTTGATGGGACAGTGTAGAGGGAGCTTTACTCTGTATCTAACCCGTGCTGTACCTGCCCTGGGAGTGTTTGATGGGACAGTGTAGAGGGAGCTTTACTCTGTATCTAACCCATGCTGTACCTGCCCTGGGAGTGTTTGATGGGACAGTGTAGAGGGAGCTTTACTCTGTATCTAACCCGTGCTGTACCTGCCCTGGGAGTGTTTGATGGGACAGTGTAGAGGGAGCTTTACTCTGTATCTAACCCGTGCTGTACCAGCCCTGGGAGTGTTTGATGGGACGGTGTAGAGGGAGCTTTACTCTGTATCTAACCCGTGCTGTACCTGCCCCGGGAGTGTTTGATGGGACAGTGTAGAGGGCGCTTTACTCTGTATCTAACCCGTGCTGTACGTGCCCTGGGAGTGTTTGATGGGACAGTGTAGAGGGAGCTTTACTCTGTATCTAACCCGTGCTGTACCTGCCCTGGGAGTGTTTGATGGGACAGTGTAGAGGGAGCTTTACTCTGTATCTAACCCGTGCTGTACCTGCCCTGGGAGTGTTTGATGGGACAGTGTAGAGGGAGCTTTACTCTGTATCTAACCCGTGCTGTACCTGCCCTGGGAGTGTTTGATGGGACAGTGTAGAGGGAGCTTTACTCTGTATATAACCCATGCTGTACCTGCCCTGGGAGTGTTTGATGAGACAGTGTAGAGGGAGCTTTACTCTGTATCTAACCCGTGCTGTACCTGCCCTGGGAGTGTTTGATGGGACAGTGTAGAGGGAGCTTTACTCACTATCTAACCCGTGCTGTACCTGCCCTGGGAGTGTTTGATGGGACAGTGTAGAGGGAGATTTACTCTGTATCTAACCCGTGCTGTACCTGCCCCGGGAGTGTTTGATGGGGCAGTGTAGAGGGAGCTTTACTGTGTATCTAACCCGTGCTGTACCTGCCCTGGGAGTGTTTGATGGGACAGTGTAGAGGGAGCTTTACTCTGTATCTAACCCGTGCTGTACCAGCCCTGGGAGTGTTTGATGGGACGGTGTAGAGGGAGCTTTACTCTGTATCTAACCCGTGCTGTACCTGCCCCGGGAGTGTTTGATGGGACAGTGTAGAGGGCGCTTTACTCTGTATCTAACCCGTGCTGTACGTGCCCTGGGAGTGTTTGATGGGACAGTGTAGAGGGAGCTTTACTCTGTATCTAACCCGTGCTGTACCTGCCCTGGGAGTGTTTGATGGGACAGTGTAGAGGGAGCTTTACTCTGTATCTAACCCGTGCTGTACCTGCCCTGGGAGTGTTTGATGGGACAGTGTAGAGGGAGCTTTACTCTGTATCTAACCCGTGCTGTACCTGCCCTGGGAGTGTTTGATGGGACAGTGTAGAGGGAGCTTTACTCTGTATCTAACCCGTGCTGTACCTGCCCTGGGAGTGTTTGATGGGACAGTGTTGAGGGAGCTTTACTCTGTATCTAACCCATGCTGTACCTGCCCTGGGAGTGTTTGATGAGACAGTGTAGAGGGAGCTTTACTCTGTATCTAACCCGTGCTGTACCTGCCCTGGGAGTGTTTGATGGGACAGTGTAGAGGGAGCTTTACTCTGTATCTAACCCGTGCTGTACCTGCCCTGGGAGTGTTTGATGGGACAGTGTAGAGGGAGCTTTACTCTGTATCTAACCCGTGCTGTACCTGCCCTGGGAGTGTTTGATGGGACAGTGTAGAGGGAGCTTTACTCTGTATCTAACCCGTGCTGTACCTGCTCTGGGAGTGTTTGATGGGACAGTGTAGAGGGAGCTTTACTCTGTATCTAACCCGTGCTGTACCTGCCCTGGGAGTGTTTGATGGGACAGTGTAGAGGGAGCTTTACTCTGTATCTAACCCGTGCTGTACCTGCCCTGGGAGTGTTTGATGGGACAGTGTAGAGGGAGCTTTACTCTGTATCTAACCCCGTGCTGTACCTGCTCTGGGAGTGTTTGATGGGACAGTGTAGAGGGAGCTTTACTCTGTATCTAACCCGTGCTGTACCTGCCCTGGGAGTGTTTGATGGGACAGTGTAGAGGAAGCTTGACTCTGTATCTAACCCCGTGCTGTACCTGCTCTGGGAGTGTTTGATGGGGCAGTGTAGAGGGAGCTTTACTCTGTATCTAACCCGTGCTGTACCTGCCCTGGGAGTGTTTGATGGGACAGTGTAGAGGGAGCTTTACTCTGTATCTAACCCGTGCTGTACCTGCCCTGGGAGTGTTTGATGGGACAGTGTAGAGGGAGCTTTACTCTGTATCTAACCCATGCTGTACCTGCCCTGGGAGTGTTTGATGGGACAGTGTAGAGGGAGCTTTACTCTGTCTCTAAACGCCTTACAGGGTGCGCCGGTTATCCTGTCTCCCAGTGACAATCGTTGGAATCACTCCAGGTCGTGACCACTCACCTGATGTCATGTGGCCTGGAAAGTCGAACTCCAGGAATGGCATCCTGCAGTGTAACGGCGCCCGGCGGCATCTCTCAGGGTCTCCGTCGTGGAGAATGAAGTCGACGATCTCCTGAACCCACGTGGTCCCTGCGGGAAGTTCAGCAGGAGGAGGGAACGAGAATCAGCGAGGAGTCTCTCAGTGCCAAGTGGAAAGGACAGAGGCTGAAAGGGTTAAATTACGAGGGGAGGTTGCAGGAACATAGAAACATAGAAGATAGGAGCAGGAGTAGGCCATTCGGCCCCTCGAGCCTGCTCCACCATTCAATGAGATCATGGCTGATCATCCACACTCAGTACCCTGTCCCTGCTTTCTCCCCATATCCCTTGATCTCTTTAGCTTTAAGAAATATATCCAACTCCTTCTTGAATATATTTAATGAATTGGCCTCCACTGCCTTCTGTGGTAGAGAATTCCACAGGTTCACCACTCTCTGGGTGAAGAAATTCCTCCTCATCTCTGTCCTAAATGGCTTACCCCTTATCCTTAGACTGTGACCCCTGGTTCTGGACTCCCCCGCCATCGGGAACATCCTTCCTGCATCTAGTCTGTCTAGTCCTGTTAGAATTTTATAAGTTTCAATGAGATCCCCTCTCATTCTTCTAAACTCCAGCGAATATAAGCCCAATCGACACAATCTCTCCTCATACGTCATTCCTGCCATCCCAGGTATCAGTCTGGTGAATCTTCGCTGCACTCCCTCCATGGCAAGAACATCCTTCCTCAGATAAGGTGACCAAAACTGCACACAATACTCAAGGTGTGGTTTCTCCAAGGCCCTGTACAACTGCAGCAAGACATCCTTGTTCTTTGGTTTCCCCTGAGATTAGAAGGTTGAGGGGTGCTGAAAATGGTTCAAGGATTCGATGGGTCTGATTGAGATAAACTGTTCCCTCTGGTGGGGGAAGCCAGAACCAGGCACGGCAATCCTTAAATTAGAGCCAGGCTGTTCAGGGGGGAAATCAGCAAGCACTTCTTCACACAAAGACTTCGGGGAAATCTGGGACTCTCTCCCCCAAAAGGCTGTGGATGCTGGGGGTCGATTGGAGCTTCCAAGACTGCGATGGATAGATTGGTGTCGGGTATCAAAGGATATGGAGCAAAGGCGGGCCTCCTCCTAATGTACAGATCCGTCACCGTCTGATAGAATGGGGGGGGAACAGGCTGGAGGGGCTGAATGGCCTCCTCCTAATGTACAGATCAGTCACCGTCTGATAGAATGGGGGGGAACAGGCTGGAGGGGCTGAATGGCCTCCTCCTGTTCCTAACGTACAGATCAGTCACCGTCTGATAGAATGGGGGGGGGAACAGGCTGGAGGGGCTGAACGGCCTCCTCCTAATGTACAGATCAGTCACAGTCTGACAGAATGGGAGGAACAGGCTCGAGGGGCTGAATGGCCTCCTCCTGTTCCTAATGTACTGATCAGTCACAGTCTGGTAGAATGGGGGGAACAGGCTCGAGGGGCTGAATGGCCTCCTCCTGTTCCTAATGTACAGATCAGTCACAGTCTGACAGAATGGGAGGAACAGGCTCGAGGGGCTGAATGGCCTCCTCCTGTTCCTAATGTACTGATCAGTCACAGTCTGGTAGAATGGGGGGAACAGGCTCGAGGGGCTGAATGGCCTCCTCCTGTTCCTAATGTACAGATCAGTCACAGTCTGATAGAATGGGGGGAACAGGCTGGAGGGGCTGAATGGCCTCCTCCTAATGTACAGATCAGTCACAGTCTGATAGAAAGGGGGGGAACAGGCTGGAGGGGCTGAATGGCCTCCTCCTAATGTACAGATCAGTCACCGTCTGATAGAATGGGGGGGAACAGGCTGGAGGGGCTGAATGGCCTCCTCCTAATGTACAGATCAGTCACAGTCTGATAGAAAGGGGGGGAACAGGTTGAAGGGGCTGAATGGCCTCCTCCTAATGTACAGATCACTCACAGTCGGATAGAATGGGGGGGAACAGGCTGGAGGGGCTGAATGGCCTCCTCCTAATGTACAGATCAGTCACAGTCTGATAGAAAGGGGGGGGGAACAGGCTGGAGGGGCTGAATGGCCTCCTACTAATGTACAGATGTGCCGTAATAACAACAGAAAATGCTGGAAAAACTCAGCAAGTCAGGCAACATCCGTGGAGAGAAAGTTGAGTTGACGTTTCGGGTTTGACCCTTCTTCAAAACTGGAGAGAAAAGGAACTAGATCGAAGGCAGGGCTGCGATCGGACAAAAGAATAAAAGAACCAAAAGAAGTAAAAGAGATTAGAAGCTAGACGAGATAGTAATAGGCTTGGATTAGGTGTAAAGTGTACTGGCAGGGCAAAAGATAGCTGCCAGGTGTGAGAGAGAAACAAAAGGAAAGGGGGGGGGGGAGGAAAGGAGTGGAAAAATATAAGTGAAAATGAAATAGGGGCCGAGGTTATGATCTGAAATTGTTGAACTCGATATTGAGACCGGAAGGCTGCAGACTGCCTAATCGGAAGATGAGGTGCTGTTCCTCGAGTTTACGTTGAGCTTCCGTGGAACAATACAAGAGGCCAAGGACGGTGAGGTCAGAGTGGGAATGGAGCGGTGAATTAAAATGACAGACTACCGGAAGCTCGGGGTCACCCTTACGGACTGAACGGAGGTGTTCCGCAAAGCGGTCACCCAATCTGCGTTTGGTCTCCCCAATGTAGAGGAGACCGCATCGTACAGATGTGCCGTCCTGCGCTGTACAGAAAGTGCTCGCTGTACTTTGAGCCCGGGAACCCAAGCAAGAGGCCTCGGCTGCAGGCTTCGGAGTTGGAAGCCTCCTTGCCGTGACTTGACGTTGGGGGGAACTGCACTTACCCGCTTTGGGATAGGTGGCGATCAGAACGTCCTTGGATCCGGCCTGGAATTCTTCCACCGCTTTCCAGTTCTCCAGGAAGATATCCAGCATGGGAACACCGTGCAAGGGCAGCAGCTTTGACCTCTTGACCTCGGGGAGAGGGCTGCCCGCTGCTGTCTGATCGCGGGTCGTCATGGCGATCGCTTTCCCGATGGCACCGTGCTCTGCTCCTGTCCCTGTCTCCCGGTCTGGAGCACACGGCAGGAGGAAGCTGCCTGAGCACACACGGACTCTGGACTTGGGATAGAGATAGTGTGTAACCCAGTGACCGAGGGCGGGACGGAGAGTCATAGTGACTCAGCACATTGCGGGGGAGATTTGTACAGAGCAACATCCACTCACACACACTCACACACACACACTCTCCTCACACTCACACACTCTCCTCACACACTCACACACACTCTCCTCACACTCACACACACTCACACACACACACTCTCCTCACACACACACACTCTCCTCACACACACACACTCTCCTCACACACACACTCTCTCCTCACACTCACACACACTCTCCTCACACACACACACTCTCCTCACACACACACTCTCCTCACACACACACACTCTCCTCACACACACACACTCTCCTCACACACACACTCTCCTCACACACACACTCTCCTCACACACACACACTCTCCTCACACACACACACTCTCCTCACACACACACTCTCTCCTCACACACACACTCTCCTCATACACACACTCTCCTCACACACACGCACTCTCCTCACACACACACACTCTCCTCACACACACACACTCTCCTCACACACACACTCTCCTCACACACACACACTCTCCTCACACACACACTCTCCTCACACACACACACTCTCCTCACACACACACACTCTCCTCACACACACACTCTCTCCTCACACACACACTCTCCTCATACACACACTCTCCTCACACACACACACTCTCCTCACACACACACTCTCCTCACACACACACACTCTCCTCACACACACACACTCTCCTCACACACACACTCTCTCCTCACACACACACTCTCCTCATACACACACTCTCCTCACACACACACACTCTCCTCACACACACTCTCTCCTCACACACACACTCTCCTCATACACACACTCTCCTCACACACACACACTCTCCTCACACACACACTCTCCTCACACACACACTCTCCTCACACACACACACTCTCCTCACACACACACACTCTCCTCACACACACACTCTCCTCACACACACACACTCTCCTCACACACACACTCTCCTCACACACACACACTCTCCTCACACACACACTCTCCTCACACACACACACTCTCCTCACACACACACACTCTCCTCACACACACACACTCTCTCCTCATACACACACTCTCCTCACACACACACACTCTCCTCACACACACACACTCTCCTCACACACACACACTCTCCTCACACACACACACTCTCCTCACACACACTCTCCTCACACACACACTCTCCCCACACACACACACACACTCACACACACACTCTCCTCACACACACACTCTCCTCACACACACACACTCTCCTCACACACACACTCTCCTCACACACACACTCTCCTCACACACACACACTCTCCTCACACACACACACTCTCCTCACACACACACTCTCCTCACACACACACACTCTCCTCACACACACACTCTCCTCACACACACACACTCTCCTCACACACACACTCTCCTCACACACACACACTCTCCTCACACACACACTCTCCTCACACACACACACTCTCCTCACACACACACACACACACTCACACACACTCTCCTCACACACACACACACTCACACACACACTCTCCTCACACACACACTCTCCTCACACACACACACTCTCCTCACACACACACTCTCCTCACACACACACACTCTCCTCACACACACACTCTCCTCACACACACACACACTCTCCTCACACACACACTCTCCTCACACACACACACTCTCCTCACACACACACACACACTCCTCACACACACACTCTCCTCACACACACACACACTCTCCTCACACACACACACTCTCCTCACACACACACACACTCTCCTCACACACACACTCTCCTCACACACACACACTCTCCTCACACACACACACTCTCCTCACACACACACACTCTCCTCACACACACACTCTCCTCACACACACACTCTCCTCACACACACTCTCCTCACACACACACACTCTCCTCACACACACACACTCTCCTCACACACACACACTCTCCTCACACACTCTCCTCACACACACACACTCTCCTCACACACACACACTCTCCACACACACTCTCCTCACACACACACACTCTCCTCGCACACACACTCTCCTCACACACACACACACTCTCCTCACACACACTCTCCTCACACACACACACACTCTCCTCACACACACACTCTCCTCACACACACACTCTCCTCACACACTCTCCTCACACACACACACTCTCCTCACACACACACACTCTCCACACACACTCTCCTCACACACTCTCCTCACACACACACTCTCCACACACACTCTCCTCACACACTCTCCTCACACACACACACTCTCCTCACGCACACACACTCTCCTCACACACACACTCTCCTCACACACACACTCTCCTCACACACACACACACTCTCCTCACACACACACACTCTCCTCACACACACACACACTCTCCTCACACACACTCTCCTCACACACACACACTCTCCTCACACACACACACTCTCCTCACACACACACACTCTCCTCACACACACACTCTCCTCACACACACACACTCTCCTCACACACACACACTCTCCTCACACACACACACTCTCCTCACACACACACACTCTCCTCACACACACACACTCTCCTCACACACACACACTCTCCTCACACACACACACTCTCCTCACACACACACACACTCCTCACACACACACACTCTCCTCACACACACACACTCTCCTCACACACACACACTCTCCTCACACACACACTCTCCTCACACACACACACTCTCCTCACACACACACACTCTCCTCACACACACACACACTCTCCTCACACACACACACTCTCCTCACACACACACACTCTCCTCACACACACACACTCTCCTCACACACACACACTCTCCTCACACACACACACTCTCCTCACGCACACACACTCTCCTCACGCACACACACTCTCCTCACACACACACACTCTCCTCACACACACACTCTCCTCACACACACACACTCTCCTCACGCACACACACTCTCCTCACGCACACACACTCTCCTCACGCACACACACTCTCCTCACGCACACACACTCTCCTCACGCACACACACTCTCCTCACGCACACACACTCTCCTCACGCACACACACTCTCCTCACGCACACACACTCTCCTCACGCACACACACTCTCCTCACACACACACTCTCCTCACGCACACACACTCTCCTCACACACACACACTCTCCTCACACACACACTCTCCTCACGCACACACACTCTCCTCACACACACACACTCTCCTCACACACACACACTCTCCTCACACACACACACACTCTCCTCACACACACACACTCTCCTCACGCACACACACTCTCCTCACACACACACACTCTCCTCACACACACACTCTCCTCACACACACACACTCTCCTCACGCACACACACTCTCCTCACACACACACTCTCCTCGCACACACACTCTCCTCACGCACACACACTCTCCTCACGCACACACACTCTCCTCACACACACACACTCTCCTCACACACACACAATCTCCTCACACACACACTCTCCTCACACACACACACTCTCCTCACACACACACACTCTCCTCACACACACACACTCCTCACACACACACACTCTCCTCACACACACACACTCTCCTCACACACACACACACTCCTCACACACACACACTCTCCTCACACACACACTCTCCTCACACACACACTCTCCTCACACACACACTCTCCTCACACACACACACTCTCCTCACACACACACTCTCTCCTCACACACACACTCTCCTCACACACACACACTCTCCTCACACACACACACTCTCCTCACACACACACTCCTCACACACACACACACTCTCCTCACACACACACTCTCCTCACACACACACTCTCCTCACACACACACCTCTCCTCACACACACGCTCTCCTCACACACACACGCTCTCCTCACACACACACTCTCTCCTCACACACACTCTCTCCTCACGCACACACACTCTCCTCACACACACACTCTCCTCACACACACACTCTCCTCACACACACACACTCTCCTCACACACACACACTCTCCTCACACACACACACTCTCCTCACACACACACTCTCCTCACACACACACACTCTCCTCACACACACACACTCTCCTCACACACACACACTCTCCTCACACACAAACACTCTCTCCTCACACACACACTCTCCTCACACACACACACACTCACCTCACACACACACACTCTCCTCACACACACACACACTCTCCTCACACACACACTCTCCACACACACACACTCTCCACACACACACACACTCCTCACACACACACACTCTCCTCACACACACACTCTCCTCACACACACACTCTCCTCCACACACACACACTCTCCTCACACACACACTCTCCTCACACACACACACTCTCCTCACACACACACACTCTCCTCACACACTCCTCACACACACTCTCTCCTCACACACACACACTCTCCTCACACACACACACTCTCCTCACACACACACTCTCTCCTCACACACGCACACTCTCCTCACACACGCACACTCTCCTCACACACACACT
>NW_028225179.1:49032683-49064870 GCF_052327205.1 Somniosus microcephalus
CACACTCTCCTCACACACACACACTCTCCTCACACACACACACTCTCCGCACACACACACACTCTCCTCACACACACACTCTCCTCACACACACACACACACTCCTCACACACACGCACTCTCCTCACACACACACACTCTCCTCACACACACACTCTCCTCACACACACACACTCTCCTCACACACACACACTCTCTCACACACACACACTCTCCTCACACACACACACTCTCCTCACACACACACACTCTCCTCACACACACCACTCTCTCACACACACGCACTCTCCTCACACACACGCACTCTCCTCACACACACGCACTCTCCTCACACACACGCACTCTCCTCTCACACACACGCACTCTCCTCACACACACCACTCTCCTCACACACACGCACTCTCCTCACACACACGCACTCTCCTCACACACACACTCTCCTCACACACACACACTCTCCTCACACACACACTCTCCTCACACACACACACACTCTCCTCACACACACGCACTCTCCTCACACACACACACTCTCCTCACACACACCCACTCTCCTCACACACACACACTCTCCTCACACACACACACTCTCCTCACACACACACACACTCTCCTCACACACACACACTCTCCTCACACACACACACACTCTCCTCACACACACACACTCTCCTCACACACACACACTCTCCTCACACACACACACTCTCCTCACACAACACACACTCTCCTCACCACACACACTCTCCTCACACACACGCACTCTCCTCACACACACGCACTCTCCTCACACACACGCACTCTCCTCACACACACACACACTCTCCTCACACACACGCACTCTCCTCACACACACACGCACTCTCCTCACACACACGCACTCTCCTCACACACACGCACTCTCCTCACACACACACGCACTCTCCTCACACACACAGCACTCTCCTCACACACACGCACTCTCCTCACACACACACACTCTCCTCACACACACACACTCTCCTCACACACACACACTCTCCTCACACACACACACTCTCCTCACACACACGCACTCTCCTCACACACACACACTCACTCTCC
The DNA here is from genome assembly GCF_052327205.1 of Somniosus microcephalus. Lineage (NCBI taxonomy): Eukaryota > Metazoa > Chordata > Chondrichthyes > Squaliformes > Somniosidae > Somniosus > Somniosus microcephalus. The sequence goes on from NW_028225179.1 coordinate 49,033,767, forward strand.
TCACACACACACACACACACTCACCTCACACACACACACTCTCCTCACACACACACACTCTCCTCACACACACACTCTCCTCACACACACACACTCTCCTCACACACACACACTCTCCTCACACACACACACTCTCCTCACACACACGCACTCTCCTCACACACACACACTCTCCTCACACACACACACTCTCCTCACACACACACCACTCTCCTCACACACACCACTCTCCTCACACACACACTCTCCACACACACACACTCTCCTCACACACACACACTCTCCTCACACACACACACACTCTCCTCACACACACACACACACTCTCCTCACACACACACACACTCTCCTCACACACACACACTCTCCTCACACACACCACTCTCCTCACACACACACACTCTCCTCACACACACACACTCTCCTCACACACACACACTCTCCTCACACACACACACTCTCCTCACACACACGCACTCTCCTCACACACACACACTCTCCTCACACACACACACTCTCCTCACACACACACACTCCTCACACACACACCTCCTCACACACACACACTCTCCTCACACACACACACTCTCCTCACACACACACACTCTCCTCACACACACACACTCTCCTCACACACACACACTCTCCTCACACACACACACTCTCCTCACACACACACACTCTCCTCACACACACACACTCTCCTCACACACACACACTCTCCTCACACACACACTCTCCTCACACACACACACTCTCCTCACACACACACACTCTCCTCACACACACACAGCACTCTCCTCACACACACACACTCTCTCCTCACACACACACACTCTCCTCACACACTCACACACTCCTCACACACACACACTCTCTCACACACACGCACTCTCCTCACACACACACACTCTCCTCACACACACACACTCTCCTCACACACACACACTCTCCTCACACACACACACTCTCCTCACACACACGCACTCTCCTCACACACACACACTCTCCTCACACACACGCACTCTCCTCACACACACACACTCTCCTCACACACACACACTCCTCACACACACGCACTCTCCACACACACACACACTCTCCTCACACACACACACTCTCCTCACACACACACACTCTCCTCACACACACACACACTCTCCTCACACACACACACTCTCCTCACACACACACACTCTCCTCACACACACACACTCTCCTCACACACACACTCTCCTCACACACACACTCTCCTCACACACACACACTCTCCTCACACACACACACTCTCCTCACACACACACACTCTCCCACACACACACTCTCCTCACACACACACACTCTCCTCACACACACACTCTCCTCACACACACACACTCTCCTCACACACACACACTCTCACACACACACTCACCCACACACACACACACTCTCCTCACACACACACACTCTCCTCACACACACACTCTCCTCACACACACTCACTCTCCTCACACACACACACTCTCCTCACACACACACACTCTCCTCACACACACACACTCTCCTCACACACACACACTCCTCACACACACACACACTCTCCTCACACACACACACTCTCCTCACACACACACACTCACTCCTCACACACACACACTCTCCTCACACACACACACTCCTCCTCACACACACACTCTCCTCACACACACACACTCTCCTCACACACACACTCTCCTCACACACACACACTCTCCTCACACACACACACTCTCTCCTCACACACACACACTCTCCTCACACACACACACTCTCCTCACACACACACACTCTCCTCACACACACACTCCTCACACACACCACACTCTCCTCACACACACACACTCCTCACACACACACACTCTCCTCACACCACACCCTCAAACACACACACTCTCCTCACACACACACACTCTCCTCAACACACACACTCTCCTCACACACACACACACTCTCCTCACACACACACTCTCCTCACACACACACTCTCCTCACACACACACACTCTCCTGACACACACACACTCTCCTCATACACACACACTCTCCTCACACACACACACACTCCTCACACACACACTCTCCTCATACACACACTCTCCTCACACACACGCACTCTCCTCACACACACACACTCTCCTCACACTCACGCACTCTCCTCACACACTCACACTCCTCACACACACACACACTCTCCTCACACACACACACTCTCCTCACACACACACACTCTCCTCACACACTCACACTCCACACACACACTCTCCTCACACACACACACTCTCCTCACACACACACTCTCCTCAAACACACACACTCTCCTCACACACACACTCTCCTCACACACACACACTCTCCTCACACACACACACTCTCCTCACACAACACACACTCTCCTCACACACACACACTCTCCTCACACACACGCACTCTCCTCACACACACGCACTCTCCTCACACACACGCACTCTCCTCACACACACGCACTCTCCTCACACACACACACTCTCCTCACACACACACACTCTCCTCAACACACACACTCTCCTCACACACACACACTCCACACACACACTCTCCTCACACACCCACACTCTCCTCACACACACACTCTCCTCACACACACACTCTCCTCACACACACACTCTCCTCACACACACACACTCTCCTCACACACACACACTCTCCTCACACACACACACTCTCCTCACACACACACACTCTCCTCACACACACACACTCTCCTCACACACACACACTCTCCTCACACACACACGCACTCTCCTCACACACACGCACTCTCCTCACACACACACACACTCTCCTCACACACACACTCTCCTCACACACACTCTCTCCTCACACACACACACACTCTCCTCACACACACACACTCTCCTCACACACGCACACTCTCCTCACACACACACTCTCCTCACACACACACACTCTCCTCACACACACACACTCTCCTCACACACACACACTCTCCTCACACACACACACACACTCACACACACACACTCTCCTCACACACACACACTCTCCTCACACACACACACTCTCCTCACACACACACACACACTCACACACACACTCTCCTCACACACACACACTCTCCTCACACACACACACTCCTCACACACACACACTCTCCTCACACACACACACTCTCCTCACACACACACACACACTCTCCTCACACACACACACTCTCCTCACACACACACACAGTCTCCTCACACACACACACTCTCCTCTCACACACACACACTCTCCTCACACACACACACACTCTCCTCTCACACACACACACTCTCCTCGCACACACACACTCTCCCTCACACACACACACTCTCCTCGCACACACACACTCTCCTCGCACACACACACTCTCCTCACACACACACACACACTCCTCACACACACACACACTCTCCTCACACACACACACTCTCCTCACACACACAACACTCTCCTCACACACACACACTCTCCTCACACACACACACTCTCCTCACACACACACACTCTCCTCACACACACACTCTCCTCACACAAACACACTCTCCCACACACACCACACACTCTCCTCACACACACACACTCTGCTCACACACACACACTCTCCTCACACACACACTCTCCTCACACACACACACTCTCCTCACAGACACACACTCTCCTCACACACACACACTCTCCTCACACACACACACTCTCCTCACACACACACTCTCCTCACACAAACACACTCTCCCCACACACACACACACTCTCCTCACACACACACACTCTCCTCACACACACACACTCTCCTCACACACACACTCTCCTCACACACACGCACTCTCCTCACACACACACACTCTCCTCACACACACACACTCTCCTCACACACACACACACACTCTCCTCACACACACACACTCTCCCCACACATACACACACTCTCCTCACACACACACACTCTCCTCACACACACACACTCTCCTCACACACACACTCTCCTCAAACACACACACACTCTCCTCACACACACACACTCTCCCCACACATACACACACTCTCCTCACACACACGCACTCTCCTCACACACACGCACTCTCCTCACACACACGCACTCTCCTCACACACACACACTCTCCTCACACACACACACACTCTCCTCACACACACACACTCCTCACACACACACAAACTCTCCTCACACACAACACTCTCCTCACACACACACACTCTCTCCTCACACACACACTCTCCTCACACACACACACCTCTCCTCACACACACACACTCTCCTCACACACACACACTCTCCTCACACACACACACTCTCCTCACACACACTCTCCTCACACACACACTCTCCTCACACACACACACTCTCCTTCACACACACACGCTCTCCTCACACACACACGCTCTCCTCACACACACACACTCTCCTCACACACACTCTCCTCACACACACACACTCTCCTCACACACACACACTCCTCACACACACACACTCTCCTCACACACACACTCTCCTCAAACACACACACTCTCCTCACACACACACACTCTCCTCACACACACACTCTCCTCACACACACACACACTCTCCTCACACACACACTCTCCTCACACACACACTCTCCTCACACACACACACTCTCCTCACACACACACACTCTCCTCACACACACACACTCTCCTCACACACACACACTCTCCTGACACACACACACTCTCCTCACACACACACACTCTGGTCACACACACACACACTCCTCACACACACACTCTCTCCTCATACACACACTCTCCTCACACACACGCACTCTCCTCACACACACGCACTCTCCTCACACTCACGCACTCTCCTCACACACTCACACTCCTCACACACACACACTCTCCTCACACACACACACTCTCCTCACACACACACACTCTCCTCACACACTCACACTCCACACACACACTCTCCTCACACACACACACTCTCCTCACACACACACTCTCCTCACACACACACTCTCCTCACACACACACTCTCCTCACACACACACACTCTCCTCACACACACACACTCTCCTCACACACACACACTCTCCTCACACACACACACTCTCCTCACACACTCACACTCCACACACACACTCTCCTCACACACACACACTCTCCTCACACACACACTCTCCTCAAACACACACACTCTCCTCACACACACACTCTCCTCACACACACACACTCTCCTCACACACACACACTCTCCTCACACACACACACTCTCCTCACACACACTCTCTCCTCACACACACACACACTCTCCTCACACACACACACTCTCCTCACACACACACTCTCCTCACACACACACACTCTCCTCACACACACACACTCTCCTCACACACACACACTCTCCTCACACACACACACTCTCCTCACACACACACACTCTCCTCACACACTCACACACACACTCTCCTCACACACACACACTCTCCTCACACACACACACTCCTCACACACACACACTCTCCTCACACACACACACTCTCCTCACACACACACACACACTCTCCTCACACACACACACTCTCCTCACACACACTCTCCTCACACACACACACTCTCCTCACACACACACTCTCCTCACACACACACACACTCTCCTCACACACACACTCTCCTCACACACACACTCTCCTCACACACACACACTCTCCTCACACACACACACTCTCCTCACACACACACACTCTCCTCACACACACACACTCTCCTGACACACACACACTCTCCTCACACACACACACTCTGGTCACACACACACACACTCCTCACACACACACTCTCTCCTCACACACACACTCTCCTCACACACACACACTCTCCTCACACACACACACTCTCCTCACACACACACACTCTCCTCACACACACACACTCTCCTCACACACACGCACTCTCCTCACACACACGCACTCTCCTCACACACACGCACTCTCCTCACACACACGCACTCTCCTCACACACACACTCTCCTCACACACACTCTCTCCTCACACACACACACACTCTCCTCACACACACACACTCTCCTCACACACGCACACTCTCCTCACACACACACTCTCCTCACACACACACACTCTCCTCACACACACACACTCTCCTCACACACACACACTCTCCTCACACACACACACACACTCACACACACACTCTCCTCACACACACACACTCTCCTCACACACACTCTCTCCTCACACACACACACACTCTCCTCACACACACACACTCTCCTCACACACACACTCTCCTCACACACACACACTCTCCTTACACACACACACTCTCCTCACACACACACACTCTCCTCACACACACACACTCTCCTCACACACACACACTCTCCTCACACACACACACACACTCACACACACACTCTCCTCACACACACACACTCTCCTCACACACACACACTCCTCACACACACACACTCTCCTCACACACACACACTCTCCTCACACACACACACACACTCTCCTCACACACTCACACTCTCCTCACACACACACACAGTCTCCTCACACACACACACTCTCCTCTCACACACACACACTCTCCTCACACACACACACACTCTCCTCGCACACACACACTCTCCTCACACACACACACTCTCCTCGCACACACACACTCTCCTCGCACACACACACTCTCCTCACACACACACACACACTCCTCACACACACACACACTCTCCTCACACACACACACTCTCCTCACACACACACACTCTCCTCACACACACACACTCTCCTCACACACACACACTCTCCTCACACACACACTCTCCTCACACAAACACACTCTCCCCACACACACACACACTCTCCTCACACACACACACTCTGCTCACACACACACACTCTCCTCACACACACACTCTCCTCACACACACACACTCTCCTCACAGACACACACTCTCCTCACACACACACACTCTCCTCACACACACACACTCTCCTCACACACACACTCTCCTCACACAAACACACTCTCCCCACACACACACACACTCTCCTCACACACACACACTCTCCTCACACACACACACTCTCCTCACACACACACTCTCCTCACACACACGCACTCTCCTCACACACACACACTCTCCTCACACACACACACTCTCCTCACACACACACACACTCTCCTCACACACACACACTCTCCCCACACATACACACACTCTCCTCACACACACACACTCTCCTCACACACACACACTCTCCTCACACACACACTCTCCTCAAACACACACACACTCTCCTCACACACACACACTCTCCCCACACATACACACACTCTCCTCACACACACGCACTCTCCTCACACACACGCACTCTCCTCACACACACGCACTCTCCTCACACACACACACTCTCCTCACACACACACACACTCTCCTCACACACACACACTCCTCACACACACACAAACTCTCCTCACACACACACACTCTCCTCACACACACACACTCTCTCCTCACACACACACACTCTCCTCACACACACACACGCTCTCCTCACACACACACTCTCCTCACACACACACACTCTCCTCACACACACACTCTCCTCACACACACACACTCTCCTCACACACACACACTCCTCACACACACACACTCTCCTCACACACACACTCTCCTCAAACACACACACTCTCCTCACACACACACACTCTCCTCACACACACACTCTCCTCACACACACACACACTCTCCTCACACACACACTCTCCTCACACACACACTCTCCTCACACACACACACTCTCCTCACACACACACACTCTCCTCACACACACACACTCTCCTCACACACACACACTCTCCTGACACACACACACTCTCCTCACACACACACACTCTGGTCACACACACACACACTCCTCACACACACACTCTCTCCTCATACACACACTCTCCTCACACACACGCACTCTCCTCACACACACGCACTCTCCTCACACTCACGCACTCTCCTCACACACTCACACTCCTCACACACACACACTCTCCTCACACACACACACTCTCCTCACACACACACACTCTCCTCACACACTCACACTCCACACACACACTCTCCTCACACACACACACTCTCCTCACACACACACTCTCCTCACACACACACTCTCCTCACACACACACTCTCCTCACACACACACACTCTCCTCACACACACTCTCTCCTCACACACACACACACTCTCCTCACACACACACACTCTCCTCACACACACACTCTCCTCACACACACACACTCTCCTTACACACACACACTCTCCTCACACACACACACTCTCCTCACACACACACACTCTCCTCACACACACACACTCTCCTCACACACACACACACACTCACACACACACTCTCCTCACACACACACACTCTCCTCACACACACACACTCCTCACACACACACACTCTCCTCACACACACACACTCTCCTCACACACACACACACACTCTCCTCACACACACACACTCTCCTCACACACACACTCTCCTCAAACACACACACTCTCCTCACACACACACACTCTCCTCACACACACACTCTCCTCACACACACACACACTCTCCTCACACACACACTCTCCTCACACACACACTCTCCTCACACACACACACTCTCCTCACACACACACACTCTCCTCACACACACACACTCTCCTCACACACACACACTCTCCTGACACACACACACTCTCCTCACACACACACACTCTGGTCACACACACACACACTCCTCACACACACACTCTCTCCTCATACACACACTCTCCTCACACACACGCACTCTCCTCACACACACGCACTCTCCTCACACTCACGCACTCTCCTCACACACTCACACTCCTCACACACACACACTCTCCTCACACACACACACTCTCCTCACACACACACACTCTCCTCACACACTCACACTCCACACACACACTCTCCTCACACACACACACTCTCCTCACACACACACTCTCCTCACACACACACTCTCCTCACACACACACTCTCCTCACACCCACACACTCTCCTCACACACACACACTCTCCTCACACACACACACTCTCCTCACACACACACACTCTCCTCACACACTCACACTCCACACACACACTCTCCTCACACACACACACTCTCCTCACACACACACTCTCCTCAAACACACACACTCTCCTCACACACACACTCTCCTCACACACACACACTCTCCTCACACACACACACTCTCCTCACACACACACACTCTCCTCACACACACTCTCTCCTCACACACACACACACTCTCCTCACACACACACACTCTCCTCACACACACACTCTCCTCACACACACACACTCTCCTTACACACACACACTCTCCTCACACACACACACTCTCCTCACACACACACACTCTCCTCACACACACACACTCTCCTCACACACACACACACACTCACACACACACTCTCCTCACACACACACACTCTCCTCACACACACACACTCCTCACACACACACACTCTCCTCACACACACACACTCTCCTCACACACACACACACACTCTCCTCACACACACAAACTCTCCTCACACACACACACAGTCTCCTCACACACACACACTCTCCTCTCACACACACACACTCTCCTCACACACACACACACTCTCCTCACACACACACACTCTCCTCGCACACACACACTCTCCTCACACACACACACTCTCCTCGCACACACACACTCTCCTCGCACACACACACTCTCCTCACACACACACACACACTCCTCACACACACACACACACTCCTCACACACACACACACTCTCCTCACACACACACACTCTCCTCACACACACACACTCTCCTCACACACACACACTCTCCTCACACACACACTCTCCTCACACAAACACACTCTCCCCACACACACACACACTCTCCTCACACACACACACTCTGCTCACACACACACACTCTCCTCACACACACACACTCTCCTCACACACACACACTCTCCTCACAGACACACACTCTCCTCACACACACACACTCTCCTCACACACACACACTCTCCTCACACACACACTCTCCTCACACAAACACACTCTCCCCACACACACACACACTCTCCTCACACACACACACTCTCCTCACACACACACACTCTCCTCACACACACACTCTCCTCACACACACGCACTCTCCTCACACACACACACTCTCCTCACACACACACACTCTCCTCACACACACACACACTCTCCTCACACACACACACTCTCCCCACACACACACACACTCTCCTCACACACACACACTCTCCTCACACACACACACTCTCCTCACACACACACTCTCCTCACACACACGCACTCTCCTCACACACACGCACTCTCCTCACACACACACACTCTCCTCACACACACACACACTCTCCTCACACACACACACTCCTCACACACACACACACTCTCCTCACACACACACACTCTCCTCACACACACACACTCTCTCCTCACACACACACACTCTCCTCACACACACACACGCTCTCCTCACACACACACTCTCCTCACACACACACACTCTCCTCACACACACACACTCTCCTCACACACACACACTCTCCTTCACACACACACGCTCTCCTCACACACACACGCTCTCCTCACACACACACACTCTCCTCACACACACTCTCCTCACACACACACACTCTCCTCACACACACACACTCCTCACACACACACACTCTCCTCACACACACACTCTCCTCAAACACACACACTCTCCTCACACACACACACTCTCCTCACACACACACTCTCCTCACACACACACACACTCTCCTCACACACACACTCTCCTCACACACACACTCTCCTCACACACACACACTCTCCTCACACACACACACTCTCCTCACACACACACACTCTCCTCACACACACACTCTCCTCACACACACACACTCTCCTCACACACACACACTCTGGTCACACACACACACACTCCTCACACACACACTCTCTCCTCATACACACACTCTCCTCACACACACGCACTCTCCTCACACACACGCACTCTCCTCACACACACGCACTCTCCTCACACTCACGCACTCTCCTCACACACTCACACTCCTCACACACACACACTCTCCTCACACACACACACTCTCCTCACACACTCACACTCCACACACACACTCTCCTCACACACACACACTCTCCTCACACACACACTCTCCTCAAACACACACACTCTCCTCACACACACACTCTCCTCACACACACACACTCTCCTCACACACACACACTCTCCTCACACACACACACTCTCCTCACACACACACACTCTCCTCACACACACACACTCTCCTCACACACACACACTCTCCTCACACACACGCACTCTCCTCACACACACGCACTCTCCTCACACACACACTCTCTCCTCACACACACACACTCTCCTCACACACACACACTCTCCTCACACACACACACTCTCCTCACACACTCACACTCCACACACACACTCTCCTCACACACACACACTCTCCTCACACACACACTCTCCTCAAACACACACACTCTCCTCACACACACACTCTCCTCACACACACACACTCTCCTCACACACACACACTCTCCTCACACACACGCATTCTCCTCACACACACGCACTCTCCTCACACACACACACTCTCCTCACACACTCACACTCCACACACACACTCTCCTCACACACACACACTCTCCTCACACACACACTCTCCTCAAACACACACACTCTCCTCACACACACACTCTCCTCACACACACACACTCTCCTCACACACACACACTCTCCTCACACACACGCATTCTCCTCACACACACGCACTCTCCTCACACACACGCACTCTCCTCACACACACGCACTCTCCTCACACACACGCACTCTCCTCACACACACGCACTCTCCTCACACACACGCACTCTCCTCACACACACGCACTCTCCTCACACACACGCACTCTCCTCACACACACGCACTCTCCTCACACACACGCACTCTCCTCACACACACGCACTCTCCTCACACACACACACTCTCCTCACACACACCACTCTCCTCACACACACACACTCTCCTCACACACACGCACTCTCCTCACACACACACACTCTCCTCACACACACGCACTCTCCTCACACACACGCACTCTCCTCACACACACGCACTCTCCTCACACACACGCACACTCCTCACACACACACACTCTCCTCACACACACACACTCTCCTCACACACACGCACTCTCCTCACACACACGCACTCTCCTCACACACACGCACTCTCCTCACACACACACACTCTCCTCACACACACGCACTCTCCTCACACACACACACACTCCTCACACACACACACTCTCCTCACACACACACACTCTCCTCACACACACGCACTCTCCTCACACACACACACTCTCCTCACACACACGCACTCTCCTCACACACACACACTCTCCTCACACACACGCACTCTCCTCACACACACACACACTCCTCACACACACGCACTCTCCTCACACACACGCACTCTCCTCACACACACGCACTCTCCTCACACACACACACTCTCCTCACACACACACACTCTCCTCACACACACACACTCTCCTCACACACACACTCTCCTCACACACACACACTCCTCACACACACACACACTCTCCTCACATGCACACACTCTCCTCAAACACACACTCTCCTCACACACACACACTCTCCTCACACACACTCTCTCCTCACACACACACACACTCTCCTCACACACACACTCTCCTCACACACACACTCTCCTCACACACACACACACTCCTCACACACACACACACACTCCTCACACACACACTCTCCTCACACACACACACACTCTCCTCACACACACACACTCTCCTCACACACACACACACTCTCCTCACACACACACGCACTCTCCTCACTCACACACGCACTCTCCTCACACACACGCACTCTCCTCACACACACTCAATCTCCTCACACACACACACTCTCCTCACACACACACACTCTCCTCACACACACATACTCTCCTCACTCACACACACTCTCCTCACACACAAACACTCTCCTCACACACACACACTCTCCTCACACACACACACTCTCCTCACACACACACACTCTCCTCACACACAAGCACTCTCCTCACACACACACACTCTCCTCACACACACACACTCCTCACACACACACACTCTCCTCATACACACACACACACTCTCCTCTCACACACACACTCTTCTGACACACACACACACTCTCCTCACACACACACTCTCCTCACACACACACTCTCCTCACACACACACACACTCCTCACACACACACTCTCCTCACACACACACTCTCCTCACACACACACACTCTCCTCACACACACACACACTCTCCTCACACACACACACACTCCTCACACACACACTCTCCTCACACACACACTCTCCTCACACACACACACTCTCCTCACACACACACACTCTCCACACACACACACACCCTCCTCACACACACACACTCTCCTCACACACACACACTCTCCTCACACACACACACTCTCCCCACACACACACACACTCTCCTCACACACACAGACTCTCCTCACACACACACACTCTCCTCACACACACACACTCTCCTTCACACACACACGCTCTCCTCACACACACACGCTCTCCTCACACACACACACTCTCCTCACACACACTCTCCTCACACACACACACTCTCCTCACACACACACACTCCTCACACACACACACTCTCCTCACACACACACTCTCCTCAAACACACACACTCTCCTCATACACACACACTCTCCTCACACACACACACTCCTCACACACACACACACTCTCCTCACACACACACTCTCCTCACACACACACTCTCCTCACACACACACACTCTCCTCACACACACACACTCTCCTGACACACACACACTCTCCTCACACACACACACTCTCCTCACACACACACACTCTGGTCACACACACACACACTCCTCACACACACACTCTCTCCTCATACACACACTCTCCTCACACACACGCACTCTCCTCACACACACGCACTCTCCTCACACTCACGCACTCTCCTCACACACTCACACTCCTCACACACACACACTCTCCTCACACACACACACTCTCCTCACACACACACACTCTCCTCACACACTCACACTCCACACACACACTCTCCTCACACACACACTCTCCTCAAACACACACACTCTCCTCACACACACACTCTCCTCACACACACACACTCTCCTCACACACACACACTCTCCTCCCACACACACACTCTCCTCACACACACACACTCTCCTCACACACACACACTCTCCTCACACACACGCACTCTCCTCACACACACGCACTCTCCTCACACACACGCACTCTCCTCACACACACGCACTCTCCTCACACACACACACTCTCCTCACACACACACACTCTCCTCACACACACACACTCTCCTCACACACTCTCCTCACACACACACACTCTCCTCACACACACACTCTCCTCAAACACACACACTCTCCTCACACACACACTCTCCTCACACACACGCACTCTCCTCACACACACACTCTCCTCACACACACACACTCTCCTCACACACACACACTCTCCTCACACACACGCATTCTCCTCACACACACGCACTCTCCTCACACACACGCACTCTCCTCACACACACGCACTCTCCTCACACACACGCACTCTCCTCACACACACGCACTCTCCTCACACACACGCACTCTCCTCACACACACGCACTCTCCTCACACACACGCACTCTCCTCACACACACGCACTCTCCTCACACACACGCACTCTCCTCACACACACGCACTCTCCTCACACACACGCACTCTCCTCACACACACGCACTCTCCTCACACACACCCACTCTCCTCACACACACACACTCTCCTCACACACACACACTCTCCTCACACACACACACTCTCCTCACACACACACACTCTCCTCACACACACGCACTCTCCTCACACACACGCACACTCCTCACACACACGCACTCTCCTCACACACACGCACTCTCCTCACACACACACTCTCCTCACACACACAAACTCTCCTCACACACACGCACTCTCCTCACACACACACACTCTCCTCACACACACGCACTCTCCTCACACACACACACACTCCTCACACACACACACTCTCCTCACACACACACACTCTCCTCACACACACGCACTCTCCTCACACACACACACTCTCCTCACACACACGCACTCTCCTCACACACACGCACTCTCCTCACACACACGCACTCTCCTCACACACACACACTCCTCACACACACGCACTCTCCTCACACACACGCACTCTCCTCACACACACGCACTCTCCTCACACACACACACTCTCCTCACACACACACACTCTCCTCACACACACACACTCTCCTCACACACACACTCTCCTCACACACACACACTCCTCACACACACACACACTCTCCTCACATGCACACACTCTCCTCAAACACACACTCTCCTCACACACACACACTCTCCTCACACACACTCTCTCCTCACACACACACACTCTCCTCACACACACACACACTCTCCTCACACACACACTCTCCTCACACACACACACACTCCTCACACACACACACACACTCCTCACACACACACTCTCCTCACACACACACACACTCTCCTCACACACACACACTCTCCTCACACACACACACACACTCTCCTCACACACACACGCACTCTCCTCACTCACACACGCACTCTCCTCACACACACGCACTCTCCTCACACACACTCAATCTCCTCACACACACACACTCTCCTCACACACACACACTCTCCTCACACACACACACTCTCCTCACACACAAACACTCTCCTCACACACACACACTCTCCTCACACACACACACTCTCCTCACACACACACACTCTCCTCACACACAAGCACTCTCCTCACACACACACACTCTCCTCACACACACACACTCTCCTCACACACACACACTCCTCACACACACACACTCTCCTCATACACACACACACACTCTCCTCACACACACACACTCTTCTGACACACACACACACTCTCCTCACACACACACTCTCCTCACACACACACTCTCCTCACACACACACACTCTCCTCACACACACACACACTCTCCTCACACACACACACTCTCCTCACACACACACTCTCCTCACACACACACACTCTGCTCACACACACACACTCTCCTCACACACACACACTCACCTCACACACACACACTCTCCTCACACACACACTCTCCTCACACACACACACACTCCTCACACACACACTCTCCTCACACACACACTCTCCTCACACACACACTCTCCTCACACACACACACTCTCCTCACACACACACACACTCTCCTCACACACACACACTCTCCTCACACACACACTCTCCTCACACACACACACTCTGCTCACACACACACACTCTCCTCACACACACACACTCTCCTCACACACACACACTCTCCACACACACACACACCCTCCTCACACACACACTCTCCTCACACACACCCTCTCCTCACACACACACAATCTCCTCACACACACACACTCTCCTCACACACACACACTCTCCTCACACACACACACTCTCCTCACACACACACTCTCCTCAAACACACACTCTCCTCACACACACACACTCTCCTCACACACACACAATCTCCTCACACACACACACTCTCCTCACACACACACACTCTCCTCACACACACACACTCTCCTCACACACACACACTCTCCTCACACACACACACTCTCCTCACACACACACACTCTCCTCACACACACACACTCTCCTCACACACACACACACTCTCCTCACACACACACACTCCTCACACACACACACACTCTCCTCACACACACACACTCTCCTCACACACACACACTCTCTCCTCACACACACACACGCTCTCCTCACACACACACACGCTCTCCTCACACACACGCTCTCCTCACACACACACTCTCCTCACACACACACACTCTCCTCACACACACGCTCTCCTCACACACACACGCTCTCCTCACACACACACGCTCTCCTCACACACACTCTCCTCACACACACACACTCTCCTCACACACACACTCTCCTCACACACACACACTCTCCTCACACACACACTCTCCTCAAACACACACACTCTCCTCACACACACACACTCTCCTCACACACACACTCTCCTCACACACACACACTCTCCTCACACACACACACTCTCCTCACACACACACACTCTCCTCACACACACACACTCTCCTCACACACACACACTCTCCTCACACACACACGCTCTCCTCACACACACACGCTCTCCTCACACACACGCACACACCTCACACACACGCACTCTCCTCACACTCACGCACTCTCCTCACACACTCACACTCCTCACTCACACACACTCTCCTCACACACACACACTCTCCTCACACACACACACTCTCCTCACACACTCACACTCCACACACACACACTCTCTTCACACACACACACTCTCCTCACACACACACACTCTCCTCACACACACACTCTCTCCTCACACACACACTCTCCTCACACACACACTCTCCTCAAACACACACACTCTCCTCACACACACACTCTCCTCACACACACACACTCTCCTCACACACACATACTCTCCTCACACACACACACTCTCCTCACACACACACACTCTCCTCACACACACTCCGCACACACACGCACTCTCCTCACACACACGCACTCTCCTCACACACACGCACTCTCCTCACACACACGCACTCTCCTCACACACACGCACTCTCCTCACACACACGCACTCTCCTCACACACACGCACACTCTCCTCACACACACGCACTCTCCTCACACACACACACTCTCCTCACACACACACACTCTCCTCACACACACACACTCTCCTCACACACACGCACTCTCCTCACACACACACTCTCCTCACACACACACTCTCCTCACACAGACACTCTCCTCACACACACACACTCTCCTCACACACACACACTCCTCACATGCACACACTCTCCTCATTCACACACACTCTCTCCTCACACACACACACTCTCCTCACACACACACACACTCTCCTCATACACACAATCTCCTCACACACACACACACTCCTCACACACACACTCTCCTCACACACACACACTCTCCTCACACACACACACTCTCCTCACACACACACTCTCCCCTCACACACACACTCTCCTCACACACTCACACTCTCCTCACACACACACTCTCCTCACACACACACACTCTCCTCACACACACACTCTCCTCACACACACACACTCTCCTCACACACACACACTCTCCTCACACACACACACTCTCCTCACACACACACTCTCCTCACACACACACACTCTCCTCACACACACACTCTCCTCACACACACACACTCTCCTCACACACACACTCTCCTCACACACAGACACTCTCCTCACACACACATTCTCCTCACACACACACACTCCTCACACACACACACTCTCCTCACACACACACACACTCTCCTCACACACACACACTCTCCCCACACACACACACACTCTCGTCACACACACACTCTCCTCACACACACACACTCTCCTCACACACACACACTCTCCTCACACACACACGCACTCTCCTCACACACACTCAATCTCATCACACACACACACTCTCCTCACACACACACACTCTCCTCACACACACACACTCTCCTCACACACACACACTCTCCTCACACACACACACTCTCCTCACACACAAACACTCTCCTCACACACACACACTCTCCTCACACACACACACTCTCCTCACACACACACACTCTCCTCACACACAAGCACTCTCCTCACACACAAGCACTCTCCTCACACACACACACTCTCCTCATACACACACACACACTCTCCTCATACACACACACTCTTCTCACACACACACACACTCTCCTAACACACACACTCTCCTCACACACACACTCTCCTCACACACACACTCTCCTCACACACACACACACTCCTCACACACACACACTCTCCTCACACACACACACTCTCCTCACACACACACACTCTCCTCACAAACACACACTCTCCTCACACACACACACTCTCCTCACACACACACACTCTCCTCACACACACACACTCTCCTCACACACACACACTCTCATCACACACACACTCTCTCCTCACACACACACACTCTCCTCACACACACACACTCTCCTCACACACACACACTCTCCTCACACACACACACTCCTCACACACACACACTCCTCACACACACACACTCTCCTCACACACACTCTCCTCACACACACACACTCTCCTCACACACACACACTCTCCTCACACACACACACACTCCTCACGCACACACACACTCCTCACGCACACACACTCTCCTCACTCACACACACTCTCCTCACGCACACACACTCTCCTCACACACACACACTCTCCTCACACACACACACTCTCTCCTCACACACACACACTCTCCTCACACACACACTCTCCTCACACACAGACACTCTCCTCACACACACACTCTCCTCACACACACACACTCTCCTCACACACACACTCTCCTCACACACACACACTCTCCTCACACACACACACTCTCCCCACACACACACACACTCTCGTCACACACACACTCTCCTCACACACACACACTCTCCTCACACACACACTCTCCTCACACACACACGCACTCTCCTCACTCACACACGCACTCTCCTCACACACACGCACTCTCCTCACACACACACACACTCTCCTCACACACACACACTCTCCTCACACACACACACTCTCCTCACACACACACACTCCTCACACACACACACACTCTCCTCACATGCACGCACTCTCCTCATACACACACACTCTCTCCTCACACACACACACTCTCCTCACACACACACACACTCTCCTCACACACACACTCTCCTCACACACACACACACTCCTCACACACACACTCTCCTCACACACACACACTCTCCTCACACACACACACTCTCCTCACACACACACTCTCCTCACACACACACACTCTCCTCACACACACACTCTCCTCACACACTCACACTCTCCTCACACACACACTCTCCTCACACACACACACTCTCCTCACACACACACTCTCCTCACACACACACACTCTCCTCACACACACACACTCTCCTCACACACACACACTCTCCTCACGCACACACACTCTCCTCACATACACACTCTCCTCACACACACACACTCTCCTCACACACACACACTCTCCTCACACACACACACTCTCCTCACACACACACACTCTCCTCACACACACACACTCTCCTCACACACACACACTCTCCTCACACACACACACTCTCCTCACACACACACACACTCTCCTCACACACACACACTCCTCACACACACCCACACTCTCCTCACACACACACACTCTCCTCACACACACACACTCTCTCCTCACACACACACACGCTCTCCTCACACACACACACGCTCTCCTCACACACACGCTCTCCTCACACACACACTCTCCTCACACACACACACTCTCCTCACACACACGCTCTCCTCACACACACACGCTCTCCTCACACACACACGCTCTCCTCACACACACTCTCCTCACACACACACACTCTCCTCACACACACACTCTCCTCACACACACACACTCTCCTCACACACACACTCTCCTCAAACACACACACTCTCCTCACACACACACACTCTCCTCACACACACACTCTCCTCACACACACACACTCTCCTCACACACACACACTCTCCTCACACACACGCACACTCCTCACACACACGCACTCTCCTCACACTCACGCACTCTCCTCACACACTCACACTCCTCACTCACACACACTCTCCTCACACACACACACTCTCCTCACAAACACACACTCTCCTCACACACACACACTCTCCTCACACACACACACTCTCCTCACACACACACACTCTCCTCACACACACACACTCTCATCACACACACACTCTCTCCTCACACACACACACTCTCCTCACACACACACACTCTCCTCACACACACACACTCTCCTCACACACACACACTCCTCACACACACACACTCTCCTCACACACACTCTCCTCACACACACACACTCTCCTCACACACACACACTCTCCTCACACACACACACACTCCTCACGCACACACACACTCCTCACGCACACACACTCTCCTCACTCACACACACTCTCCTCACGCACACACACTCTCCTCACACACACACACTCTCCTCACACACACACACTCTCTCCTCACACACACACACTCTCCTCACACACACACTCTCCTCACACACAGACACTCTCCTCACACACACACTCTCCTCACACACACACACTCTCCTCACACACACACTCTCCTCACACACACACACTCTCCTCACACACACACACTCTCCCCACACACACACACACTCTCGTCACACACACACTCTCCTCACACACACACACTCTCCTCACACACACACACTCTCCTCACACACACACGCACTCTCCTCACTCACACACGCACTCTCCTCACACACACGCACTCTCCTCACACACACACACTCTCCTCACACACACACACTCTCCCCACACACACACACACTCTCGTCACACACACACTCTCCTCACACACACACACTCTCCTCACACACAGACACTCTCCTCACACACACATTCTCCTCACACACACACACTCCTCACACACACACACTCTCCTCACACACACACACTCTCCCCACACACACACACACTCTCGTCACACACACACTCTCCTCACACACACACACTCTCCTCACACACACACACTCTCCTCACACACACACGCACTCTCCTCACACACACTCAATCTCATCACACACACACACTCTCCTCACACACACACACTCTCCTCACACACACACACTCTCCTCACACACACACACTCTCCTCACACACACACACTCTCCTCACACACAAACACTCTCCTCACACACACACACTCTCCTCACACACACACACTCTCCTCACACACACACACTCTCCTCACACACAAGCACTCTCCTCACACACACACACTCTCCTCACACACACACACTCTCCTCATACACACACACACACTCTCCTCATACACACACACTCTTCTCACACACACACACACTCTCCTAACACACACACTCTCCTCACACACACACTCTCCTCACACACACACTCTCCTCACACACACACACACTCCTCACACACACACACTCTCCTCACACACACACACTCTCCTCACACACACACACTCTCCTCACAAACACACACTCTCCTCACACACACACACTCTCCTCACACACACACACTCTCCTCACACACACACACTCTCCTCACACACACACACTCTCATCACACACACACTCTCTCCTCACACACACACACTCTCCTCACACACACACACTCTCCTCACACACACACACTCTCCTCACACACACACACTCCTCACACACACACACTCCTCACACACACACACTCTCCTCACACACACTCTCCTCACACACACACACTCTCCTCACACACACACACTCTCCTCACACACACACACACTCCTCACGCACACACACACTCCTCACGCACACACACTCTCCTCACTCACACACACTCTCCTCACGCACACACACTCTCCTCACACACACACACTCTCCTCACACACACACACTCTCTCCTCACACACACACACTCTCCTCACACACACACTCTCCTCACACACAGACACTCTCCTCACACACACACTCTCCTCACACACACACACTCTCCTCACACACACACTCTCCTCACACACACACACTCTCCTCACACACACACACTCTCCCCACACACACACACACTCTCGTCACACACACACTCTCCTCACACACACACACTCTCCTCACACACACACACTCTCCTCACACACACACGCACTCTCCTCACTCACACACGCACTCTCCTCACACACACGCACTCTCCTCACACACACTCAATCTCCTCACACACACACACTCTCCTCACACACACACACTCTCCTCACACACACACACTCTCCTCACACACACACACTCTCCTCACACACAAACACTCTCCTCACACACACACTCTCCTCACACACACACTCTCTCCTCACACACACACACTCTCCTCACACACACACACTCTCCTCACACACGCGCACTCTCCTCACACACACGCACTCTCCTCACACACACGCACTCTCCTCACACACACGCACTCTCCTCACACACACGCACTCTCCTCACACACACGCACTCTCCTCACACACACACACACTCTCCTCACACACACACACTCTCCTCACACACACACACTCTCCTCACACACACACACTCCTCACACACACACACACTCTCCTCACATGCACGCACTCTCCTCATACACACGCACTCTCTCCTCACACACACACACTCTCCTCACACACACACACACTCTCCTCACACACACACTCTCCTCACACACACACACACTCCTCACACACACACTCTCCTCACACACACACACTCTCCTCACACACACACACTCTCCTCACACACACACTCTCCTCACACACACACACTCTCCTCACACACACACTCTCCTCACACACTCACACTCTCCTCACACACACACTCTCCTCACACACACACACTCTCCTCACACACACACTCTCCTCACACACACACACTCTCCTCACACACACACACTCTCCTCACACACACACACTCTCCTCACGCACACACACTCTCCTCACGCACACACACTCTCCTCACATACACACTCTCCTCACACACACACACTCTCCTCACACACACACACTCTCCTCACACACACACACTCTCCTCACACACACACACTCTCCTCACACACACACACTCTCCTCACACACACACACTCTCCTCACACACACACACTCTCCTCACACACACACACACTCTCCTCACACACACACACTCCTCACACACACCCACACTCTCCTCACACACACACACTCTCCTCACACACACACACTCTCTCCTCACACACACACACGCTCTCCTCACACACACACACGCTCTCCTCACACACACGCTCTCCTCACACACACACTCTCCTCACACACACACACTCTCCTCACACACACGCTCTCCTCACACACACACGCTCTCCTCACACACACACGCTCTCCTCACACACACTCTCCTCACACACACACACTCTCCTCACACACACACTCTCCTCACACACACACACTCTCCTCACACACACACTCTCCTCAAACACACACACTCTCCTCACACACACACACTCTCCTCACACACACACTCTCCTCACACACACACACTCTCCTCACACACACACACTCTCCTCACTCACACACACTCTCCTCACGCACACACACTCTCCTCACACACACACACTCTCCTCACACACACACACTCTCTCCTCACACACACACACTCTCCTCACACACACACTCTCCTCACACACAGACACTCTCCTCACACACACACTCTCCTCACACACACACACTCTCCTCACACACACACTCTCCTCACACACACACACTCTCCTCACACACACACACTCTCCCCACACACACACACACTCTCGTCACACACACACTCTCCTCACACACACACACTCTCCTCACACACACACACTCTCCTCACACACACACGCACTCTCCTCACTCACACACGCACTCTCCTCACACACACGCACTCTCCTCACACACACACACTCTCCTCACACACACACACTCTCCCCACACACACACACACTCTCGTCACACACACACTCTCCTCACACACACACACTCTCCTCACACACAGACACTCTCCTCACACACACATTCTCCTCACACACACACACTCCTCACACACACACACTCTCCTCACACACACACACTCTCCCCACACACACACACACTCTCGTCACACACACACTCTCCTCACACACACACACTCTCCTCACACACACACACTCTCCTCACACACACACGCACTCTCCTCACACACACTCAATCTCATCACACACACACACTCTCCTCACACACACACACTCTCCTCACACACACACACTCTCCTCACACACACACACTCTCCTCACACACACACACTCTCCTCACACACAAACACTCTCCTCACACACACACACTCTCCTCACACACACACACTCTCCTCACACACACACACTCTCCTCACACACAAGCACTCTCCTCACACACACACACTCTCCTCACACACACACACTCTCCTCATACACACACACACACTCTCCTCATACACACACACTCTTCTCACACACACACACACTCTCCTAACACACACACTCTCCTCACACACACACTCTCCTCACACACACACTCTCCTCACACACACACACACTCCTCACACACACACACTCTCCTCACACACACACACTCTCCTCACACACACACACTCTCCTCACAAACACACACTCTCCTCACACACACACACTCTCCTCACACACACACACTCTCCTCACACACACACACTCTCCTCACACACACACACTCTCATCACACACACACTCTCTCCTCACACACACACACTCTCCTCACACACACACACTCTCCTCACACACACACACTCTCCTCACACACACACACTCCTCACACACACACACTCCTCACACACACACACTCTCCTCACACACACTCTCCTCACACACACACACTCTCCTCACACACACACACTCTCCTCACACACACACACTCTCCTCACACACACACACACTCCTCACGCACACACACACTCCTCACGCACACACACTCTCCTCACTCACACACACTCTCCTCACGCACACACACTCTCCTCACACACACACACTCTCCTCACACACACACACTCTCTCCTCACACACACACACTCTCCTCACACACACACTCTCCTCACACACAGACACTCTCCTCACACACACACTCTCCTCACACACACACACTCTCCTCACACACACACTCTCCTCACACACACACACTCTCCTCACACACACACACTCTCCCCACACACACACACACTCTCGTCACACACACACTCTCCTCACACACACACACTCTCCTCACACACACACACTCTCCTCACACACACACGCACTCTCCTCACTCACACACGCACTCTCCTCACACACACGCACTCTCCTCACACACACTCAATCTCCTCACACACACACACTCTCCTCACACACACACACTCTCCTCACACACACACACTCTCCTCACACACACACACTCTCCTCACACACAAACACTCTCCTCACACACACACTCTCCTCACACACACACTCTCTCCTCACACACACACACTCTCCTCACACACACACACTCTCCTCACACACGCGCACTCTCCTCACACACACGCACTCTCCTCACACACACGCACTCTCCTCACACACACGCACTCTCCTCACACACACGCACTCTCCTCACACACACGCACTCTCCTCACACACACACACACTCTCCTCACACACACACACTCTCCTCACACACACACACTCTCCTCACACACACACACTCCTCACACACACACACACTCTCCTCACATGCACGCACTCTCCTCATACACACACACTCTCTCCTCACACACACACACTCTCCTCACACACACACACACTCTCCTCACACACACACTCTCCTCACACACACACACACTCCTCACACACACACTCTCCTCACACACACACACTCTCCTCACACACACACACTCTCCTCACACACACACTCTCCTCACACACACACACTCTCCTCACACACACACTCTCCTCACACACTCACACTCTCCTCACACACACACTCTCCTCACACACACACACTCTCCTCACACACACACTCTCCTCACACACACACACTCTCCTCACACACACACACTCTCCTCACACACACACACTCTCCTCACGCACACACACTCTCCTCACGCACACACACTCTCCTCACATACACACTCTCCTCACACACACACACTCTCCTCACACACACACACTCTCCTCACACACACACACTCTCCTCACACACACACACTCTCCTCACACACACACACTCTCCTCACACACACACACTCTCCTCACACACACACACTCTCCTCACACACACACACTCTCCTCACACACACACACTCCTCACACACACACACTCTCCTCACACACACACACTCTCCTCACACACACACACTCTCCTCACACACACACACGCTCTCCTCACACACACACACGCTCTCCTCACACACACGCTCTCCTCACACACACACTCTCCTCACACACACACACTCTCCTCACACACACGCTCTCCTCACACACACACGCTCTCCTCACACACACACGCTCTCCTCACACACACTCTCCTCACACACACACACTCTCCTCACACACACACTCTCCTCACACACACACACTCTCCTCACACACACACTCTCCTCAAACACACACACTCTCCTCACACACACACACTCTCCTCACACACACACTCTCCTCACACACACACACTCTCCTCACACACACACACTCTCCTCACACACACACACTCTCCTCACGCACACACCACTCTCCTCACACACACACACTCTCCTCACACACACACACTCTCCTCACACACACACACTCTCCTCACACACACACTCTCCTCACACACACGACACTCTCCTCACACACACACACTCTCCTCACACACACACACTCTCCTCACACACACACTCTCCTCACACACACACACTCTCCTCACACACACACACTCTCCCACACACACACACACTCTCCTCACACACACACTCTCCTCACACACACACTCTCCTCACACACACACACTCTCCTCACACACACACGCACTCTCCTCACACACACGCACTCTCCTCACACACACGCACTCTCCTCACACACACACACTCTCCTCACACACACACACTCTCCCTCACACACACACACTCTCGTCACACACACACTCTCCTCACACACACACACTCTCCTCACACACACACACTCTCCTCACACACACACTCTCCTCACACACACACACTCCTCACACACACACACTCTCCTCACACACACACACTCTCCTCACACACACACACTCTCCTCACACACACACTCTCCTCACACACACACACTCTCCTCACACACACACACTCTCCTCACACACACACGCACTCTCCTCACACACACACACTCTCCTCACACACACACACTCTCCTCACACACACACACTCTCCTCACACACACACACTCTCCTCACACACACACACTCTCCTCACACACACACACTCTCCTCACACACACACACTCTCCTCACACACACACTCTCCTCACACACACACTCTCCTCACACACACACACTCTCCTCACACACACACACTCTCCTCACACACACACTCTCCTCACACACACACACTCTCCTCACACACACACACACTCTCCTCACACACACACTCTCCTCACACACACACACACTCTCCTCACACACACACACTCTCCTCACACACACACTCTCCTCACACACACACTCTCCTCACACACACACTCTCCTCACACACACACACTCTCCTCACACACACACACTCTCCTCACACACACACACTCTCCTCACACACACACACTCTCCTCACACACACACACTCTCCTCACACACACACACTCTCCTCACACACACACACTCTCCTCACACACACACACTCTCCTCACACACACACTCTCCTCACACACACACACACTCTCCTCACACACACACTCTCCTCACACACACACACTCTCCTCACACACACACACTCCTCACACACACACACTCCTCACACACACACACTCTCCTCACACACACTCTCCTCACACACACACACTCTCCTCACACACACACACTCTCCTCACACACACACACTCTCCTCACACACACACACTCTCTCACTCACACACACACTCCTCACACACACACACTCTCCTCACACACACACTCTCCTCACACACACACACTCTCCTCACACACACACACTCTCCTCACACACACACACTCTCCTCACACACACACACTCTCCTCACACACACACTCTCACACACAGACACTCTCTCACACACACACTCTCCTCACACACACACACTCTCCTCACACACACACTCTCCTCACACACACACACTCTCCTCACACACACACACTCTCACCTCCACACACACACACTCTCCTCACACACACACTCTCCTCACACACACACACTCTCCTCACACACACACACTCTCCTCACACACACACACTCTCCTCACACACACACACTCTCCTCACACACACACACTCTCCTCACACACACACACTCTCCTCACACACACACTCTCCTCACACACACACACTCTCCTCACACACACACACTCTCCTCACACACACACACTCTCCTCACACACACACACTCTCCTCACACACACACTCTCCTCACACACACACACTCTCCTCACACACACACTCTCCTCACACACACACACTCTCCTCACACACACGCACTCTCCTCACACACACACACTCTCCTCACACACACACTCTCCTCACACACACACACTCTCCTCACACACACACACTCCTCACACACACACTCTCACACACACACACTCTCCTCACACACACACACTCTCCTCACACACACACACTCTCCTCACACACACACACTCCTCACACACACACACTCTCCTCACACACACTCTCCTCACACACACACACTCTCCTCACACACACACACTCTCCTCACACACACACACACTCTCCTCACACACACACACTCTCCTCACACACACACACTCTCCTCACACACACACTCTCCTCACACACACACTCTCTCACACACACACTCTCACACACACACACTCTCCTCACACACACACACTCTCCTCACACACACACTCTCCTCACACACACACACTCTCCTCACACACACTCTCCTCACACACACACACTCTCCTCACACACACACTCTCCTCACACACACACACTCTCCTCACACACACACTCCTCACACCACACTCTCACACACACACTCCTCACACACACACACACACTCTCACCTCACACACACTCTCCTCACACACACACACTCTCCTCACACACACACTCTCCTCACACACACACACTCTCCTCACACACACACACTCTCCTCACACACACACACTCTCCTCACACACACACACTCTCCTCACACACACACACACTCTCCTCACACACACACACTCTCCTCACACACACACACTCTCTCTCACACACACACTCTCCTCACACACACACTCTCCTCACACACACACACTCTCCCTCACACACACACCTCTCACACTCACTCACTCACACACACACTCTCCTCACACACACACTCTCCTCACACACACACACTCTCCTCACACACACACACTCTCCTCACACACACACTCTCACACACACACTCTCCTCACACACACACTCTCCTCACACACACTCTCCTCACACACACACACTCTCTCACACACACACTCTCACACACACACACTCTCACACACACACTCTCCTCACACACACACTCTCTCACACACACACACTCTCCTCACACACACACACTCTCCTCACACACACGCACATCTCACACACACGCACTCTCCTCACACACGCACTCTCCTCACACACTCACACTCTCTCACACACACTCTCCTCACACACACACACTCTCCTCACACACACACACTCTCCTCACACACACACACTCTCCTCACACACACACACTCTCCTCACACACACACACTCTCCTCACACACACACACTCTCCTCACACACACTCACACTCTCTCTCACACACACACACTCTCCTCACACACAC
>NW_028225179.1:49065370-49104219 GCF_052327205.1 Somniosus microcephalus
ACTCTCCTCACACACACACTCTCTCCTCACACACACACACTCTCCTCACACACACACACTCTCCTCACACACACACACTCTCCTCACACACACACACTCTCCTCACACACACACACTCTCTCCTCACACACACACACCCTCCCTCACACACACACACTCTCCTCACACACACACTATCCTCACACACACACTCTCCTCACACACACACTCTCCTCACACACACACACTCTCCTCACACACACACTCTCCTCACACACACACTCTCCTCACACACACACACACTCTCCTCACACACACACACTCTCCTCACACACACACACTCTCCTCACACACACACACTCTCCTCACACACACACACTCTCCTCACACACACACACTCTCCTCACACACACACACTCTCCTCACACACACACACTCTCCTCACACACACACACTCTCCTCACACACACACACTCTCCTCACACACACACACTCTCCTCACACACACACACTCTCCTCACACACACACACTCTCCTCACACACACACACTCTCCTCACACACACACACTCTCCTCACACACACACCACTCTCCTCACACACACACACCTCTCCTCACACACACACACTCTCCTCACACACACACACTCTCCTCACACACACACACTCTCCTCACACACACACACTCTCCTCACACACACCACACTCCTCACACACACACACTCTCCTCACACACACACACTCTCCTCACACACACACTCTCCTCACACACACACACTCTCCTCACACACACACACTCTCCTCACACACACACTCTCCTCACACACACGCACTCTCCTCACACACACGCACTCTCCTCACACACACGCACTCTCCTCACACACACACACTCTCCTCACACACACACACTCTCCTCACACACACACTCTCCTCACACACACACACTCTCCTCACACACACACACTCTCCTCACACACACGCACTCTCCTCACACACACGCACTCTCCTCACACACACGCACTCTCCTCACACACACGCACTCTCCTCACACACACGCACTCTCCTCACACACACGCACTCTCCTCACACACACGCACTCTCCTCACACACACGCACTCTCCTCACACACACACACTCTCCTCACACACACACACACTCCTCACACACACACACTCTCCTCACACACACACACTCTCCTCACACACACACACTCTCCTCACACACTCACACTCTCCTCACACACACACTCTCCTCACACACACACACTCTCCTCACACACACACTCTCCTCACACACACACTCTCCTCACACACACACACTCTCCTCACACACACACACTCTCCTCACACACACACACTCTCCTCACACACACACACTCTACTCACACACACACTCTCCTCACACACACACGCTCTCCTCACACACACACACTCTCCTCACACACACTCTCCTCACACACACACACTCTCCTCACACACACACACTCTCCTCACACACACCCTCTCCTCACACACACACACTCTCCTCACACACACACACTCTCCTCACACACACACTCTCCTCACACACACACACTCTCCTCACACACACACACTCTCCTCACACACACACACTCTCCTCACACACACACTCTCCTCACACACACACACTCTCCTCACACACACTCTCCTCACACACACACACTCTCCTCACACACACACACTCTCCTCACACACACACACACTCTCCTCACACACACACACTCTCCTCACTCTCTCCTCACACACACACTCTCCTCACACACACACACTCTCCTCACACACACACACACTCTCCTCACACACACACACTCTCCTCACACACACACACTCTCCTCACACACACACACTCTCCTCACACACACACACTCTCCTCACACACACACTCTCCTCACACACACACACTCTCCTCACACACACACACTCTCCTCACACACACACACTCTCCTCACACACACACTCTCCTCACACACACACTCTCTCCTCACACACACACACTCTCCTCACACACACACACTCTCCTCACACACACACACTCTCCTCACACACACACACTCTCCTCACACACACACACTCTCTCCTCACACACACACACCCTCCTCACACACACACACTCTCCTCACACACACACTATCCTCACACACACACTCTCCTCACACACACACACTCTCCTCACACACACACTCTCCTCACACACACTCTCTCCTCACACACACACACACTCTCTTCACACACACACACTCTCCTCACACACACACACACTCTCCTCACACACACACACTCTCCTCACACACACACACTCTCCTCACACACACACACTCTCCTCACACACACACACTCTCCTCACACACACACTATCCTCACACACACTCTCCTCACACACACACACTCTCCTCACACACACACACTCTCCTCACACACACACACTCTCCTCACACACACACACTCTCCTCACACACTCACACTCTCCTCACACACACACACTCTCCTCACACACACACACTCTCCTCACACACACACACTCTCCTCACACACACACTCTCCTCACACACACACACTCTCCTCACACACACACACTCTCCTCACACACACACACTCTCCTCACACACACACACACACTCACACACACACTCTCCTCACACACACACTCTCCTCACACACACACACTCCTCACACACACACACTCTCCTCACACACACACACACTCCTCACGCACACACACTCTCCTCACACACACACTCTCCTCACACACACACACACACTCTCCTCACACACACACACTCTCCTCACACACACACACTCTCCTCACACACACACACTCTCCTCACACACACACACTCTCCTCACACACACACACACTCTCCTCACACACACACACTCTCCTCACACACACACACTCTCCTCACACACACACACTCTCCTCACACACACACACTCTCCTCACACACACACACTCTCCTCACACACACGCACACTCTCCTCACACACACGCACACTCCTCACACACACACACGCACACTCCTCACACACACACACTCTCCTCACACACACACACTCTCCTCACACACACACTCTCTCCTCACACACACACACTCTCCTCACACACACGCACTCTCCTCACACACACGCACTCTCCTCACACACACACTCTCCTCACACACACACACTCTCCTCACACACACACACTCTCCTCACACACACAAACTCTCCTCACACACAAAATCTCTCCTCTCACACACACACTCTCCTCACACACACACACACTCTCCTCACACACACACACCCTCCTCACACACACACACTCTCCTCACACACACACACTCTCCTCACACACACACACACTCTCCTCACACACACACACTCTCCTCACACACACACACTCTCCTCACTCACACACACTCTCCTCACACACACACACTCTCCTCACACACACACACTCTCCTCACACACACACTCTCTCCTCACACACACACACACTCCCTCACACACACACACTCTCCTCACACACACACACTCTCCTCACACACACACACACTCCTCACACACACACACTCTCCTCACACACACACTCTCCTCACACACACACACTCTCCTCACACACACACACTCTCCTCACACACAAACACCCTCCTCACACACACACACTCTCCTCACACACACACTCTCCTCACACACTCACACTCTCCTCACACACACACACTCTCCTCACACACACACACTCTCCTCACACACACACACTCTCCTCACACACACACACTCTCCTCACACACACACTCTCCTCACACACACACACTCTCCTCACACACACACACTCTCCTCACACACACACACTCTCCTCACACACACACACTCTCCTCACACACACACACTCTCCTCACACACACACACTCTCCTCACACACACACACTCTCCTCACACACACACACTCTCCTCACACACACACACTCTCCTCAAACACACGCACTCTCCTCACACACACACACTCTCCTCACACTCTCCTCACACACACACACTCTCCTCACACACACGCACTCTCCTCACACACACACACTCTCCTCACACACACACACTCTCCTCACACACACACACTCTCCTCACACACACACACTCTCCTCACACGCACGCACTCTCCTCACACACACACACTCTCCTCACACACACACACTCTCCTCACACTCTCCTCACACACACACACTCTCCTCACACACACACACTCTCCTCACACACACACACTCTCCTCACACACACACACTCTCCTCACACTCTCCTCACACACACACACTCTCCTCACACACACACACACTCTCCTCACACACACACACTCTCCTCACACACACACACTCTCCTCACACACACACACTCTCCTCACACACACACTCTCCTCACACACACACACTCTCCTCACACACACACACTCTCCTCACACACACACTCTCCTCACACACACACTCTCTCCTCACACACACACACTCTCCTCACACACACACACTCTCCTCACACACACACTCTCCTCACACACACACACTCTCCTCACACACACACTCTCCTCACACACACGCACTCTCCTCACACACACACACACTCTCCTCACACACACACTCTCCTCACACACACACACTCTCCTCACACACACACACTCTCCTCACACACACACACTCTCCTCACACACACACACTCTCCTCACACACACACACTCTCTCCTCACACACACACACCCTCCTCACACACACACACTCTCCTCACACACACACTATCCTCACACACACACTCTCCTCACACACACACTCTCCTCACACACACACACTCTCCTCACACACACACTCTCCTCACACACACTCTCTCCTCACACACACACACACTCTCTTCACACACACACACTCTCCTCACACACACACACTCTCCTCACACACACACTCTCCTCACACACACACACTCTCCTCACACACACACACTCTCCTCACACACACACACTCTCCTCACACACACACACTCTCCTCACACACTCACACTCTCCTCACACACTCACACTCTCCTCACACACACACACTCTCCTCACACACACACACTCTCCTCACACACACACACTCTCCTCACACACACACTCTCCTCACACACACACACTCTCCTCACACACACACACTCTCCTCACACACACACACTCTCCTCACACACACACACACTCTCCTCACACACACACACTCTCCTCACACACACACACTCTCCTCACACACACACACTCTCCTCACACACACCCTCTCCTCACACACACACACACACACACTCTCCTCACACACACACACTCTACACACACACACACTCTCCTCACACACACACACTCTCCTCACACACACACTCTCGTCACACACTCACAAACTCATGCACACACTCCTCACACACATGCACACATATACTCTCACACACTCATAACAACTTGTATTTATATAGCGCAATTATAGAGCAATTCTCAAACAAAATTTGACACCGAGCCACATAAGGAGATATTGGAATATAAGAGGTAGGATCGGGTGTCGGTCATTTGGCCTGACAGGCGACCAAAAGCTGGGTCAAAGAGGTCGGTTTTAAGGAGCGTCTTAAAGGAGGAGAAAGAGGCGGAGAGGTTCAGGGAGGGAATTCTAGAGCTCGGGGCCCCAGGCGGCTGAAGGCACGGCCGCCAATGGCGGAGCGATTAAAATCAGGGATGCTCAAGAGGCTAGAATTGGAGGAGCGCAGAGATCTCAGAGGGTTGTAGGGCCTGGAGGAGGTTACAGAGGTCGGGAGGGGACGAGACCATGGAGTGATTTGAAAACAAGGAAGAGAATTTTTAAATCGAGGCATTGCCTGACTGGGAGCCAATGTAGGTCAGCGAGCACAGGGGTGATGGGCAAACGGGACTTGGTGTGATTTCGGACACGGGCAGCTGAGTTTTGGGTGACCTCAAGTTTACGTAGGGTAGAATGTGGGAGGCCAGCCAGGAGTGCATTGGAATAGTCAAGTCTAGAGGTAACAAAGGCATGGATGAGGGTTTCAGCAGATGAGCTGAGGCAAGGGCGGAGACGGGCGAAGTTACGGAGGTGGAAATAGATGTTCTTAGTTATGCTGCGGATATGTGGTCGGAAGCTCATCTCGGGGTCAAATATGACACCAAGGTTGCGAACAGTCTGGTTCAGCCTCAGACAGACGCCAGGGTGAGGGATGGAGTTGGGGGCTAGGGAACGGAGTTTGTGGCAGGGACCGATATTTAGTTGGAGGAAATGTCTGCTCATCCAGGACTGGATGTCGGACAAGCAGTCTGGCAATTTAGAGACAGCGGAGGGGTGAAGAGAGGTGGTGAGGAGGTCGAGCTGGGTGTAGTCAACATACACGTGGAAACTGACGCTGTGTTTTCAGATGATAAGAACATAAGACGTAGGAGCGGGAGTCGGCCATTCGGCCCCTCGAGCCTGCTCCGCCATTCAATGAGATCATAGCTGGTCTGATCTTGGCCCCAACTCCACTTCCCTGCCCGCTCCCCATAACCCTTGACTACCTTATCGTTCAAAAACCTTAAACACACTCAATGACCCAACCTCCACAGCTCTCTGGGGAAGAGAATTCCACAGATTCCCGACCCTCAGAGAAGAAATTCCTCCTCATTGCCGATTTAAATGGGTGACCCCTTATTCTGAAACTATGCCCCCTGTAGTGTATGTACCTTTAAGGGGAGAACTACTTTTTACAGCTCCTGTATACTGTAGTACCGGCAGTGACCACACCTGTATATAACCCTGAGATGGGATCTGTACCGTTAGTTTTAGAGTAACCCTCATTCAGTAAACACCTGTTGATTGCTCCTCTGCAGTCCCTATCGATTTATTCAAGGACACCATACATCAAGATTCACGGATTTAACATTGGCGACGAGTGGATTCAAACCTACCTGCAACTCTGCACCACCTCCCAGGGATTCGCTCCTGGAGAGCAGTGAAAGGGGAAGGCCGAGTCCAGAAGTGCGGGCGTCGCCCATCCAGAGAGGACTTGAGCATCGCAGAGGAGGCTGTGGAGAGCTGGACTTGGTTCTCCAGTCGCGGCGATCCAGCGCAGCGGGCTGGCAGCAGGTACGGCGCAGACCCTTCCCAGACAGCGGCGGCTGGAGCCGACCGACAGCACAGATAAAGGCCGAGCAGCGTCGACGGGGTAAGAGAGAGGGTAAAGCGCACAGGGCGCAGCCAGGGTTCTGGACGGAGCGGCATCAACGAGAGAGGCGCGCAGGAAAACGCGCAGAGCGCGGCCGGTGTTCAAGGGCTGAGCAGCGTCCGCGGGGGAAGAAAGGAAAGCGCGGGAGACGCCATTTTGAGCCACAGTGGAGAAGAAGGGAGAGCGCGGGAAGAAAGGAAAGCGCGGGAGATGCCATTTTGAGCCAGCGGAGAAGAAGGGAGAGTGCGGGAGACGCCATTTTTAGCCAGTCTAACCACACCCAGGGATACCGAAGAGTGGCAGTGTCACAGCGTTCGACAATGAAGTCAAAGATTGGGCGACATATGTAGAACGCATAGAAGTGTACTGCAAGGCGAATGAAGTGCCAGATGCCAGGAAAGCACTGGTATTGTTGAATTCCATGGGTGCAAAAACGTTTGGCTTACTGCAAAACCTAGTAACCCCAGAGAAGCCAGTGGAAAAGGATTTTGAAAGCATAGTGGCAATCCTACAGGACCACTTAAATCTTTCTGCTATCAGCAGCGGTGTGGGGTTTAAGTTTCACAAAAGGAACCAGCATAAAGATGAAAGTAATGCTGAGTATTTAACGGAACTGCGCAAGCTATCAAAACACTGCCAGTTTGGAACGGGACTAGCAGATACTTTAAGGGACAAGTTTGTGTGTGGGCTTCAAAGTGAAGGAACCCAGAAACGGCTTCTATCAGAAAAGGATCTTACGCTGGACAAGGCTTTCAGCATGGCAGTATCACACGAAGCAGCTGCACGGGGCGCTGCAGAGATACAATGGAGACCGCAAGAATATGGCACAAATGAAATGTCATATGGAGCAGTGAAGTGTTATCGCTGCGGCAGAACAACACACGGCCATAAGGATTGTTGGTTCAAGGACCAAGTGTGCAGACAGTGTGGAAAAGTAGGACACATAGCAAGAGTCTGCAGGTCAGGAAAGAAAACCAGCAGCAAGAAATCTCCACAGGAGAAGTACAAAAAGGTACATAAGGCGACGGAGGGTAGTTCAGAAGAACAGAAAAGTGATACAGACTCCGGAAGCAAGGAGCTGGGTTGTCTGAAACTACATAATGTAATCAAAATGGAGGATCACCAAACTATCTGGGTCACGCTCAAGATAGACGGAGTCCAAGTGAAAATGGAATTGGACACAGGATCAGCCCTAACAGTCATAAACCGAAGGGACTACAAGCGACTATTCTAACATATACCCTTGAGAGATACAGAGATTGTCTTGAAGACGTACACGGGCAAAAAGTCTACCCCAAAGGAAAAATAAGGGTGAACGTGATATAGAACGGCAAGGAAACACCAAAAATGGACCTATATGTATTGCCAGATGGAGGACCACCACTACTAGGACGTGAATGGATCCGGAAGATACAGCTAGATTGGCATTCCATACAAGCACTGACTGTAGATGCCAAAAAGGATGACGACGTCACACCTGGACGACTGTCAAAAATGCTAACTGACGCACAAGAAGTGTTCCAGGAGGGACTCGGAACACTAAAAGGCATAACAGCGACGATCAAAATAGAGGAAAATGCAAGCCCAAAGTTTTTTAAGGCCAGACCGGTGCCTTATGCAATCCGCCCAGCCGTCGAAGCAGAGCTGGAAGGTTTGGAACTTTCTGGAGTACTGTCCAAAGTGGACTGGAGCGAGTGGGCTACACCCATCGTTCCTGTAATGAAGAGGTCGTTGAGTAATACGCCTGGGGAACAAAAGAAGGTTCGCATCTGTGGGGACTTTAAGGTAACAGTGAACCCAATCCTTCACACGGTACAATATCCGCTTCCGCGGATTGAAGATATTTTCGCCTCGCTATCTGGAGGAAAACGCTTCACTAAGATTGATCTGGCCCAGGCGTACCTGCAAATGGAGGTAGAAGAAGCCTCGAAACAGTACCTCACGATCAACACTCATAAAGGTCTCTACCAATACAACTGGCTGGTGTTCAGGGTAGCATCGGCTCCGGCTATTTGGCAAAGGGCAATGGATCAAGTCCTGCAAGGGATTCCAGGGACCCAGTGTTATTTGGACGACATCCTGGTCACGGGCGAAAATGACAGTGATCACCTCACCAACCTGGAGCAGGTGCTCACTAGATTGAAGGAATATGGGCTCCGAGCTAATCGCCACAAATGCGAGTTTTTCCAGAAGCAGATCTCGTATTGTGGCCACGTTATCGATAAAGAGGGATTACATAAGTCCCCTGAAAAGATTGAGGCAGTAGTCAAGGCGCCAGCACCGGAAAATGTGTCACAACTGAGGTCGTTCCTCGGGCTGGTGAACTACTACCATAAGTTCTTGCCGAATTTGTCTACCGTACTACACCCACTGAACACCCTACTGCAAACAGGGGTACCATGGAAGTGGAATGACGAATGTAAACGAGCTTTCCAGAAGTGCAAAGAATTGATCACATCAAAAGAGGTGTTGGCTCATTTCAACCCAGCACTACCAATTCAGTTGGCGTGTGATGCATCACCCTATGGCATTGGAGCGGTTCTGTCGCACAAGTTCCCGGACGGCTCGGAGAGGCCGGTAGCCTTTGCGTCTCGGTCACTAACCTCAGCCGAGCGTAACTACACCCAGATTGACAGGGAGGCCCTCAGCCTAGTGTGGGGAGTGAAAAAGTTCAACCACTATCTGCACGGGCAGAAGTTCACCTTGCTGACTGACCACTGTGGTAAACCACTGTTTGTATTCCTGTTTGTCCTGTTTGTATTCCACTGTGTACATGCCTGGACATGCCTCGGCTGACTCCTCCCACAGGTCCTAGTATAAAGGTGACTGCTCCCCAGCCCTTTGTATCCTGGACCGGTCGACCACTCGAGGCAGACCTCCATTCTGTTGTTAATAAAAGCCTTTAGTTACTCTTCTAACTCTCAGTCTTTTATGAGTAATTGATAGCGCATCAACCACCAACCACTTGTCTCCATCTTTAATCCAAAGAAGGGCGTTCCGGTGATGACTGCGCAACGGCTACAAAGATGGTCCCTTTTTCTAGGGGCGAACCAATATGAAATTGAGTATAAGGGCACGAAACAGCATGGAAACGCTGATGGGCTATCACACCTGCCACTGCCTACTGCGGAGGAAGCACCAGCAGTGGACCCTGTCGAAATATTTTATTCGACTATAATTGAACACTTGCCAGTAACTAACGCGGATATAGAGAAGGAGACCCGAAATGACCCGACACTGTCTCGGGTATATGATTTGACGGTGAAGGGATGGCCAGCACATGGCGACTCACTGTTGCCAGCATTCTCATCCAGAAGAGAACAGCTGTCAGTATGCCAGGGGACCTTGATGTGTGGATCCCGAGTGGTAATTCCACCCAAGTTAAGGGAGAGAGTGCTCAATGAGCTTCACGAAGGCCATCTGGGAGGGGTGAAAATGAAAAGCCTTGCGAGGGCTTATGTGTGGTGGCCGGGGATCGATCAGCAAATCGAGGACCTGACAAAGAGCTGCTCAGGATGCCAGAAGGTCCAAAATGCACCACCACATGCCCCTCTACACCCATGGGAGTGGCCCTCCTCTCCATGGCAACGGGTGCATATTGATTTTGCTGGTCCATTCATGGACTCAATGTTCTTAATAGCTGTGGATGCGCACTCGAAATGGCCTGAGGTGATCAAAATGTCCTCCACCACTACGGAGAAAACGATTGCAGTCCTACGGACCATTTTTGCCAGGAACAGCTTGCCAGAGCAGATTTGCTCTGATAACGGACCACAGTTTGTGTCCGAAGAGTTTCGGAAATTTATGAGAAGGAATGGGGTAAGGCATTACACATCCGCCCCGTATCATCCAGCAACAAATGGATTGGCTGAGAGGTTCGTACAAACCTTTAAAAAGGCAGTAAGGGCCATGTGCGATGAAGACATTCCACTGCAGCATAAGGTGGACAATTTCCTGTTAGCCTACAGAAATGCGACACATGCAGTTACCAACCAGACCCCGGCCATGATGTTCTTTAACCAAAGGTTGAGATCTCGTCTGGATTTGCTCAGACCAAATGTACGAAGAAATGTTGAGAATAAGCAATTCCAGCACATCAATGAGAAGCCGACAAGGAGCTTCAATGTAGGGCAACCAGTCTTGGCCCGCGACTACCGAACAGAGAAATGGCAACCAGGAACGATATGCACACGGCAGGGGCCACTAATGTACACAGTGGATGTTGGGGAGAACATTGTGAGACACCATGTCGACCAGATCCTAGAGTCACAGGAACGAGTCAACCCCATGTCTCGCGTACCTGGTAATGAACCCGACATACAGGTCGCATCTACCCCAGAAACAGTAGCATCGGAAGCTGATGAACCAACCGACGACAGGGGGCCAGAATCGCCTCCGCACCAAGAGCAAGACACTCAGGAAAGGCGCTATCCAGAAAGGATCAGGAAGCCTCCCCAAAGACTGAATTTATAAATGGACTATTTTCAGTTAATGTTGCATGTTAAAAGTGTTAATTGTTAAATGAATGTTATGGTACTGTTAATCTAAAAGGGGAGGAATTGTAGTGTATGTACCTTTAAGGGGAGAACTACTTTTTACAGCTCCTGTATACTGTAGTACCGGCAGTGACCACACCTGTATATAAACCCTGAGTAGGGATCTGTACTGTTAGTTTTAGAGTAACCCTCATCCAGTAAACACCTGTTGATTGTTCCTCTGCAGTCTCTGTAAATTTATTGAAGGACACCATACATCAAGATTCACGGATTTAACACCCCCGAGTTCTAGATTCCCCCACGAGGGGAAACATCCTCTCTGCATCTACCCTGTCAAGCCTCTTCAGAATCTTATATGTTTCAATAAGATCACCTCTCATTCTTCTAAACTCCAATGATTATAGGCCCAACCTGCTCAACCTTCCTTCATAAGACAACCCCTTCATCTCCGGAGTCAACCTAGTGAACCTTCTCTGAACTGCCTCCAATGCAAGTATATCCTTCCTTAAATAAGGAGACCAAAACTGTACGCAGTGCTCCAGCTGTGGTCTCACCAACACCCTGTACAGTTGTAGCAGGACTTCCCTACTTTTATACTCCATCCCCCTTGGAATAAAGGCCAACATTCCATTTGCCTTCCTAATTACTTGCTGTACCTGCATGCTAACTTTTTGTGATTCATGTTCGAGGACCCCCAGATCCCTCTGTACCTCAGCATGTTGTAATCTCTCCATTTAAATAATATTTTGTTTTTTTATTTTTCCTACCAAAGCGAATAACCTTGTATTTTCCCACATTAAACTCCATCTGCCAGATTTTTGCCCACTCACTTAGCCTATCTATATTCCTTTGGAGTTTCTTTGCATCCTCCTCACAATTTGCTTTCCCACCTATCTTTGTATCATCAGCAAATTTGCCCACAGTACACTCAGTCCCTTCATCCAAGTCACTAATGTAGATTGTAAATAGTTGGGGCCCCAGCACCGATCCCTGTGGCACCCCACTAGTTACCGTTTGCCAACCTGAAAATGACCCATTTATCCCGACTCTCTGTTTTCTGTTCGTTAGCCAATCCTCTATCCATGCTAGTATATTAC
This sequence comes from Somniosus microcephalus, assembly GCF_052327205.1. NCBI lineage: Eukaryota > Metazoa > Chordata > Chondrichthyes > Squaliformes > Somniosidae > Somniosus > Somniosus microcephalus. The sequence continues at coordinate 49,078,132 of NW_028225179.1, forward strand.
CCCCAACCCCGTGAGCTCTTATCTTGTGTAGTAACCTTTTATGTGGCACCTTATCGAATGCCTTCTGGAAATCCAAATACACCACATCGGGGCAGCATGTAGATGATAAATAGGAGGGGGCCAAGGATAGATCCTTGAGGGACAACGGGGGTAACGGTGCGGGAGCGGGAAGAGAAGCCGTTGCAGGTGATTCTCTGGCTACGATTAAATAGATAGGAATGGAACCAGACGAGTGCAGTCCCACCCAGCTGGACGATGGCGGAGAGGTATTCACAGAATCACAGAATCACAGAAACCCCACAGTGCAGATAGAGGCCATTTCGGCCCATCGAGCCTGCACCGACACATATCCCACCCGATCCCCGTAACCCCTACACCAACACATATCCCACCCTATCCCCGTAACCCCACGTATTTAATCCCCCTAACACTAAGGGTCAATTTATCATAGCCAATCAACCTAACCAGCACATCTTTGGACTGTGGGAGGAAACCAGAGCACCCGGAGAAAACCCACGCAAACACGGGGAGAATGTGCAAACTCCACACAGACAGTCGCCCGAGGCCAGATTCGAACCCGGGTCCCTGGCGCTGTGAGGCAACAGCTGAGGATGGAGTGATCAAACGTGTCAAAGGCTGCAGACAGTTCGAGAAGGACGAGGAGGGGTAGTTTACCTTTGTCACAGACACATAGGATGTCAAGCGGGTTGGACCAGATTTCTGATTGGTCCCCTTGGAGGACAAGACACGCCCAACAGTTTGTCTGTGATGTGTAATTTGATCCAGTCATTGTCAGAGGCAGGCTGCGCCAGAGCGGCTATGACAGTGCCATCTACCTGTTAATGCGGTGGGGCCACCGCGAAAAGCAAGATGACTCTCACACGATCACTCCTGCCCCGGCGACCTCCTCCCAATCAGCAGTTGAGTGACATAACACAAAGTGCTGCAAACACTCATCCTGGGATCACCATTGACCAGAAACTTAACTGGACCAGCCACATAAATACTGTGGCAACAAGAGCAGGTCAGAGGCTGGGTATTCTGCAGCGAGTGTCTCACCTCCTGACTCCCCAAAGCCTTTCCACCATCTACAAGGCACAAGTAAGGAGTGTGATGGAATACTCTTCACTTGCCTGGATGAGTGCAGCTCCAACAACACTCAAGAAGCTCGACACCATCCAGGACAAAGCAGCCCGCTTGATTGGCACCCCATCCACCACCTTAAACATTCACTCCCTCCGCCACCGGCGCACCGTGGCTGCAGTGTGTACCATCTACAAGATGCACTGCAGCAACTCGCCAAGGCTTCTTCGGCAGCACCTCCCAAACCCGTGACCTCTTCCACCTAGAAGGACAAGGGGCAGCAGGCACATGGGAACACCACCACCTCCCAGTTCCTCTCCAAGTCGCACACCATCCTGACTTGGAAATATATCGGCCGCTCCTTCATCGTCGCTGGGTCAAAATCCTGGAACTCCCTCCCTAACAGCACTGTGGGAGGACCTTCACCACTTGGACTGCAGCGGTTCAAGAAGGCGGCTCGAGGACAATTAGGGATGGGCAATAAATGCTGGCCTTGCCAGCGACGCCCACATCCCATAAAAACGAATTTTTAAAAAACTCCGGGTCAGGCAGCCTCTGCGGAGAGAGAAACAAGAGTCAACGTTTCAGATCAATGAGCTTTCATCAGAACATGCAGCGGTAACTCGGTTTCTCCTACGGTAAATGCTGTCCGATTTGCTGCGTCTTTCCAAGATTTACAGTCGGGATTCCAGCGTTGGCAGTATTTTGTGATAGTCGGACTCAGCAAAGGCGCCACCAGAAAACGCCTGCGCATTGCTGAGCTCTTCACCCATTCGCTAAGTTTGAGTTTGTTAAATCTGTGAGTTGTTCAAGTAATTAACACTCAGACTTAATCAGTAACAATAAAACAGGTCTTTACTGGTTGGAGGTAGGGACTGCACGTAGGTCTTTACTTCATGCCCACAGGCGGGAACTGAGGGGAGATCAGTACCCACAGTACTATTTATACCCCTATGGCCAGGAGTGGTACTGCGTATCACTACGCCCAACAAGTAGTGCAGTCCTGTCCATAGGTTCAAAGTAGCACACATATTACATACACAACATTCCTCCCTTCCTAGCTTTATAGTCATCTCCCCATTTAACATAACGTAATAACATATATACATATATAACTTCAGGTTTACATAACAGAATAACATAGATACATAGATAACTTCATGTCAAAACAGATCACAGATTCAGTCTCTGCGGAAAACAGTTCACAGATTCAATCTCTGTGGTGGAGTCGGTTCACGTTGCTGGAGTGACTCATTCAATAGTCCTTCCATGGATTTAACAGTTTGAACTTCCGAACTGAATTGGCTCCGTTCGGAGGGACCACGTGTGTGATCTGGTAGAGGTAATAATGGTTCAGATGGGTCATCTTCTGTTTCGACTTTTCCTTTTCTGCTTCTTGGAGACTCTCTGGGCTCCACTGTCAGCTGCCAGCTGCATGCGCAGTTCCTCCTTCTCTTCCTCCTTTTTCCGTAGTAGAGCCACCTTCTCCCGATGTTCCGTAGACTTTCGGTGCTCCTCCATGATTTCTGTATGGTGGGAGTCGAAGTTACAAGTTGGGCAGGACAGGACATAGTAATATTCGGTGTCGTCCTGATCTAGGCCAGCGAGAGGGTCTTCTATTTCCTCCATACCCAGCTGGGCGTTAGCCAGCTTTTGTTCCAAGTCCAGACATCTTTCCTGAAGAGACTTCTTCATGCGTACCTCTTCATCCAGCTTTTTCTGGGCTTTCAGCAAGTCGTTTACTAATGACCTCATTTGAGATTTTACTACTTCAACTTCTTTTGGAGATTGATTGATCGGACTATTCAATCCCTCTACCGGAGCAGCTGTTTCAGCGGTCTGTTGTTCTACGTTGACGTGAGTCAGCGTACTTTTGGCATCCAAGGGCTGCTCTGTTGCAGTCATCTCAGTCTGTGTTGCCACCTCAGCTCTTCCAATAACCTTTGAGAGCTCCAAACCCCTTTCGTTTGAATATTGAAGTTCGTGTTCAAGTTTTTCCCATTTCAGAGTCCTGTCCTTCAGCATATGCAGGAGTTGGCTGACCGTTAACTCCTCTGACATCAGACGTTTTGTGTGCTCCTGCTCCATTTTCTCCATCAGCTGCTTCTGTTGTCTTTCCAGATTCTCCAACTCTATATCAAAGAACTCTTTCGTTGCATTCAACTCTTGCTCAAAACGGCGAAGCATTTGTTCTAATTGCTGTTGTAGTTTGAAATGGAGTTGAGTTCGAGCCCGGTGTCCCTCAGAAATGGGCACATCAGTAGACTTGCCAGACTCAGAATCCACAGTTAAACTATGTTGTTGTTGCTCAGTGGAATTCTGTGCTGAAACTTTGTCTTTTGCACCTGAGTTGGGCTTACCATCATCCGTTCCAGAGTCTGGGCTGACTATCTTCACCGAGTTCTCACTCGTTATTGTTTGTAGGAAATGCCAGTCCATATTCATTTTCCTAATCCACTCCCGTCCTAGTAGTGGAGGACCTCCTTCAGATATCACATATAAGTCCATTATTTGACTGTCTTCACCCTTGTGGACCACTGCAACCTCTATTTTCCCGATGGGGTACACTCTTTGCCCCGTGTATGTTTCCAATATAATCCCCGTATCCTGTAGGGGAATATGTTGGAATAACTTTCCGTAATCTTTCTTATTTATGACCGTCAATGCCGATCCAGTGTCCAATTCCAGTTTTACTTGGACTCCTTCTATCTGAAGAGTGACCCAAATTGTCTGGAGGTCTGCACCCTTACCAGCATTGAGTACTCTTAAGCTAGCCAGTTCATTACAGCTTAAGCTAGCCAGTTCATTACTGCTAGCGTCTGAATCGGACTCCTGTTCGGTCACCTTGTGTACCTTTGCGTATTTTCCTTGCGGTGACTTCTTGTTGCTGGTCTTCTTCCCTGACCTGCATACTCTAGCTATATGTCCAAGCCTACCACAAGTTCTACATTCTTGGTTTTTAAACCAACACTGGTTCTGATCATGCGTTGTCTTTCCACAACGATAACATTTACCAGAACTCACACCCAATTTGTGTGCACTGAGCTCCGGTGACCGTAGCTGCATTACTGCCGTGCCTCTCGCTGCGGCTTCGTGTGCTGCTGCCATAGTGACCGCCTTCTCAAGCGTCAGCTCATTCTCCTCTAGCAGTCGCTTTTGTGTATCCTGTTTAAATAAACCACACACAAATTTGTCTCGAAGTGCCTCTGTCAGTCCCGTTCCAAACTGGCAATATTTCGCTAATTTACGCAATTGCAGCAAATAATCAGCATTGCTTTCATGCTGTAGCTGCCTTCTGTCATAAAATTTAAATCGTTCCGCTAGCATCAGCGGCGTGGGGTTTAGATGATCTTTCAGGACAGTAACAATCTGATCGAACGTCTTATCCGCCGGTTCATCTGGTGATAACAGGTGTTTCAATTGCCCGTATGTCTTCGCACCCATTAAATTTAATAATGTTAGAGCTTTATCTTGGTCACGAATTTTATTGGCCTTACAATAATGTTTTACTCTTTCAACATATATGGCCCAATCTTCGAGGTCACTATCAAAGGTGCTAATATTCCCGTGTTTAGGCATTGTAGATTTGCAATTTCTCAGATTTTTTTTAATTTTTTACTGCTATCCAAGATGGCAGCTTCCCGCTCTTGCTGTCGTCCTCCGCCCACAAAATGGCGGTTTTCCCGCGTTTGGCGGTCTTCACCCGTCCCCCAACGCCGCCTCCCTTCAGCCCCCGAGTGCGGCCCTTATCTTCGCCGCGATCGCCCGAGTGCGGCCCTTATCAGCGGATGCGATCGCTGGATCGCGAAGCGGCTCTCGGCTCTTATCAGGAGATGCGATCGCTCTGTTGAAACGCCTCCCGCTCGAAGCGGCTCTCGCGCCCTATTCCTCCAGCTCCCCCAGCCCCGTTCGTGCGGCCAACGCGGTCGACTGCCTGTCGCGTCGCTGCCCGGCTCAGACAACGGCTTACCCACCACCAAGCTGGAGAAGAAGCTGACGGTCGCCGATGGAGGCTCCGAGGTCAGGATGTCTTCCAGTGGGGTGGAGAGGGTGGAAACCTCTCTGCAACGTCCTGGCTGTGGACGAAGCTGCCGTGGAGTGACTGCCGCAGGGTCCGAATCAGACTCGTCGCCAGTGTTAAATCTGTGAGTTGTTCAAGTAATTAATACTCAGACTTAATCAGTAACAATAAAACAGGTCTTTACTGGTTGGAGGTAGGGACTATACGTAGGTCTTTACTTCATGCCCACAGGCGGGAACTGAGGGGAGATCAGTACCCACAGTACTATTTATACCCCTATGGCCAGGAGTGGTACTGCGTATCACTACGCCCAACAAGTAGTGCAGTCCTGTCCATAGGTTCAAAGTAGCACACATATTACATACACAACAGAGTTGACTTGTGGTCCTCTTCCAAAATGTGACCCCCATAAAGGGGCGATGCAAGGTCATGCAGGGTGGGGGGTTGGGTGGGGGGGGGTGCCGTAGCCAGTTCACGGAGGTTGAATTTGACAAATCCACAGCAGTGACTATTAAGAACATAAGAAATAGGAGCAGGAGTCGGTCACACGGCCCCTCGAGCCTGCTCCGCCATTCAATAAGATCATAGCTGATCGTCGACCTCAACACCACTTTCCCGCCCGATCCCCATATCCCTCGATTCCCCTAGAGTCCAAAAGTCTATCGATCTCAGCCTTGAATATACTCAAAGACTCGGCATTCACAGCCCTCTGGGGCAGAGAATTACAGAGATTCACAACCCTCAGTGAAGAAATTCCCCCTCATCTCAATCCTAAATGGCCGACACCTTATCCTGAGACTGTGACCCCTAGTTCTAGACACTCCAGCCAGGGGAAACAGCCTCTCAGCATCTACCCTGTCAATCCCCCTCAGAATCTTGTATGTTTCAATGAGATCACCTCTCATTCTTCTAAACTCCAGAGAGTATCGGCCCCTTCTACACAATCTCTCATCATAGGACAGCTCTCTCATCCCAGGAATCAATCTAGTGAACCTTCGGTGCACCGCCTCCAAGGCGAGTATATCCTTCCTTAGATAAGGAGACCAACACTGTGCACAGTGCTCCAGGTGTGGTCTCACCAAGGCCCTGTACAATTGTAGCGAGACTTCCTTACTATTATACTCCAACCCCCTGGCAATAAAGGCCAACATGCCATTTGCTTTCCTTATTTTACATAGCCTGCGCTGCAAGGTTGGTTTTGTGAGGGGCATTTCAGGCGATGGGGTCGTCATTGCAAGTGACATCACTAGCGGAGCCGTAGATTGTTAGCGTGCTCCGCTAATCACGCCGTCAAGCTAAACACTCTGGGGGGAGAGCTGCGCTGACTCAAACCCAGCACCAAGCTCATGGTCTACAGAGCAGCAGTGATATCCGCCCTGCTGTATGCCTCAGAGACATGGACCATGTACAGCAGGCACCTCAAAGCACTGGAGAGGTACCACCAACGCTGCCTCCGCAAGATCCTGCAAATCCATTGGCAGGATAGGCGCACCAACGTCAGTGTTCTCGCTCAGGCCAACATCCCCAGCATCGAAGCTTTGACCACGCTCAATCAGCTCCGATGGATGGGTCACATTGTCCGCATGCCCGATACGAGACTCCCAAAACAAGTGCTCTACTCGGAGCTCCGGCACGGCAAGAGAGCCCCAGGTGGGCAGAGGAAACGCTTCAAGGACACCCTCAAAGCCTCCTTGAAAAAGTGTAACATCCCCACCGACACCTGGGAATCCCTGGCCCAAGACCGCACAAAGTGGCGGAGAAGCATCCGAGAAGGCGCCGAACACCTCGAGTCTCTTCGCCGGGAGCAAGCAGAAGCCAAGCGCAGGCAGCGCAAGGAGCGTACGTCAACCCAAGCACCCCGCCCACCCGCCCCCTTCAACCACCGTCTGCCCCACCTGTGACAGAGACTGTAGGTCCCACATTGGACTCATCAGTCACCTGAGAACCCATTTTTAATGTGGAAGCAAGTCATCCTCGGTTCCGAGGGACTGCCTAAGAAGAAGATGGGGCATTTTGTGCTTGAGGGGTCATGGATCGCTAGCAGTGTAAGATTTGGACCATAGGTCACACACAGATTACCCAAAGGGTCTTAGGTGTTGTAAGGCTTTTTATTAGAGAGCTACAGTTTAAAGCATAACCTGATATTACGTGCGATTGAAATAGATTCAGTAGATGTACAACCCGTGACAGATGAGGGCCCTGGAACGGACCGAAACGACCGGACGGATGGTGAGGCAGTACGGTGGTCCCGGATTGGGTAGATTCCTGCAGTCTGCTGCAGCGGTCACTTGCGTTGGGTCATCCCTCGAGCTGTTGGAGGTGTTAGGCCGTCAGCCAGCATTGACCCACCTCAGAGGCTCAACTTGACCAAGGTGTTAGGCCGTAGCCACCTCGGGGAAGCCTTCGCCCCCTAACTGCCTGTTTTCCTCTCTCGGTCGCCTGTTTTTATACCTTATTTCGGTGGTCTGGTGATTACCTGGTGTCAATCATTTTTACCCATCCCATTGTCCAATTATAAGGGAGAGGCTGCCAAGAACAGCCCCCTCCCAGCCTCATGAGGTCATTTTCCTCCTTGCCTCTGCTCTAAAGGTCTTGTTGCCCTCTCGTAGACGGCTTGTTTATCCTACAGCTCCTTGCTGCATCCCTTAACAGGCCTAGCTATGCCCACTCGAAGGCCTGTTTTTGTGTTCTGACCTCGTAATTCAGCTCCCTGTACAATTCTTTTTCTGACATGACTGGAATCTTTCTGTCTCATCAACTTAGGCAAACTGCTCATCTAGGGAACCCGTGACAGACTACCATTCCTTTCAATCCACGATTTCTTACATCAGGTTTATTGGGTACGAAGTGAATAGCGACAGTGTCCTGACTCGCGGATGTCGTCCGGTCAAATGATGTCACTTGCCGCACATGCTTTCCGAGAAATCAGCTCACCGCCGTTCATGGTCAAGAGCATGATCCAGGTGTGGGGGGGGGGGGCGCCGGGAGGGGGTGTGTGAGAATGTGGTGCGGGCGTGAAGGGGGTGGCGGTGGGGCATTGAGAGAACATGATCCACGACTAACAGAGAGGGGGAGAACGTGATCCATCTTCCCATCTGGATCACCTTCTCGCTCTCATTCCCCGTACTCCCCCCACCACCCCGCCCCCCATCCACCTGTTAGACCTGGAACAGGTCTTGCCCCATCTCCAATGTACTCTCCATGCTCCTTCCCCATGAGTTCCCGATCATCCCCCGTCCCATTGCCCGAGTCCATGACCTTCTCCCACCCAATTCCTGACCTTCTCTCCTACCACCGAGCTTCTGACCTTCTCCCTTCCGCCAAGCTAAAGACCTTCTCCTCCATGCCTCCCCCACCCCCCCAACCCAGATTCCTGTCCTCTCCCTGCTCTGATCTCCTGACCTTCTCCCCACCGAGTTCCTGACCTTATCTCCCCGAGTTCCTGACCTTCTCTCCCAGAGTTCCTGACCTGCTCTCCCCGAGTTCCTGACCTTCTCTCCCAGAGTTCCTGACCTTCTCTCCCAGAGTTCCTGACCTTCTCTGCCCCCGAATTCCTGATCTTCTCTCTCCTCCCCCCCCCCCACCGGGTTCCTGATAGAGACATAACGGCATAGAAGGAGGCCATTTGGCCCATCGAATCAGTGCCAGCTCTCTGTAGAGCAATCCAGTCAGTCTCATTCACACTCGATGTTTTCAAGGGGAGACTGGATAGGCACTTGAGGGAAATAAACTTGCAGGGCTACGGGGATAGAGCGGGGGAATGGGACTGACTGGATTGCTCTACAGAGAGCCGGCACAGACTCGATGGGCCAAATGACCTCCTTCTGTGCCGTTAGGACTCTATGGGGGTGAAATTCAGTTGGCTGCGCCATCCATTAGCGCCTTAAGAGGGCGCTAAGTGGGTCGCAAGCCAACTGGCGCCCGGGTGCGGCACTGTCCACGCCTCCCGCTAAATTCCGCGGGACGCTAGTGGTGGCGCTAACCGTTAGCGCTGCGCCGCTACCGATGACGTCATTGGTGTGCGCAGCGCCCCGGCCGCGATATTTGGAAGCGCCCCCTGATTTACCGCCGGACGCTATGTCCGACCGGTTCAGGGGGGCCTACCTGCGGCCGGGGAGGCGCAAATTAAAGGTGAGGTGCGGGGCGGCCATTTTTGTTGTTGGCCGCCTGCCAGCACCTGCCTGCGCTCCCGTCCCCGGCCTCCTGAACACCCCCCCCCGCGGAGTGCCGGCTGCGCTCCCCCAGAGCCCGGCACTTCTCCTCAGTGCCGGGCTCTTTTGCCGGCACTCGCGATCCTCGGGGGCCCAGCTGGGCCCCAGATCGCGCTGCACAAGCCCCCTCCCCTTTAAGAAGGGGAGGAAGGCCTGCAATACCGCAGCGCGACGTGCCGCAGCGTGTGGCGCTGTGGCACGTTGCACAACGATATTCAGTCGCAGCGCCCCAAGAGGGATGCGGGGCGCCTCCAGTAGCGCTCAATTTCCGGCGGGCGGCCGCGAATGCTTCCGGGCCGCTACTTTTAGCGCCCTGGCGAGGCTGGTGCCCCAAACGGGGCTACACTCAATTTCTCCCCCTATGACTATGACTAGATAAGGGGGAACCAGTGGATGTGGTGTATTTGGATTTGCAGAAGGCACTCGATAAGGTGCAATACAAGAGGTTATTAAACAAAATTAGGGCTCATGGGATTGTGGGGTAATATACTAGCATGGATTGGTTAACGGACAGAAACCAGAGAGTAGGAATAAACAGGTCATTTTCGGGTTGGCAGGCTGTAACTAGTGGGGTACCGCAAGGATCAGTGCTTGGGCCTCAGCTATTCACAATCTACATCAATGATTTGGATGAGGGGACCAAATGTAATATATCCAAGTTTGCTGATGATACAAAGCTGGGTAGGAATGCAAGTTGTGAGGAGGATGCAAGGAGGCTTCAAGGGGATATAGACAGGCTAAGTGAGTGGGCAAGAACATGGCAAATGGAACATAATGGCCCAGTAATTCCTCTCTGAACGCGTGAGTACAGTCGGGGTACTCGCGCGTCTGGCCGGAGGAAATGCCCGTGTTCAGCATGCACAGCGCATGCGGGGAAAACCGGCATTTCCAGTCCTCTGAACGAAGGGGTTCAGAGGCACAGCGCGTGCGACTGCACAGGCAGCGCGTGCGCAGTGAACTTCGTCGATTTCATTCATGGATTCAGTGAGGGTAAGTCCTTACAAGTTACACTTGAAAAAAGCATGTGTAAAGTTGCTCCAAGGCTGCGGAGGAAGATATATTATATCGTGGAGCTTCTGAAAGGCAATATTTTTGTTTGGGAAAGGGAGGAAAGTTATTTTAAGAAATGCTGAGGTAAGTTTTAAAGTTTACATTTTTTTTTTTAAACGGGTTTTCAGTACGGTAGGTAGAAGGAGCAATTGTGGCTGTGTGAATTGAATGTGAGAATGAGTGTTCTAAAATGAGTAATGTAACATTTCCAACACTTTTAAGAAAGAAACTTTTCATCAGTAATAAGTAATTATGTATGTATGTCTGCATATATTCCTTGTTTTTAATTATGATTTTCCAATAAGTTACTTTCTCTGAAAGTCATAATTAAATCCATACATTCATACACATAAGTAAAGGAATATATGCATACACGCAAAGGAATATATACAGACATACATACATAATTACTTAAAAGAATATATTACTGATGAAAAGTTTCTTTCTTAAAAATGTTGGAGTCATTTTCACATTTAATAAACACAGCAAATTCAATTCGCATAGCCACAATTGATCCTTCTACCTACAGTACTGAAAACCCGTTTTAAAAAACAAAAATAAACTTTAAAACTTACCTCAGCATTTCTTAAAATAACTTTCCTCCCTTTCCCAAACAAAAATATTGCCTTTCAGAAGCTCCACGATAAGAAATATCTTCCTCCGCAGCCTCTGGAGCAACTGTACCCATGCTTTTTTCATGTGTAAGTTGTAAGGACTTGACCTCACTGAAAGCATGAATGAAACCGGCGAATTTTACTGCGGACGCGCTGCCTGTACAGTCGCACGCGTTCTGCCTCTGAACCCCTTTGTTCAGAGGACAGGAAATGCCGGTTTCCCCCGCATGCGCTGTGCATGCTGAAAACCGGCATTTCCTCCGGCCAGACGCGTAAGTACCCCGACCGTACTCGCGCGTTTGGAAGGGAATTACTGGGCCAACATTTTACATGTCAATAAAATGAAAAATTTAACAATTGCACGATTTGCCCCCTCGCATCTGCGACTGAGGGTCCAAGGAGGTGCATTGCGCAAGAGGTTATCGTCGTACGTATCCTCACACTGTTCCCTTTCGGGAACTATATGAAGTGGTGGAAGGATTTCTGGCCACGTTAACACTCCTTCCGTGACCATAACCATCTTCATACCAGCCATTAGGGTGGTTAGTCCTATGGCGTGAGGGTTTTACGGGCTCCCACAACCCATCTGAGGGGGGGGGCCACCCACACCCGCGGACGCAAGTATCCCGCTGGATGTCCACCCAGAATTTATAGTTGGAGATCCGACTCCACTTGCCGGGACTGTCTGGAGTGGGGTTCGAAACCCTACTCCTTCTGGCCCAGCGGCGGGGATGCTTACCGCTACGCAAAAGGCCCACTCCGCACAAAAGGTGACACCCATACGTTTCCTGCGCCTTTTCCCTCCCCGTGACTGGAGCCCTATGCTGCCACTTGAAAGACCAAGCTATCATCTGCCCTTTTTGCGGCGCTTTTGACTTCTCATTACCAATGATGAGCAGGCGCTGCGCCTCCACCTCCTTGAGGAGATTGCTGAGGTCATCATCAGTTCAATTGAGTTCTTTTAATGCCGTGAATTGTGCTCATTCCAGCCATTTCACGTTGCTAATCGATTGGGCCTTTGGCGTAGCGGTAGGATCCCCGCCGCTGGGCCAGATCAGGGTCGGGTTCGAACCCCGCTCCAGACAGTCCCGGCAAGTGGAGTCGGAGCTCCGGCTCTAAATTCTGGGTTGACATCCAGTGGGATATTTGCGTCCGTGGGTGTGGGGTGGCCCCCCTCCTTGTATAGCTTGTGGGAGCCCGTAAAACCCTCCCGCCATAGGACTAACCGCCCTAATGGCTGGTGCAAAGATGGTTACGGTCACGGAATGAGCGTTAATCACGGCCATAAATCCTTCCACCACTTCATACAGTTCCCCAAAGGGAACAGTGTGAAGACACGTATGACGACGACATTGCTAAATAAATAAATTGGAATAAAAAAAATTCTTTTAGAGCTTTTAAAAGTCTTTAAATTGCTTTAATTCTGTTTAAAACTACTTCAGATTCTTCAAAATAATGTAAACGTTTTAAAAGTTTATAAAAGTTACCAAAAGCTTCATAAAAATACCAAAAACCTATTTAAACTGCTGCTTTGCATGTAAAAATGCTTTGCAGCTTGTGAGAAACATTGGGGGCGTGTCCTGTTAAACTGAGACCTCAAGGGGCGTGTCTCACTTGCACAGCAGCGCGCTCCAGGCTTCGCGCTGGCTGCACTCCTGGGCGGCGTGACGTCAGACGCTGCCTGGGAGTCAACATTTTAAAACAGCAATTCCAGGCGTCCCTGAAGCTCAACGGCGGCGCGTCGCGTAAGTGCATATCGGGGGCTTACACGCGCGGCAAGCCCCCGACTCGAATTTCTGGGCACAATGTGGAGAAATGTGAAGTTATCCACTTTGGCAGGAAAAATAGAAACGCAGAGTATTTTTTAAATGGTGAGAGATTGGGAAATGTTGGTCCTTGTACACGAATCACTGAAAGTTAACATTCAGGTACAGCAAGTAATTAGGAAATGAAATGGTATGTTGGCCTTTATTACAGGAGGATTTGAATATAAGAGTAAAGACATCTTACTGCAATTATATAGGGCCCTGGTGAGACCACACCTGGAGTATTGTGTACAGTTCTGGTCTCCTTACCCAAGGAAGGATATACGTGCCATAGAGGGAGTGCAACGAAGGTTCACCGGACTGGTTCCTGGGATAGGGGGATTGTCCTTTGTGGAGAGATTGAGTGGACTAGGCCAATATTCTCTAGAGTTTAGAAGAATGAGAGGTGATCTCAATGAAACATACAAAATCCTTACAGGGCTTGACGGGATAGATGCAGGGAGGATGTTTCCCCTGGCTGGGGAGTCTAGAACCAGGGGTCACAGTCTCAGAATAAGGGGTCGGCCATTTAGGACTGAGACGAGGAGAAATTTCTTCACTCAGAGGGTGGTGAATCTTTGGAATTCTCTCCCCCAGAGAGCTGTGGAGGCTCAGTCGTTGAGTATATTCAAGGCTGAGATCGATAGATATTTGAATATTTTTTGAATCAAGGGTTATGGGGATAGCGCAGGAAAGTGGAGATCAGGTAGAAGATCAGCCATGATCTTATTGAATGGCGGAGCAGGCTCGAGGGGCCAAATGGCCGACTCCTGCTCCTATTTCTTATGTTCTTACGAACACCTGAGAGAGTACAGAGCAGTTTAACCTGTCATCCTAAAGACCGTACCTCCGACAGTGCGGCACTCCCTCAGCACTGCCCCTCCAACAGTGCGGCACTCCCCTCAGCACTGCCCCTCCGACAGTGCGGCACTCCCTCAGTACTGCCCCTCCGACAGTGCGGCACTCCCTCAGCACTGCCCCTTCAACAGTGCGGCACTCCCTCAGTACTGCCCCTCCGACAGTGCGGCACTCCCTCAGTACTGCCCCTCCGACAGTGCAGCACTCCATCAGTACTGACCCTCCGACAGTGCAGCACTCCCTCAGTACTGACCCTCCGACAGTGCAGCGCTCCCTCAGTACTGGCCCTCCGACAGTGCGGCAACTCCCTCAGTACTGACCCTCCGACAGTTGCGGCACTCCCTCAGTACTGCCCTCCGACAGTGCGGCACTCCCTCAGTACTGACCCTCCGACAGTGCAGCGCTCCCTCAGTACTGGCCCTCCGACAGTGCGGCATCCCTCAGTACTGACCCTCCGACAGTGCGGCACTCCCTCAGTACTGCCCCTCCGACAGTGCGGCACTCCCTCAGCACTGCCCCTCCGACAGTGCGGCACTCCCACAGCACTGCCCCTCCGACAGTGCGGCACTCCCTCAGCACTGCCCCCGACAGTGCGGCACTCCCTCAGCACTTCCCCTCCGACAGTGCGGCACTCCCTCAGCACTGCCCCTCCGACAGTGCGGCACTCCCTCAGCACTTCCCCTTCGACAGTGCGGCACTCCCTCAGCACTGCCCCTTCAACAGTGCGGCACTCCCTCAGTACTGCCCCTCCGAGAGTGCAGCACTCCATCAGTACTGAACCTCCGACAGTGCGGCACTCCCTCAGTACTGCACCTCCGACAGTGCGGCACTCCCTCAGTACTGCCCCTCCGACAGTGCGGCACTCCCTCAGTACTGCCCCTCCGACAGTGCGGCACTCCCTCAGTACTGCCCCTCCGACAGTGCGGCACTCCCTCAGTACTGCCCCTCCGACAGTGCGGCACTCCCTCAGTACTGCCCCTCTGACAGTGCGGCATTCCCTCAGTACTGACCCTCCGACAGTGCAGCACTCCCTCAGTACTGCCCCTCCGACAGTGCAGCGCTCCCTCAGCACTGCCCCTCCGACAGTGCGTTGCTCCCTCAGTATTGCCCCTCCGACAGTGCGGCGCTCCCTCAGTACTGCCCCTCCGACAGTGCGGCACTCCCTCAGTACTGCACCTCCGACAGTGCGGCACTCCCTCAGTACTGCCCCTCCGACAGTGCGGCACTCCCACAGTACTGCCCCTCCGACAGTGCTGCGCTCCCTCAGTACTGCCCCTCCGACAGTGCGGCGCTCCCTCAGTACTGCCCCTCCGACTGTGCAGCGCTCCCTCAGTACTGCCCCTCCGACAGTGCGGCACTCCCTCATACTGCCCCTCCGACTGTGCAGCCCTCCCTCAGTACTGCCCCTCCGACTGTGCAGCACTCCCTCAATACTGCCCCTCCGACTTTGCAGCACTCCCGCAGTACTGCCCCTCCGACTGTGCAGCGCTCCCTCAGTACTGCCCCTCCGACTGTGCAGCACTCCCTCAGTACTGCCCCTCCGACAGTGCGGTGCTCCCTCAGTACTGCCCCTCCGACAGTGCAGCGCTCCCTCAGTACTGCCCCTCCGACAGTGCAGCGCTCCCCTCAGTACTGCCCCTCCGACAGTGCAGCGCTCCCTCAGTACTGCCCCTCCGACTGTGCAGCACTCCGTCAGTACTGCCCCTCCGACAGTGCAGCGCTCCCTCAGTACTGCCCCTCCGACAGTGCAGCGCTCCCTCAGCACTGACCCTCCGACAGTGCGGCGCTCCCTCAGTACTGCCCCTGCGACAGTGCGGCGCTCCCTCAGTACTGACCCTCCGACAGTGCTGCGCTCCCTCAGTACTGACCCTCCGACAGTGCAGCGCTCCCTCAGTACTGCCCCTCCAACAGTGCAGCGCTCCCTCAGTACTGCCCCTCCTACAGTGCAGCGCTCCCTCAGTACTGCCCCTCCGACAGTGCAGCGCTCCCTCAGTACTGACCCTCGACAGTGCAGCGCTCCCTCAGTACTGCCCCTCCGACAGTGCAGCACTCCCTCAGTACTGCCCCTCCAACTGTGCAGCGCTCCCTCAGCACTGCCCCTCCGACAGTGCGACGCTCCCTCATTACTGCCCCTCCGATAGTGCGTTGCTCCCTCAGTACTGCCCCTCCGACAGTGCGGTGTGTGATGAAATATTTCCATTCATCTCTGCCTGTGACTGAGATCGGTTTCAGTGTCATTTCCCTTCCCCCAGACCTCATTGTATTGTGTACTGGAATGTGCTGTATTGTATACTGGAATGTGCTGTGTGTAGGGCTCCGCCCATACCTGGCCCCGTTTGTGAGCTAGCTTCAGTCTAGCCACAGTCTCCAGAAGGACGACATCTCTCTCACTTACGTGTTTCGTTCTAAGTTAATAAAAGTCTTGTTTTGTTCTGCTACCTTCGAGTCTCGGAATTATTGAGGCACATCAATTTTATTAACTTATTTTCAACACTATGGATCAACTCCTGAAACCGAACGTTTGGATTTGGATCAACATGCTCCGGACGCATCAGCATGCTTCGGACACTGGTTTGAGTGTATGGAATGCTTCCTGGACAATTCCGCAGCCGTCAAAGACGCTACGGACGCTGCAAGGATGAGACTCGGAATTCTGCGGAATTGGGTAAGTCACCGGGTTTACCCCCTCATCCAAGACGCCGAGACGTACCCCGCCGCCTGCGACATCGTAAAGGCGCATTACCAGCAGCCTACGAATGAGGTGTATGCTAGGCACCTGCTCGCTACCCGCGCACAGCGACCTGGGGAATCGGTGGAGGAGTTCCTAGGCACCCTGAAAAACGCTTGGCAAAGACTGCAAGTGCCGAGATGTAAAAGCCGCAGTGTACACTGACGAGCTTGTTCGCGATGCCTTCATCACAGGCCTCAGCTCCACTTACATCCGGCAAAGACTGCTGGAAAAAAACGGGGTTGGACCCTGAAACAGGCTGCGGGACACCGCGCGATCCCTGGATGTGGCCCAGAGAAACACGGACGCCTACTCTTCAGCCCGCGCCGTCCACGCCGCCACGTGTGCACCGAGGGCGCCGCCATCTTGGAAGGCATCTTCCCCGCCCCGACAGCCCGACACCGGCTGGGCCCCGCTCTCCCCCCAGAAGCCCTACGACAGCCGCAACGCGTCAGGGACCCAACTGCTACTTCTGCGGGCAGCCAAAGCACACCAGAAACCTGTGCCCAGCGAAAGGCACCACCTGCTTTAAGTGCGGTAAGAAGGGGCACTTCGGGAAGGTGTGCAGAGGGAACCCCGCCGGAAAAACCAACCGCTGGAAAACCCGCCACCGCACGCCGCGTGTGCGCCGTGGGAGCGGCCATCTTGGACGCCATCTTGCCCCGACCATCGTGGGGTCCGCCATCTTGTGAGCAGACAGCGTGGACGCCATCTTGTATCGATCAGGGCCCTACAGTGGCATCGGTCACAGTGGACCAGACCAGGCCGCACCCGCTATCCAAATCAATGGTGGACATCGAGGTAAACGGGTGCCGGGTTAAATGCTTAATTGACAGTGGAAGCACGGAGAGCTTTATCCACCCAGAACTGGCACAACAACTCTCCCTAAAGGTGGTCCCTACTCAGGGTACCATCTCTATGGCTGATAAAACCCAGACATCGACCATTCTGGGTTACTGCACGGTACAATTGTGCGTTAACGGAACTGTATATGATAATTTTAAAGTATTAATCATGAAGAACCTATGTGCGAGCGTGATCTTGGGCCTGGATTTCCAGTGCAACCACCAAAGCATCACGCTCAAGTACGGTGGGTCCCAGCCGCCCCTCACAGTGTGCGGTCTGGCTACCCTGAAGGTAAAGCCGCCTTCGCTATTCGCGAACCTTACCCCCTAACTGCCGGCCAATAGCGACCAAAAGCAGGAGGTACAGCTGGGAGGACAGGCGGTTTTATCGCGACCGAGGTAGACAGGCTCCTGAAAGAGCGCATTATTGAACGCAGCAACAGCCCGTGGCGCGCCCAAGTGGTAGTGGTAAGGGGTAGCGAGAAGAAATGGATGGTGATCGACTATAGTCAAACGATCAACAGGTACACCCTTACTAGATGCCTACCCGCTACCCCGCATATCAGAAATGGTGAACCAAATCGCCCAATACCGGGTGTTCTCCATCATCGACCTTAAGTCAGCATACCACCAGCTCCCTATCAGACCAGAGGACCACCCGTACACCGCCTTCGAGGTGAACGGACGCCTCTGCCAATTCCTCAGAGTCCCCTTTGGGGTGACGAATGGGGTCTCGGTCTTCCAGAGGGAGATGGACCGCATGGTCGATGACCCACCACTTGCAGGCAACCTTCCCCTACCTCGACAACGTCATCATCTGCGGTCACAACCAGCAGGATCACGACTCGAACTCTCGAGAGGTTCCTGAAAAACCGCACAAAAAACTCAACCTCACCTACAACGAGGACAAGTGCGTTTTCAACACCACGCGCCTCTGCATACTAGGCAGCGTGGTGGAGAATGGGGAAATCGGACCAGACCCCGACCGATTGCGCCCCCTACGGGAGCTGCCCCTGCCCAACACTCCCAAAGCCCTGAAAAGGTGCCTGGGGTTATTTTCTTATTATTCCCAATGGGTCCCCAACTACTCCGACAAAGCCCGCCCCCTCTTGAAAGCATCCTCTTTCCCGCTCTCTGCTGAGGCCCACGCCGCCTTCAAAAGCATTAAGCAGGATATTGAGCGGGCCACGCTACAGGCAGTGGACGAGAACACTCCATTTCAAGTGGAAAGTGATGCGTCTGACTTCGCCTTGGCGGCCACCCTCAACCAGGCGGGGCGGCCCGTAGCTTTCTTCTCGAGGACCCTCCAAGGGCCCGAGATCAGACACTCCTCCGTGGAAAAGGAGGCCCAAGCCATCGTGGAGGCAGTGCGCCACTGGCGCCACTACCTAGCCGGCAAACGCTTCACCCTACTTACCGACCAGCGGTCGGTAGCGTTTATGTTCAATAATAAACAGAGGGGGAAGATTAAAAATGATAAGATTCTTAGGTGGCGGATCGAGCTCTCCACCTTCGAGTACGACATCATTTACCGGCCAGGGGCCCTTAACGAATCCCCTGACGCCCTCTCAGGAGGGATGTGTGCCAGCGCCACCGGGGATCGGCTACAGACCCTCCACAACGACCTCTGCCACCCAGGGGTCACGCGGCTGTTCCACTTCATAAAGTCTCGTAACTTACCCTACTCGATTGAGGAAGTTCGGTCCCTGACCAGGAACTGCCGCACTTGCGCTGAGTGCAAGCCTCGGTTCTACCGCCCAGATAGAGCCCACTTAATCAAAGCTACACAGCCCTTTGAGCGGCTCAGCTTAGATTTCAAGGGCCCCCCTCCCGTCCGTCGACCGCAATGTTTACTTCCTGAACATTGTGACGAATACTCCCGGTTCCCATTCGCCTTCCCCTGCCCAGACATGACCAGCGCCATGGTCATTAAATGCCTCAACAGCCTGTTCTGCCTGTTCGGTATGCCGAGCTACATCCATACGGATAGGGGGGCGTCCTTCATGAGTGAAGAGCTACGCCAGTACATGCTGTCCAGGGGGATCGCCACGAGCCGTACCACCAGCTACAACCCCCGGGGTAACAGCCAAGTGGAGCAAGAGAACGGGACAGTATGGAAAGCAGTCACTCTAGCTCTAAGGACCAAGGGCCTCCCTATCTCCCGCTGGCAGGAAGTCCTCTCGGATGTGCTCCATTCGATACGGTCGCTATTGTGTACGGCCACTAATACCACGCCTCATGAACGAATGTTTGTCTTTCCCCGGAAATCCACCTCAGGCGTATCCATGCCGTCATGGCTCTCCACCCCAGGTCCGGTACTCGTGCGAAGGCATGTGAGGGGCCACAAGACGGACCCTCTCGTGGAGCCAGTACACCTACTCCACGCCAACCCCCAATACGCATATGTCCGGCACGCCGACGGAAGGGAGGACACCGTGTCCATAAAAGACGTCGCCCCAGCCGGCATCGACAACAACCACGGCAATAGCGGCAACGACGATCACAGCAACTCTTACCCACCCACTACTCTTTCATCACCCCCAGAAGAACACCGACCAACGGCACCCCCACCAACTACCCCTTCAACAACCCTGGCGGCACCCCCGGCAGAGACCCAGGAGGCTACCGGGGACACCCAGCCGACACCCGCGGCACCGCAACAGCCACGTCGGTCGCAGAGGACTATCAAACCCCCGAACAGACTAAATCTATAGAAGGGGTGAATGTGATGAAATATTTCCATTCATCACTGCCTGTGACTGAGATCGGTTTCAGTGTCATTTCCCTTCCCCCAGACCTCATTGTATTGTGTACTGGAAAGTGCTGTATTGTATACTGGAATGTGCTGTGTGTAGGGCTCCGCCCATACCTGGCCCCGTTTGTAAGCTAGCTTCAGTCTAGCCACAGTCTCCAGAAGGACGACATCTCTCTCGCTTACGTGTTTCGTTCTAAGTTAATAAAAGCCTTGTTTTGTTCTGCTACCTTCGAGTCTCGGAATTATTGAGGCACATCACGGTGCTCCCTCAGTACTGCCCCCTCCGACTGTGCAGCGCTCCCTCAGTACTGTCCCTCTGACTGTGCAGCGCTCCCTCAGTACTGCCCCTCCGACTGTGCAGCGTTGCCTCAGTACTGCCCCTCCGACTGTGCGGCGCTCCCTCAGTACTGCCACTCTGACTGTGCAGTGCTCCTTAGTACTGCCCCTCCCACAGAGCGGCGTTCCGTCAGTACTGCCACTCTGACTGTGCAGCGCTCCCTTAGTACTGCCCTTCCCACAGTGCGGCGCTCCCTCAGTACTGCCACTCCGACTGTGCAGCGCTCCCTTAGTACTGCCACTCTGACTGTGCAGTGCTCCCTTAGTACTGCCACTCCGACAGTGCAGCGCTCCCTTAGTACTGCCACTCCGACTGTGCAGCGCTCCCTCAGTACTGCCCCTCCGACAGTGTAGCACTCCCTCAGTACTGCCCCTCCCACAGGTGCGGTGCTCCCTCAAGTACTGCCCCTCTGACAGTGCAGCGCTCCCTCAGTACTGCCCCTCCAACTGTGCAGTGCTCCCTCAGTACTGACCCTCCGACAGTGCAGCGCTCCCTCAGTACTGCCCCTCCGACAGTGCAGCACTCCCTCAGTACTGCCCCTCCGACAGTGCGGCACTCCCTCAGTACTGCCCCTCCGACTGTGCAGCGCTCCCTCAGTACTGCCCCTCCGACAGTGCGGCGCTCCCTCAGTACTGCCCCTCCGATTGTGCGGCGCTCCCTCAGTACTGCCACTCTGACTGTGCAGTGCTCCCTTAGTACTGCCCCTCCCACAGTGCGGCGCTCCCTCAGTACTGCCACTCCGACTGTGCAGTGCTCCCTTAGTACTGCCCCTCCCACAGTGCGGCGCTCCCTCAGTACTGCCACTCCGACTGTGCAGCGCTCCCCTTAGTACTGCCACTCTGACTGTGCAGCGCTCCCTCAGTACTGCCCCTCCGACAGTGCAGCACTCCCTCAGTACTGACCCTCCGACAGTGCAGCGCTCCCTCAGTACTGCCATCCCACAGTGTGGCGCCCCCTCAGTACTGCCCCCGCCGACAGCGCAGCACTCTCTCAGTACTGCCCTTCTGACAGTACGGTACTCCCTCAGTACTGACCCTCCGACATTGCAGCACTCCCTCAGTACTGCCCCTCCCACAGTGTGGCGCTCCCTCAGTACTGCCCCCCCCGACAGTGCAGCGCTCCCTCAGTCCTGCCCCTCCGACAGTGTGGCGCTCCCTCAGTACTGCCCCTCCCAGTGTGGCGCTCCCTCAGTACTGCGCCTCCGACAGTGCAGCGCTCCCTCAGTCCTTCCCCCTCCGACAGTGCGGCGCTCCCTCAGTACTGCCCCTCCGACAGTGCGGCGCTCCCTCAGTACTGCCCCTCCCACAGTGCGGCGCTCCCTCAGTACTGCCCCTCCGACAGTGCGGCGCTCCCTCGGTACTGCCCCTCCGACAGTGCGGCGCTCCCTCAGTACTGCCCCTCCGACAGTGCGGCGCTCCCTCAGTACTGCCCCTCCGACAGTGCGGCGCTCCCTCGGTACTGCCCCTCCGACAGTGCGGCGCTCCCTCTCGGTACTGCCCCTCCGACAGTGCGGCGCTCCCCTCAGTACTGCCCCTCCGACAGTGCGGCGCTCCCTCAGTACTGCCCCTCCGACAGTGCGGCGCTCCCTCAGTACTGGCACCGGGAGTGTCGGCTTGGATGTTTGTGTGTTATATCAGGGAGTCTGTTCAAGAGTTTGAAAGCGTGTTGTCATTAAAAAACTTAATCTGCTCTCAGCAAGACTAGGAGTGTACCCAGAGAGCCTTGGCAACTGTGCCTGTTATATGGGTGATTAAATCCTCCTCACATAATGCCTCGCGTCAACGTGATGTGTCTATACCTGGTTAATCTGCCTTCAACCACTCTGTGCAATAATAGGTTTCCTCATTATGAGAAACTGTGGCTAATAGCTATGGCCTTGCTTCTTATCTCATTTCGCAACACAAGCCTATTCATCCCATATCACTGCCCCCCCGCCCCCACCTCTAGTTACTTAGAATCATACAGCACAGAAGGAGGCCATTCGGCCCATCGTGCCTATGCCGGCTCTCTGAAAGGTGGATCCAAATCGTCCCACTCCCTCCTGCCCATAGCCCTGTTTGAAAGCTATTACTGAATCTGCTTCCACTGTCCTTTCAGGCTTTCCATGTAACTGAAGTCCCTCATCCCTGGAACCATTCTGGTCAATCTCCCCTGCACCATCTCCAAGGCCTTGACATCCTTCCTAAAGTGTCGTGCCCAGAATTGGACTCAATACCACATCTGACGCCAAACCAGTGTTTTATAAAGTTTCAGCGTAACTTCCTTGCTTTATGCTGCTTTATGCTTCTGTTTATAAAGCCAATGGTCGCACATGCTTTTTGAACAGTCTTCTCAAATCCAGGTTTCTCTCTTCCTGCACCCCCTTTAAAATTATACCATTTACTTTATATCGCCTCTCCTCATTCTTCCTGCCAAAATGTATCGCTTCACTGTGTTAAACTGCATTTGCCCCTGTGTCTGCCCATTTCACCAGTTTGTCTGTGTCCTCCTGAAGTATTCCTACTCTCTGTTTTCTGTCCATTAACCAATCCTCTATCCATGCTACTATATTACTATATTCAAGAGGGAGTTAGATATAGTTCTTAAGGCTAAAGGGATCAAGGGATATGGGGAGAAGGCAGGGGCAGGGTACTGAATTTGGGGTGATCAGCCATGATCTCATTAAATGGTGGAGCAGGCTCGAGGGGCCGAATGGCCAACTCCTGCTCCTATCTTCTATGTTTCTATATTACCCCCAACCCCATGAGCCCTAATCTTGTGTAATAACCTTTTATGTGGCACCTTATCGAATGCCTTTTGGAAATCCAAATATACTACATCCACTGGTTCCCCTTTATCTACCCTGCTAGTTACATCCTCAAAAAACTCGAAGAAATTTGTTACACACAATTTCCCTTTCATAAAACCATGTTGACTCTGCCTAGTCATGTTATGATTTTCTAAGTGACTTGCTACCACTTCCTTAACAATGGATTCCAGCATTTTTCCGACGACTAATGTCAGGCTAACTGGCCCTCAGTTCCCTGTTTTTTCCCTCCCTCCTTTCTTGAATAGCGGTGTTACATTTGCCGCATCAACCGCATTGCCCTCAACCCTCTCTGTTAGCTCATCAAAAATCTTGATCAAGTTAGTTAAACACAATTTGCCTTTAAAAAATCCGTGCTGGCTTTCCTTAATTTGTTTATGGGATGTGGGCATCGCTGGCAAGGCCCAGCATTTATTGCCCATCCCTCATTGCCCTTGAGAAGGTGGTGGTGGAGCCGCCTTCTTGAACCGCTGCAGTCCGTGTGGTGAAGGTACTCCCACAGTGCTGTTAGGGAGGGAGTTCCAGGATTTTGACCCAGCGACGATGAAGGATCGGCCGATATATTTCCAAGTCAGGATGGTGTGTGACTTGAGGGGAACGTGGAGGTGGTGGTGTTCCCATGCGCCTGCTGCCCTTGTCCGCCTCATTGTTTACTACATTTCTGAGTTTTGTATCATCTGCAAACTTTGAAATTATGCCCCTGTCTACACAAGTCCAGGTCATTAATATATATCAAAAAGAGCGGTGGTCCCAATACCGACCCCTGGGGAACACCACGGGCTACCTCCCTCCAGTCCGTAAAACAACCGTTCACCGCTACTCTCCGCTTTCTGTCCCTTAGCCAATTTCGTATCCATGCCGACTCCGTCCCTTTAATCCCTATAATTATGCAAAACAAGTCTATCTGGTACTTTATCAAATACCTTTTGAAAATCCATATACACATCACCCTTCCTTCCTCCCTCTCCTCTCCCCGTCATCCCACCCTCCTCCCTCTCCCCTCCTCCCCACCCTCCTCCATCTCCCCCTCCTCCCACCCTCCCTCTCTGCCGTCCCCTCCCATTACTTCCTCCCCCTCTCTCCCTCCCTCCACCTCTCACCCACCCTACACCCCTCCATCTCTCCCTCCCTCCCCACCATCTCTTCCTCCATTCCTCCCTCTCTCCCCTCACACTCTCTCTCCTCTTCCCTACCTCCTCCCTACTCCCCTCTCCCTTGTCTCTCACCCCTCCCCCTCCCTCCCCTAATACTCCCCCTATCTCTCCCCTACCTGCTCCCTACTACCCCTCTCTCCCTTCCCCTCCCCTCTCTCCCCCCTCCTCTTTCTCCCCCCCCTCCTCTCCTCTCCCCCCTCCTCTCTCCATCCTCCCCCCTCCCCTCCTCTCTCTCCTCTCCCCCTCCCCCCCTCTCGCCCCTCCACACCGCTCTCTCTCCCCCCTCCACTCCTCTCCCCATCCCCACCCACCTCTCCCCCCCTCCCCTCCTCTCTCCCCCTCCCCTCTACTCTCCCCTCCCCCTCCTCTCCCCCCCTCCCCTCCTCTCTCCCCCTCCACTCTTCTCTCCCCTCCCCTCCTCTCTCCCCCTCCACTCTTCTCTCCCCTCCCCTCCTCTCTCCCCCTCCCTCTTCTCTCCCCTCCCCTCCTCTCGCTCCCCCTCCCCTCTTCTCTCCCCCTCCCCTCTTCTCTCCCCCCTCCCTTCCTCTCTCTCCCCCTCCCCTCCTATCTCGCCCCCTCCCCTCCTCTCTCCCCCTCCCCTCCTCTCTCTCCCTCCCCTCCCCTCCGCTCTCCTCCCCCTCCCCTCTTCTCTGCCCCTCCCCTCTTCTCTCCCCCTCCCCACTTCTCTCTCCCCCCTCTCCTCTTCTCTCTCCCCCTCCTCTCCTCCCTCCCCACCCCTCCTCTCCTCCCTCCCCCACCCCTCCTCTCCTCCCTCCCCCACCCCTCCTCTCCCCCCCTGCCTACTCTCTCTCCCACTCCTCTCTCCTCCCCCACCCATCCTCTCCTCTCTCCCCCCTCCCTCCTCTCTCTCTCCCCCCTCCCTCCTCTCTCTCCTCCCCTCCCTCCTCTCTCTCTCCCCTCCCTCCTCTCTCTCTCCCCCTCCCTCCTCTCTCTCCCCCTCCCTCCCCTCTCCTCTTCTCTCTCCCCCCTCCTCTCCTCCCTCCCCCACCCCTCCTCTCTCTCTCCCCTCCTCCTCTCTCTCTCCCCCCTCCCACTCTCCCCCTCCCTCTCTCCCCCTCCCTCTCTCCCCTCCCTCCTCTCTCTCTACCCCTCCCTCCTCTCTCTCTCCCCTCCCTCCTCTCTCCCCCTCCCTCCTCTCTCTCCCCTCCCCTCTCCTCTCTCTCTCCCCTCCCTCCTCTCTCTCCCCCTCCCTCCTCTCTCTCTCCCCCTCCCTCCTCTCTCTCTCCCTCCCTCCTCTCTCTCTCCCCCTCCCTCCTCTCTCTCCCCCTCCCTCCTCTCTCTCCCCCTCCCTCCTCTCTCCCTCTCCCCCTCCCTCCTCTCTCTCTCCCCCTCCCTCCTCTCTCTCTCCCCTCCCTCCTCTCTCTCTCCCCTCCCTCCTCTCTCTCTCCCCCTCCCACCTCTCTCTCTCCCCTCCCTCCTCTCTCTCTCCCCTCCCTCCTCTCTCTCTCCCCCTCCCTCCTCTCTCCCCCCTCCCCTCTTCCCTCTCCCCCCTCCCCTTCTCTCTCCCCCTCCTCTCCTCCCTCCCCTCCTCTCTCCCCCTCCCTCCCCTCTTCTCTCTCCCCCCCTCCTCTCCTCCCTCCCCCACCCCTCCTCTCCTCCCTCCCCCACCCCTCTCTACTCCCTCCCCCACCCTTCCTCTCCCCCCTCCCTACTCTCTCTCCACACTCCCCTCCTCCCTCCCCCACCCCTCCTCTCTCCCCTCCCCCACCCCTCCTCTCTCCCTACTCTCTATCCCCCCTCCTCTCCTCCCTACCCCACCCATCCTCTCTCTCTCCCCCCTCCCTCCTCTCTCTCTCTCCC